>NW_005371476.1:458457-462986 GCF_000412655.1 Myotis brandtii
TGAGTTGGTACAGAGCTCCCAGCTGCAGAACTTCCAGAACAAATGTGGGAGCAGCAACTCAGGCTGGATTCGGACTCAAGTTTCAGACATTTAGCTCCTTTGAAATGCTGAAAACTCATCTCCTACCCATATTCAACCCAACTGCCTGGGCAAAATGAGAGGAGAGAGAGAGAGAGAGAGAGAGAGAGACAACCATGTAGAGAGCAGGTGAGTCTGCCCCTCAGTCTGTAGACACACACAACCAGGACCTGAGAAGTAGAAAGAGTCTCACAGCCTCATTTCTCTTCTCTGGGAAGGAATGAAAGAAATAGGGGAGGGCCCAGCCGGTGTGGCTCAGTGGTTGAGTGTCGACCCATGAACCCGGAGGTCATGGTTTGATTCCTGGTCAAGGCACATGCCCGGATTGAGGGCTCGATCCCCAGTAGGGGGCGTGCAGGAGGCAGCCTATCAATGATTCTCTCTCATTATTGATGTTTCTAACTCCCTCTCTCTCTCTCTCAAATCAATGAAACATTTTTTAAATCTAAAAAACAAACAAAAAGAATTAGGTGAGGGCCTGGAGGGCAGGACTAGCAGAGAGTGGAAGGAACTGACAAACAACTTGGAAAGATGGAGCTACTGAGGATAAGGACGAGGAGCCAGGAAGCTCCACTCAGCACCACTGTGCGAGGGCTCCGCGCAGCCAGGCACCCGAGTGATTTACTGCTGAGCCCGGTCCCTCGATGGGACCAGCCTCCAAAACACATGTACCATAAGGAATGGCTTGAGAGCGTCCCAAGAAATAGTTGAGCAGCTCAAGAGACACAGGAACCGTTGCCCATCCCCATGTTTTCAAAAACAAACAAATGAGTTAAACCAGAGCCAGCAGCTAAGATTCGCTCCCCACCCCCCAGACCTGGCCCACAGTCCTCCGGATGGAGCTCATGTGTCGCTGAGCCCCTGATGCTGTCGTGGGTGGAGAAGGAGCCAGCCTCGTCAGCAGGTGGTCCTTGCTCCCTGTGCTGTAGAGAAAGCCATGATGTCACCTTTATCATTGTCATCGGTGGCTGGCAAGAATATCTGGAATGGGTTGAAATGTACTCAGTCCCTTTTATTCTTTGTCTCATAATTATAAATCCCATTTTGGCCGACGCTTTTGGCTTCTTACCCTAAAGGCTCCCACCCCACTCCCGGCCCCCGCTTCCTGGAGAGCCTGGCTTTGCCCCAGCTTTCTGACTCAGGTGTCCATTCTTCTTCCAGGTGGCTTGAGGGAGGGTGATCCTTCTCCCTCTCCAAGGGAGGTCCTGATGGGCCAGGTTACCCCTGTGGGTTGGGAAGGGGCATTAAATGCAGTTCTGGCCAATGGGACATGCAGGAATGTGGGCTAGCCTGTCTCCAGAAGAGACACAAAAGAACAAACGACATGATCTGAAGCCTTACTCTAAAGCAGCAGTAACGACGACAGTGTGGTACAGGCAAAAAGGAAGAGGGACAGGCCAATGGGACAAAAAAGAGAGTCCAGAAACAGATTCGCACATACGTGGGCGATTGATTCTCGACAGAGGTGCCCGTGGGGAAAGGAAGGTCTTCTCAGCGAGTGGTGTTGGAACAGCTGGATATCTATATGGAAAAAACAGTGAACCTGGATCCCTACCTCACGCCATATACAAAAATCCATTTGAGATGCTTCAAAGGCCTAAGGGTAAGAGCTAAATGATAAAGTTTCTGGGAAAAGAGGCACAAGGAAGAAAAGGCCCCTGCTCTTCCACCTGCTGGGCCTGCATGGGAGCCCTGAGCTTTGCAGCCTGAGACCATGAGGAAGCCAGCCTGGCGGGAAGGGAAACTAAAAGAGCGCTTTGGAGCTTCCCTACAGGTGGCTTTCTCGTCACATGGCCAATGCATTTTCCTTAGAGTTAAACCAGGTGGGTTGCATTCTCTGCTATTCGAAGCCCAAAACATTCTCACTGAGACATGCCTATCCTTTTGTTTTTTCCTGGTGTGGTGTACAGTTCTATACAATTATTTCCTCTCCATCAGCAAACAGAAAATCACATACATGCCTTTTCATGAGTAATTTAAGTGATTATCAAACAATTTTTTCTTTACCTAGATTTCTTTAAAAAAATTTTTTTTAAATATATTCTTATTGATTTCAGAGAGGAAGGGAAAGGGAGAGAGAGAGAAACATCAATGATGAGAGAGAATCATGGATTGGCTGCCTCCTGCATGCACCCCCCCACCACCACCACTGGGGACCAAGCCCACAACCCTGGCATGTGACCTTGACCGGAATCAAACCCAGGACCCTTCAGTCCACAGGCCAGCGCTCTATCCACTGAGCCAAACTAGCATAAGCCTAGATTTCTTATGTGTTGACTTTGGAATTCAACCCCCGGGGAAGGGGCTGAGGTACCCCGAGGGAAGAGCTGCGATTGTCCACTGCAGGAAGTGCCCCCAAAGGACAGAGAGCACCCTGACTCAGTCTCCTACATCCCCAAGCCCTAGCAGAGCACCTGGCAGAGTAAGACCTCAGCAAATAATGGGTGAATAGAACAAGAAAAGCTCTAGCCCTTTCATTCATTGCTTTATAAGCCCACAAGCTTAGTCAGTACAATTAAAATACTGCCTAATTTAGACTCTCCCGTTAGCTGAACAATCTGACCCCGGTGTCTGAAGAACATGGCCAGAATTGGACGGTTTTTGTCTGGGGGACAGAGCCGTTAGAGCCAGCGATCCCATAAGGGCCCACCTACCCCCAGATCAGTACCCTCCTGTCACAGAGATGCTTCCCCTCCTGCTGGGCACCACCCCTCGGTGTTAAGCAGCAAAGATGAAGCGATTTGATTCCAGAAGCCTCTGGGATGCAGCACTTGGCTGAGACACGACGTCCCCAGCCCTTTCCCATCAGAACATTAGCTTGGACTGTGCAGCAGACTGGCTCTTGTCAACAAAAGATTCTGAGAGCCTGTCTCCAAGGTAATGGAAATGATGCATGACGGCCAAGAAAAATCACAGCACAGCATTGAAGGATGCCGGGTCAAAAAGAGCAGGGCAGCGGGGATGTTCAGTGGGGCAGCCGCTGTGGAAACGGTTTAGTGGTTCCTCAAAAGTTAAAAAGGCCCGGCCAGTGTGGCTCAGTGGTTGAGCGTTGACCTATGAACCAATTCCCGGTCAGGGCACATGCCCAGGTTGCGGGCTCCATCCCCAGTAGGGGACATGTAGGAGGCAGCTGATCAATGTTTCTCTCTCATCATTGATACTTCTATCCCTCTCTCCCTCTCCCTTCCTCTAAATGGTCCAACAATTCCACTCCTAGGTATACACCCCAAAGAACTGAAAATGGATCTTCAAACAAAAACTTGTACAGCAATGTTTATAGCAGCATCACTCCCAATAGCCAAAAGGTAGAGACAACCTAAATGTCCGTCACAGGCGAATGGATAAACAGAATGTGGTCCATCCATACAACAGAATATTATGCTGCAATAACAAGGAATGGCACGTGCTACTACAGGGGTGAACTTTAAAAACATCATGGTAAGTGAAAGAAGCCGACACAAAAGGCCACATCCATGGAATCTGGAAAGACCCACAATATGAAATAGGCAAATCCCTGGGGACAGAAAGCTGATTCACGGCTGTCTAGGGCTGGGGGTGGAAGCAGTGTCTCTTTTTGGGGTGATAAAATGTTCTGGAACAAGACAGAGGTGATGGTTGCACGGCATTGTGCATGTCCTAAATGCCACTGAAGTGTGCACTTTAAAATAATCTAAACGGTGAATTTTATGTTGTGTGTATTTTACTACAATTCAAAAGAAAAGGGCAGGGCGTGGCTGCCGGGGGAGGCGGGTGGAAAACCAGAGCAAGGCTCTCCCAGCGGCCGGGGGACCTGGGGCGGCCAGCGGCAGTGGGGCCCTGGATTCTGCCACCGCCCCGCACCCCGGCCCAGTCTCCTTTAACTTCCTGCCGATTCAATTTCCCCACAGAAATCTCCCCCCAGGGGTCCAGTGCCACTAACATGATGTCAATCAAGAGAACAGATGGAGCCTGACAACGGCACCAGGACAGCTGACCTTTGATTAAAGCAGAGATTGCAAAAGGGTTTAGAGGAACGATTTTTTAAATTAATGGCGCCTGGATCTGCTTCCTGAGAAACCCCACTTGGAAAATCTGAAGGAGAGAAATGGTGCTCCCCGGCCCAGACAGCAGGCCGTGACCTCCTTAGCATGAAGAGCAGCTGCTTGCCAAGTGCCAAGATTTATGAGGTGGACTGCGTTACAAAAAGAGATCTGATTACGTCTCCTTTGACATTTAGTAAAAACAGGCCTCCATCGCAGGAAAAAGCCTCGGGAATAAAGTGGTTAGTGGTTGCTGCACAAATTGTCCAGTATGTGCCCTGGAGTGTGCATGCCCTGCGAGTGCTGGCCACCCAATATGCTAGAAGGCCAGTTCCTGGATTTCCCACCGGCCTTGCGGCTGAGGCACGGGGGTGTGCCATGGGCTCTGCCCATCAAATACACTGGTGCTGGCCTTTGGGTCCAGAGCCAGGC
>NW_005371476.1:463014-466755 GCF_000412655.1 Myotis brandtii
TCCCACACTTGGCAGTGGCAGCAAGATCAAGTTCCTGGTGTGACGGGGGACGTGGTACCAGCCATGGCCTCTAGTGGTCAGACTAGAGCTGTGATGGAAGCACCGAGCATAATTTTCTAGCTCAGTGTGAGCGCCCAATCGTGCTGCTTGAAGCAGCAAAGGTTAGCTTCGGTTGTCTACCATTAAGAACGCTGCTCCATTCCTTCTGGTAATGGGTTCCAACAGACTTCCTCCAACCAAAGAGTGGTCACATGACCCCGGCTGAACCAATCATGTTGTCCCATTTCTCCAGCTACAGTGATTGCTCATGTGACTCGAGGAGAGCCAATCAAAATCCTTCCCTGGGATGTTTCCACTGTTGCTTCTGGGTGATGGGACTCATGGGTGGTGAATGGGGGGCTGCCAGCAGCCCTGTTCCCACCTCCAGGGAGGAGGCCATCTGCAGGAGGAGCGTGTGATGCCAGCAGAAACAAGAAGCAGAGAGGAAGAGAGAGAAAGCCGGACGTCCGTGGAGTCCCTGCTCCCCCCAGACTTTCTGTGGTGTCATTAAATGAGGTGGTAATTTCTCTTTTCCTGCCCAGGCTCTCTTGGGTTGGGTTTCCACCTTTTATAAAAAAAGTCCTAAATACTGAAGGTGGAGAAATGTTACTTTATTCAGGAAATGGCTTCATGCGCCTTTCTCTTGAGATGGCAACTGGCTTATGGTTCAAAGGAGCAAAACCCCTGAGCATTGAGACACCATTGGCAGAACAGGTCAGTGTCAGTCAGCAGACATTCACGGAGCATCTTCCTGCCCGGCACTGTCACTGTGTGGGAGGCGATCTGGCCCCAGCTCACACTCAGTAATTGCTGGGTTATTATCTCGGCTCTCATCTCCTTCCCACTTACAGCCCAAGGGGTTGCGGAGGGAGGGATGGGAGAAGGTGTGTTCAGGATTGGGGATAGGTTGTTTCCCCTTTTCTCCCAAATATCTCCAATTCAGGCCCCACCCCAGGGGTTCCTCCGAGCTCTGTGACCTTGAACGAGGGGAAATATGTTTTTTGATTATAACCAGAAAAGTGTGCTCACCGAGGGAGATGACGACCTGCTCTCGGAGCGAGCGATGCACTTTAAATAGAGCTCTTTCAACATCAAGGAGTTCCCTGAGCTCCGGCTCCTGCCGTCCCTGCCAAGTCCCCCTGCTGGCGTGGGGAACACAGTTCTGCGCCTTCTGGGCCTGGAAAGAGAGAAAACCTACTCCCCAAGCTCCTGTAGGGTGTCCCCCAAATTAATGCATTGAACCCGACAGCTTGGCCTCTGTCCGACCTTTGGGCCCAGCTGGGCAAGAAGTCACAGCCAAAGGGTACACGGTGCGGCTCCAAGGCCTCACAGTCAAGTCGGTCTTCACTCCTGGACACTCTGGCGTATTGGCAAGGGGGCGTTCCACCCTACATCCCCCCCCCCTCAGCCTCCTAACAGTCCCTTTCAACACGCCTCCCTCGAAAGCCTCATCCTCACAGTCCCTCTCCAGGTCTCTTTCCTCTCCTCACTGCCGCTCTCTTCGCCCTTCCCAATTGATTCTTTTCTCTTTCCAATAGCATGAGAGTCCATTAAACATCTACACTAATAAAAGAGAAAGATGCAAATTGACCATACCTTCATAACACCCACAAGCCAATCAGGAGCAAGTATGCAAATTAACCCAACAAAGATTGCGGGTTAATTTGCATGCACAGGCGCTGAGTGGGCAGGGCGGGGTGGGACGCTTGCGTCGTCGCCATGGTGACAATGCAGGCATTCTGCACCGCCCCAGCCACTCCGGGCCTCTGGGCAGTGTGGGAAGGCGGAAAGGCGGCTCTGGGCCAGAGGGAAGGCAGAAAGGCGGCTCCAGGCCGGAGCAAAGGCAGTGCTGGCAGCCAGAGGAAGGAAGGCTCATTCTTGCACGTATCTTCATGCATCAGGCCTCTAGTGTTCAATAAGTTCTGGGTATATATGTGTTCGGATGTACATAGGTGGTGTCTGAAACCCAACCACTCACCATGAACTCCCCTTAGGGAGCAGGGGGACCAGTGGGATTCAAACCCACGCGTGTCTGCCTCCCGGGACCGCGCAATGAGCGACACCAAGGCAGCCGGGAGGACTCAGCCTCCTGGGGAGCAAGCCGTCTTGTCCTTCATGAGCAGCATGTTGTCCCGTGCTTAACCGACACCTACACAGTGGTCCTCAGCTTCTCTCAGTCATCGGTAGAATCAGGAGATAGACAGTCAACCACCGGTACCCAGTTGGCATTTATAGAACATTCTACCCAGCAATGTCAGAATGCACAGTCCTTTCGACTGCAAGTGGGACAGTCACCAAGAGAGCCCGTATCTGGGTCACAGGGAACCTTAACAAATGTAAAAGAATTAATGCAGACCAAGTATGCTCTTAGCACAGTGGAAGGGACCTAGAAGTCAATAAGGAAAATAAAGAGGTAACGCATCAACATACTTGTGGGGAAGGTAAAGCGGTGCTTAGGGAGAGTTTATAGCATTAAATGCTCATGTCAGAAAAGAAGGAAGGTCTCAAATCAGTAACCTAGGCTTCCACTTGAAGAAACTAGAAAAATCCCGGCCGGCATGGCTCAGCGGTTGAGCGTCAACCTATGAACCAGGAGGTCATGGTTCTATTCTTGGTCAGGGCCACATGCCCAGGTGGCGGGCTCAATCCCCAGTGTGAGGTGTGTAGGAGGCAGTCAATCAATCATTCTCTCTCATCACTGATTTTTCTCTCTCTCCCTTTCCCTTCCCCTCTGAAATCAATTTATATATATATATTTAAAGAAACTAGAAAAAGAAGATCAAAATAAGGCTAAACCATAAGGAAGAAAACAAAGAATTAAAATTGATGAAGTTGAAATCAGAAAACCTGTAGAGAAAAACAGTGAAACCAAAACTTGGTTCTTTGAAAAGATCAGTAAAATGAATAAACTTCTAGCAAGACTTGCAAAGCAAAAAAAGGAGAGAAAATTTACAAATGGCAGGGACGAAAACAGGGATATCCTTACAGACCACACAGACCATAAAGGGAGAAGAAGGGAATAGTGAGAGCAACTCTGTGCACATAAACCCAATAATGTGGATGAAATGGACAAATTCCTCAACAGCTACAAAGTCCCACAAGTCCCCGAGGTGAATCAGATAACCTGACTCATCCTATAGAGCAAAGACATGGAATCTGTCGTCTTAAAACGTTCCAAAAAGGAAGACCCCTTAGCCCAGCTTACTTCCTGGTGAGCTACACTAAATATTTCAAGGGGGACAAAATTCTACCTGATAAAAGAAAAGGGAGCGCTTTATACTCATTTTATGAGACCAGCATTAATTACCCTGATACCAAGACCAGATAAACACATACAATAAAAGAAACCCACAGCCCTGGCCAGTGTTGCCCAGTGGTTGAGCATGATCCCGTGCACCAAAAGATTGCTGGTTGATTCCCAGTCAGGGCACATGCCCAGATTGGGGGCTCCATCCCCAGCAGGGGGCATGCAGGAGGCAGCTGACGCCTGTTCATTTGGGCCTTCAGAATCCTCAAAAAATGAAAGTGGGTCTCCCACAATATTGCAAAGACGTCTCCTTGCCTCTAAGGCAACCAGCAGCCCAGTGACTACAGTAGGATCCACCCTCCGTGGGGTGACAACGGTACCAAAGTGACTCTTCCCTGGCCTTCCTCGCACTCTCCGAACAGTGGTATTTTACCCTTGGTCACATCTGTTACCTC
>NW_005371477.1:0-811 GCF_000412655.1 Myotis brandtii
ATTGAAGCAGTCATCAAAAAGCTCCCAGAAAACAAAACCCCGGGGCCAGAGGGCTTCACAGGGAAGCTTTACAAAACATTCAAGGAAGAACTAAAACCTATCCTCCTCAGACTATTCCAAAAAATTCAAGAGGAAAGAACACTTCCAAGCTCATTCTATGAAGCCAGGATAACCCTAATACCAAAACCAGATAAAGACAACACAATGAAAGAGAATTATAGGCCAATATTCTTCATGAACATAGATGCCAAAATCCTCAAGAAAATTCTAGCAAATCAGATCCAGCAACGCATCAGAAAGATCATACACCATGACAAAGTAGGATTTATCCTGGGGATGCAAGGATGGTATAAAATCCGCAAATCAATAAACGTGATACATCATATAAACAAACTGAAAGATAAAAATCACATAATCATATCAATTGATGCAGAAAAGGCATTTGACAAAATCCAACACCCTTTCTTGATAAAAACTCTCAGCAAGGTAGGAATAGAAAAATCATACCTCAAAACAATAAAAGCCATATATGACAAACCCACAGCCAACATCATCCTCAATGGTCAAAAATTAAAACCAATTACCCTAAGAACAGGAACAAGACAGAGATGTCCACTCTCACCACTCTTGTTCGACATAGTACTGTAAGTACTAGCCATTGTGATCAGACAAGAAGAAGAAATAAAAGGCATCCAAATTGGAAAAGAAGAAGTAAAACTGTCCTTATTTGCAGATTACATTATACTGTATGTAGAAAACCCTAAAGACTCCATGAAATATTATTAGACTTAATAAATGAATTCAGCAATGT
>NW_005371478.1:0-3399 GCF_000412655.1 Myotis brandtii
AATCGTTACCCTGCTCTGTGTTGTTGGTGGGACTCGGAAATCACATCTCTTACCAGATTCTTCCCCTCAGGTTATTTCTGTTATTTGTTTAAGAATGAATTCATGCTGTACTAGTATGTTCTGGTCATTTTGCTTCCGATAGTCTCAGCCAGCAATCTCACTCCAGATTGCTACTCTATTCCAGCTGGACTTTTCTTGTTATTTCTTTACTTTTTTCTTTAGTCTTTGGCCCTTCTGTGTTGCTTTCAGATTCAACCTCCCATATCTACTCTCAGGAGTGAATTTAAGCCTCTAGCCCAACTGGAAGAGCTACTAAAGATTATGTCAAGGTTTCAAAAGATCTGGAGTCATTTTCTAAGGGGGAATGAAGGTCAGGGAACATGGGGTTCTTATTTTCTCAGGAATCTTTATGAGAGAAAAGCATTTATAAACCTTTGGCCTAGGATTGTGTGACCATCTCTGATACAAGGGGAAAACAGAGCTTCCTTTGTCTCTTAGAACAAATCTCAGGGTAAGGGACAATTTTATTGTTTTGTTTATAGAAGAAAAATATCTGACATAACTTTATTAGCACTGGGCCTGTCACAGAGAATTGGGTGAAGGGAGAGACCAGAGATGAGCAATATATACTTCCTAACCTGCAACTTGTAAGAAAGGAAAACATATTTGCAAATGGAAGATGTGTTTGAGAGGTTAATTTTGTACAAAAAAGTAAGTTATATTGTAGAAGAAAAGGGTATCAAGCCTGTCAAGTTGGCCTCTAGGAAAATAATTCTGACTAGATTTTTCAGTGGCAAGCCTGCTGATGTCATCCCAGCTTTCTTAAAAATCTTAGTCTTCAGGGACCTCCTGGTGCCTGAGCATTGCTTATTATGCCAAGATCTTTTTCAAAATAGTGAGGAGAAGGATCTTGTAATTCCAGTCCCCTGAGAGCCTGAGCAGCATTCTCAATCAATGGGCTCTGCTTTTAGCTTTAGCTTTAAACCTTCTCATGATACTTCCTGCAAACTATGGTCTGTTCAGAATGCCTCTGTGCCACTGTACCTTCACTGGAAAAAAACATTGTACCAATCAAGGATGTTGTCTTCTAATCAGAACATGTCTATCCTTTATAAAGGACAGTGAACTATGTTTATTTCACCTTTGGCTTTTAGCTATATGTTCCATACAAAACATACTTTTTGCCATTCAAACACATTATGATATTTCACATATACATATCCTTTTTTTTGGAATCCCACCTCCTATCCAACCTACTTTTTAAAAATATATATTTTATTGATTTTTTTACAGAGAGGAAGGGAGAGGGATAGAGAATTAGAAACATCAATCAGCTGCCTCCTGCACACCCTCCCCCCACTGGGGTTGTGCCCACAACCAAGGCACATGCCCTTGACCAGAATCAAACCTGGGACCCTTCAGTCCGTAGGCCGATGCTCTATCCACTGAACCAAACCAGTCAGGGCCCAAACTACTTTTATAATGCCCAACAAGAGTGTATATAATCTGGATCCTGCACACATTTCCAACTTCATCTCATACTGTTCTCCCTCTCATTCACTATATACAAAGTACATTAGTTTTTAAAATGTACTTTAGGAGTGAAGGAGTGAAAGGGGAGTGGGTGGATGTGTGGTGTGTGTGAGTGTGTCTGAGGGAGGGACAGCTAGACCTTGCAGGACATTCAGGGGCTGGCAGACCAGGCTCAAATAGCTGGGCAGCCTCTGCTACTGCTGTAATCTCTCCCAGAACACTAGCTCTGCCACAGAGGCAGCACCATCTTGAAGGAGAGAGCCAGAAGCCACTGCCCATGAACTCACTGAGCCAGCAGACTATTCCCAAGACTGCACACTTGCACAGGAAACCAGAAGACACCACCTGTGACCACTCAGGGAGCCAACAGCCACTGCCTGAGACCATACACATGTGTGGGGAGCCAGCAGCCACTGTCTGAGACTATGTGAGCTCCGGGAGCTAGCAGATGCCTCCTGTGACTGCACGCATGAGGGGAGCCAGCAGCCACTGCCTGCAACTGCACATGCAACAGGAGTCATCAGTCACCTCCCCAAAATGAGCGAGAAGGCAGCAGCCACACCATGACCCCTGGGGAGCAGCTGGCAACTGCGTGGAGATCAGCCACCACCTGCAAGTGCCAGAGGGGCAGCTGTCACTCACAACTGCCCAATGAGCAGCCACTGCCTGTAATTGTGAGAGGAGTAGCCACCGCCCACTACTGTATGACCTGCCACCAGGCTCTCCATTGCAGCCTCAGGACCTGTGCAATTCAAAACCTCGATCCGTCAGTGAGAACAAAAATGGGGAGACAGAAGAACGACCCCCAAAGAAAGAAAAGGGGAAATCTCCAGAAGAGGCACTAAGTGAAATAGAGGCATGCAATATGTCAGAAAAAGAATTCAGACTAAGGATCATACAGTTCATAAACCAGATGCATGAGAAAAATCAACAACTTATGTAAGAACCAAGAAGAAATAAAGAGTGATATAGCTACAATAAAAAAAAAAAACACTATGGAAGATTTCAATATAGACTAGGAGAAGCAGAGGACCGAATTAGCAAATCAGAAGATAGGGAAGGAAAACACACGCAATCTGAAATGCAATAGGAGGGGGAAAAAAGGAGATTTTGAAAAAAATCAAATGGAGGAGAGCTTGCGGGAGCTTTTGGACAAGATGAAACAACGCAACATACATATAATTGGGGTGAGAGAATGACAACAAGAAGAGTAAGGACTAGAAAACCGATTCAAAGAAATAATATCAGAAAACTTCCCGGATTTTCGGAATAAAAAAGTCACACAAGCACAGAAATTCCCAAAAATGATGAACCCAAAAAGATCCACACCAAAGTATGTTGTAATTACAATGGCAAACATTCAGGACAAAGAGAATCTTAAAGGCTGGAAGAGAGAGACAGAAAGTTACCCACAAGGGATCTCCCATTAGATTATCAAAATATTTCTCAACATAAACACATCAGGCCAAAAAGGAATGGAAGAAAGTATACAAAATGATGCAAAGTAAGGGACTGAATCTAAGAATACTCTATCCAGCAAGGCTATCATTCAAAATTGAAGGGGAATTAAGGAGCCTCACAGACAAAGAAAAGCTAAGGTAGTTTAACACTACCAAGCCAGCAATGCAAGAAATGATAAAGTTACTGGTGGAAAAAGGAGAAAATAAAATTAAAAAGGGAGAAGAAAGAACACAGGCAAAAAAAATTTAAAAAAAGGTTACAAACAAGTACCTATCAATAATAACTTTAAACAGAAATGAACTAAATGCTCCAATCAAACGATATAGAGTGGCTGAATGGATAAGAAAACATGATCCATATATTTGCTGTCTACAAGAGACCCACCTCAGAACAAGGGACTCAAAC
>NW_005371478.1:6130-9096 GCF_000412655.1 Myotis brandtii
GCAGGAGCACCCAAATACATAAGAAACCTTCTGGAAGAAATCAAGGGAGAGAATGACATCAATAGAACCATAGTAAGGGACTTTAATACCCCACTGACATCACTCGATAAATCCTCTAGACAAAAAAAAAAATCAGCAAAGAAATAGCAATCTTAAATGACTCACTAGATCAGATGGAACTAATTGACATCTTAGGAACATTTCACCACAAAGCTAGAAAATATACATTCTTTTCAATTTCACATGGGACATTTTCAAAGATAGATGACATATTAAGTCACAGGCAAAGTCTCTCCAAATTCAAGAAGATTGAAATTATATCAACCCTCATCTCAGACCACAATGGCATAATATTAGAAATCAACTACAATAGAAGCAATAAAAAAATCAAAAAATTGGAGGATGAATAGCATGCTATTAAACAATGATTGGGTTACCAAATAGATCAAAGAAGAATTAAAAACATCCTAGAAATGAATGACAATAATAACACAACAATCCAAAACCTATGGTACACAATGAAAGCAATCCTGAGAGGGAAGTTCATAGGATTAAAGGCCTACCTCAGAAAACATGGAAAAATTGTAATAAATTAACTAACTCTACAACTTAAAGAATTAGAAAGAGAACAACAAAAAAAGCCTAGAGTTAGCAGAAGGATGGAGATAATAAAGATCAGAGCAGAAATAAATGACATAGAGACCAAAAAAAAATACAAAAGATTAATGAAACCAAGAGCTGGTTGCTTGAAAGTTTAAACAAGATTGATGAATCTCTAGCCAGGCTCACCAAGAAGCAAAGAGAGAAAACCCAAATAAACAAAATCCAAAATGAAAGAGATGAAATAACAGCATACCCTACAGAAATATAAAGGATTGTAAAAAATAATATGAACAACTCTATTCCAACAAACTAGACAACCTAGAGGAAATAGACATATTCTTAGAAAAATATGATCTTACAAAACTCAATCAAGAAGAATTAAAAAAGAATCTCAACAGGCCGATAACTAAGGAGGAAATTGAAGCAGTCATCAAAAAATGTCCAGCAAACAAAAGCCCTGGTCCAGATGACTTCACAGGGGAGTTTTACCAAACATTCAAAGAAGTACGAAAACCTGTCCTTCTCAGAATATTCCAAAAAATTCAAGAGGAAGGCACACTTCCTAGCTCTTTCTATGAAGCCAGAATTACCCTAATCACAAAACCAGGTAAAGACACTACAAAAAAGAGAATTACAGACCAATATCCCTAATGAACATAGATGCTATAATCCTCAAAAAAATCCTACCAAATAGGATCCAGCATTACATTAGAAAGATCATACACCATGACCAAATTGGATATATCCCAGGGATGCAAGGCTGGTACAATATCTGCAAATCAAAAAATGTGATACATCACATAAACAAATTGAAAGACAAAAATAACATAATCCTATCAATTGATGCAGAAAAGGCATTTGACAAATCCAAAATTCTTTCCTGATAAAAAAAAAAAAACTCTCAACAAAGTGGGAATAGAGGGATCATATATCAACCTAACAAAAGCCTTATATGACACCTACAGCAAACTTCTTACTCAATGGGAAAAAACTAAAACCATTTCACCTAAGAACAGTAATGAGACAGAAATGCCCACTTTCACCACTCTTGTTTGAAATAGTACTGAAAATGCTAGCCATACCGATCAGACAAGAAGAAGAAATGAAAGGCATCCACATTGGAAAAGAAGTAGTCATTACATGCAGATGACATGATATTCTACTTAAAAAACCCTAAGGACTCCATCATAAATCTACTGGAGGTAATAAATTAATTAGACAATGTAGCAGGATACAAAATTAACACCCAGAAATCTATGGCTTTTTTATACACCAATGATTAACTCACAGAGAGAGAGAAACTAAAAAAATAATCCCATTCACCACTGCAACACAAAAATTAAGGTATCTAGGAATAAATTTAACTGAGGTAAAGGAACTGTTCTCATAAAATTATAGAAAGCTGAAAGAAGAGATAGAGGAAGACACAAACAAATGGAAGAATATTCCATGTTCATGGATTGTTAGAATCAACATCGTTAAAATGTCCATCCTACCCAAAGCAATCTATAGAATCATTTCAGTCCCCATTAAAATACGAATGGCATACTTCAAAGATCTAGAAAATACTCTCCAAAAATTCATCTGGAACAAAAAAAGACCCCGAATAGGTGCAGCAATCTTGAGAAAGAAGAACAAAGTTGGAGGGATCACAATACCAGATATCAAGCTATATTACAAAGTCACTGTTCTCAAAAATGGCTGGTACCGGCACAAGAACAGACATATAGACCAATGGACTGGAACAGAGAACCCAGAAATAGACCCAAGCCATTATGCTCAATTAATAATTTGACAAAGGAGGCAAGACCATACTCTGGAGTCAAGACAGTCTTTTCAATGAATGGTATTGGAAAATTGGACAGATACATGCAAAAAAATGAAACTAGACCACAAACTTACACCATACACAAAAAAACCCTCAAAATGGATAAAGGACTTGAACATAATATGGGAAACCATAAAAATCGTAGAAGAAGATATCAGCATAAAATTGCAGACATTGCCCTGACTGCCTTGGCTCAGTGGATAGAGTGTCGGCCTTCAAACTGAGGGGCCCTGGGTTTGATTCCAGTCAGGGGCATGTGCCTTGGTTGCGGGAACATCTCCAGTGGGGATGTGTGCAGGAGGCGGCTGATCAATGTTTCTCTCTCATCGATGTTTCTAACTCTCTGTCCCTCTCCCTCTCTGTGAAAAATCAATAAAATATATTTTAAAAAATTGCAGACATTTGTTGTAGCAATATCTTTACTGATACAGCTCCTAGGGCAATGTAAACTAAGGAGAAAATAACCAAATGGGACTACATAAAAATAAAAAGCTTCTGCACAGAAAAAGAAACCATCAACAAAACAACAAGAAAG
>NW_005371478.1:9830-18572 GCF_000412655.1 Myotis brandtii
AGTAAGAGATCAACCAAAGGACTTGTATGCATGCATATGAGCATAGCCAATGGATACAAATGGGGGGCAGTGAGGGCATGTGCTGGGGGTTGGGAGGTGCCGGGGAGAGGTCATTGGGGGAAAAAGGAGACTTACATAATACATTAAATAATAAACAACTTAAATTAAATAAATAGGTAAATAAATACAATATACTTTAATCCCATCAAACTAATATATTCCTTATGGTTTTTACCCTAGCTGTTCCCTGTTTGGACTCCTTTTATATTGATACTTAAAGTTTGATTTGTATCAATTGTTGTTTTTTTTCCAGTCACCTGCAGTTTAACGTGGAGTTCATAGTTATTCAGACTTTTGTCTTAGTTGTTTAATTCAGTGCCTGGAACACAGTAAGTATTCAACAAATATATTGGGCATAAATATGAGTTTTGGTATATTTTTCAAGCAAAAATCTATAATGCATAAATAGATGTAGGGACAGTGATTCTATTCCAAGAGCCATGGCAGAAATTAAAATTTCCTTTCTCTGGCCTTTTTTCTAATCCCTTTTCCACACAGTAGCCAAAGTAAACTTTTTCAAATGATTTTTTTTGTTTGTTTCATTCCCCTACTTTAATTCTTTAATGATTTCCCATTATCCTCAAAATAAATGTGTTATTGTTTTACAAAAATTTACTGAAAGCTATTAGTTTTCTATCCTATATAATAAAAGGGTAATATGCAAATCAACCAAACAGCGAATGACTGGTTGCTAAGATGTGCTGACCACCAGGGGTCAGATGCTCAACGCAGGAGCTGCCCCCAGCCCACAAGCCCTGATCACCCGAATGGAAATGGGGAACTGGGGGTGGGTGGCGGTGGGTGCAGGTGGTACCAGGCCAAGGCCCCTGCCCTGCTGGTCTCCCCACACAAAGAGGGCAACCCATGGCAAGGAGCAGGGCCAGTGAGCGGGTGGGAACGGCCAACCTCTCAGTCCGTTCCCCTGGCCTACAGGCATTGCCCAATGGTGAACAGGGAACCGGGGGTGGATGGCAGTGGGGGGGCATGGCCAGCTGCCAACAGCCGGGGTAGATGGCCCTGATCACAGGCCAGTCCTAGGGACCATACCTATGCATTGATTTTGTCCACTGGGCCTCTAGTTTATATATAATAAATTATCATAAACTTAGAGACTTAAAACCACACCCATTTATTAGCTCAAAGTTCTTTAAGTTAGAAGTCTGGGCACTGTGCAGCTGGGATCTCTGTTCAGAGTACAAGAAAGCTGAATTCAAAGTGGCAGCTAAGCTGAGTTCACATCTAAAGTTTCTGTGGAAAATTTCCTTCAAAGCTTATTCTTGTTGGAATAATTTAGTTTCTTGTGGTTGCAAAACTACTGTAGAACTGTCTTCTTCCTGTCTGTCAGCTAGGGGCCACTCTTAGCTCCCTTCACTTTATGCTGGCAGTATCACATAAAAGAATTATTGTTTGTTTTATTTTGCTTTACTATATTTTATTGATATAAATACAACGTATTTCATAAGCACCAGCTACCATTTTACCACTACACAAGAAAAACAAAAGTCGAAAGTATTAAATAATGTGAAAAGTAATTACAGAAATGCTTTCACTTCCACAAAAGTCGTCTCTAACAGCATCTTGCATACTTTGTATAATTTGCTTGTAATTGGTCTGATAGATGAAATGAAACAAAGTTGAATTTATTCAAACTTTTATTTCTCAGTGGAAAATGCTCTTTTCATCAGAGGTGGTTGAGTTTTCCCGACATCAAACATCATTTCCAAAGGTGGGTTATTAAGAGAACACCAATCAGGAATACGGCCTGTCTGATTGTAATATTCCTTTGAGACAGAACGGCTGCCCAGTATGTCTTGCAATGCTCCAAAAATAGCTCCTGGATGATAAAAAATATTTTTATAACTAAGATGAAAACTTTTACTAGAAAATTTTATGTACACACACACCCACTTCATTATATTATAAGACAGAAAGTACCAAATACCTTATTTCTGCAAGCAATCTATGGATAAATCCTGGCAACATAGATGTGCAACCTATGATTACCAAGTTCTCTGCTAATTGCTTCCTGGTGTCTATTGGGCACTGCATAAGGGAATCCAATATTAAAGTGGCAAAGGATTTCTCTTCATTATCTTGTTCAAAAAATTTCCACAACCGAATCCCTGATTGATCCAAGGACATGTAAAATCTTTTCTCCATCTAATGGGTAGTCAACATTTGGGGGTGGTGAGGGACGCTCAGTATTCCCATCGATATTAAATTTTGCTGCTTGGATTTTTAGTCCACATTTCAGATCACTTACAAAGCAAGTGCACACTTTAATGTCCTCTAAGACACCTTCTGGAATTGAACCCATCACAGAGGGAAGGCTCTGTTTTGTAGCAGCACCTGTGTCAACAGTACATTGCTCCAATAGTTGAGTTTTCAACTCCCTGTGCAGAGCTTTTCCTCCTAGGGGTAGTGCTCCCCAGCAATTTAGTATTGGGATTCCTTCATATATAGGTAACACCAGGCTTTCTCTATATCCACAATCCAGGACCATAGCAGAGTTTATCCCAAGTGTCAGAAGAGTCATTAGATGGCTTGGAGCAAGCAAGATAGACAGAACCTCAAAATACTTGAAGAGAACGTGAGTGAGTGTCTCTCTGAAGTGGGAAGGACATAGTACTGATTCAATAACCACGACTCAGCGATCTCTGGGATTCACCAACAGATGTCTGAAATACAGTATGTGGATAAATTCCTTTAGGTAGAAATATAATTCTTCTGTATTGATATTATATTGAACAACTTTGATAGGCTTAGGCATGCCAGCTTTTTTTATTTATACTATTATTTTATTTTTTTAATTGTTTTATTGCTTAAAGTATTACAAAGATTATTACATATGTCTCCTTTTTTTCCCCACCCTTGACAATCCCCTGGGCTCCCCTACCCCCCAGTGTCTTATGTCCATTGGTTATGCTTATATGCATGCATACAAGTCCTTCTGTTGATCTCTTACCCTCCCCTCCTGCCGCCCAACCCTCCCCGGCCTTCCCGCTGTAGTTTGACAGTCTATTCAAGGCTGCTCTGCCTCTGTATCTATTTTTGTTCCTAAGTTTATAATGGTCTTTATTATCCATAATGGTAAGAGTTCCTTCTTTTTTACAGCAGCATAGTATTCCATCGTGTAGATGTACCACAGTTTTCTAATCCATTCATCTACTGATGGGCACTTAGGCTGTTTCCAGATCTTAGCTATGGTAAATTGTGCTGCTATGAACATAGGGAAGCATATATCCTTCCTGATTGGTGTTTCTGATTTCTTGGGATATATTCCTAGAAGTGGGATCACTGGGTCAAATGGGAATAGGAGGTTTCATTTGCATCTTGGGCAGAAGCAGTCTACCTTAATTGATGTCAGATACTTCTCTTCTTCATCAGTAATATTTACCAGACTCTAGATTGTGACCAATGGGACCCTTTGAATTGGGATCCAGGAAAGATTATTTGACCTATGGATTATAGGCTTTAGCATAAAGTATTAAAGAGTTATAGAATCTGGTCATACTACTATGAGAAAACAAGGTATCATCAGAAGGTTGTATAAATTTTTCCTTTTAAGAAATGAAAGAAAATCAAGTTTTAGCTTTACCTTACAGTATTGATATCAGAACTTATTTTAAATTCTTATAACAATTCAAATTTTAGCAAACTTGACCACAAATGTAAAATTCTCTTTATCACTTCAATTTTTTATACATTTAGTTTGTCTATCATAACCAGAAGTTCTAGCTTAGACAAAATTACTCCAATTTCCCTTAAAATAATGTACCTCCACACCTTATACCTTCATCCACCAAAACCACATTCTACTTTTCTTGCATACAAAGTTCTTTCCCTTATTATTTCTAGTAACTTTAATTACATATATTAATTAGAATCCTTACAAACATTAATTTCTATTAAAAACTAGGAGGTTAGCATTTGTGAACTGTTACATTAGCATTTTGTGAACTAACAGATGTATATTTTTTATAAGTTCTAGAAACATGTGCTTTTCAATAGAAAATTGCTCAGCGTGGAAAAATAGACTCAAGTTTATCTTTAGTTTTTCTGCAACAGGAAATCAAGCCTGGATGACCCTATGTTCAGTAATTAATGCTTTGATATTTTACCTTATTTGTAAATGATCTAGGTATTTAATGACTACCCCTCATTTAATTTAAAAATTTAAGTGCAGGACAATTCTATTAACGAAGTCCATATAATTTATAATATATGCAATCATTTTGAGAGATAGGCAAGGTTTGGGAGGTTAGCAAAAAGGTCAGATGAACTTTGAACTTCTAGTCACACCTTTTGATCTTAAACATTTACAAGACAAAAACAATTGTTTCCAGTTACCCAAAGAACTGGATTGTAATCACAGGAATAAATAGGCTGATCTGTCTTTACAACTACGTGTTATCCAGTTTGTTTACTTTTCCCTCTGAGTACAATTTTCATTTTAGCTTACTTAGTACAGAAAGTAAAAAAAAAATATTACTATCGGGCTCTCAATATCAGTTTCCAATTTGACCAAATATTTTATCATAAAGTTATTAAACTCTATTAATTTTCATTTTCATTTATTTTTGCTATTTTAAGGGAATAATGTAGCAGTTTACCAGGAAATCCATCAGAGTTCTGTCAACTCTGTTAAGGGTCCATACTTGGGACACTTAAGTTGATATTGAAAAATTTTCATAAGTCCTGTGAAAACAATCCCCTTTTTAGCATTTCAGTTGATTTCAAATGGGACATCAATTTCTGGATCAGTGTTTTGATAATGGACCCCTAGGGAGGTACAAAACCTTCCTGTTATTTTGTGTCTTGCTCCAGCATTCTTTCAAAGTGCTCAGCTATAGTCACCAGTTCAGTCAGGCCTGTGACCTCATATCTTATTTTCTGAATTCTTTAAATCAATTCACTAATCTCAGAATATAATACATTTACAAAGCAGTCTGAATTGCCTTAAATAAATACTGTATGGAATCCCAAATATTGTCAAAATGAGAGCTTCCAAATGGGCTCTAAAGTCTACCACAGATTTTTCTTTTTGTTTGCAACAGAATAATAAACCAAACGATGTTCACAGGTAAAACTCTAAGAATTACTTGCTACATTACAAGCCCTTTCAAGTCAAAGATCTTCAGTATCATCCTTGTGGTTTTGCCATTTTCTTCCTGCATCTTTTTTTTGGGAAGAAGGGTTTCCCCAAGTCCTACCAAAATGTGTAAAAGCTGATGAAGATTTGGTAGCCTGCAGTTATAAGCCCTGATAACAACTCTATATTGTTCAAAAAATGTTTTGGGTTCCACCATAGGTTTAGGATTTTTTTTTACTAGAGCTCTTGGTGTCGTTTTTTTTTAAATATATATTTTATCTATTTCAGAGAGGAATGGGAGAAAAATAAAACATCAATGTTGAAATAAAATAATTGATCAGCTGCCTCCTGCATGACCCCTGGGTTTCGAGCCTGCAACCCAGGCATGTGCCCTGACCTGGAATCAAACTGTGACCTCCTGGTTCATAGGTCGATGCTCAACTAGTGAGCCATCAAGGCTGGGCCTTAGTGTAATTTTTGACTAAGGAGTTAAAGACACCTGAAAAGGCTTGTCTGCAGCTTTGAGTAGTTTTATTTTAAATGGTAATTTTAATAGTCTCCTTTTATTGAATTTATTGGGGTGACATTGGTTCAAAAAATCATATAGGTTTCAAGTGTACAGCTCAACAAAACATCACCTGCACCCTGCATTGGATGCTCATCATCCAAAGCAGTCTCTTTCCATCCCCATTCATCCCCTCTTTGCCTACCTCCACCTACCACCATCCACTTTTCCTTCTGACTATCACCATACTGTTGTCTGTGTCTATGTGTAACCAATCTTCTATATCTCTACTAATAAAAGAGTAATATGCTAATTACACCAGATGTCTTCCAGACGACCTTCGGGATGTCCTCTGGACAAAGCCGTGGCTGTGAGGGTCAAGGCAAGCCACCAAGGCTGGGAGGGCCCATCACAGAGCCCTGGCTGGTTTGGCAGGGCCTCCCTCCGGCAGCATTGATCACAGAGCCCTGGCAGGGCCTCCCTGTGGTGGTGATGGGGCCCATCGCAGAGCCCTGGCTGGGAGGGCAGGGCCTCCCTTTGCTCTGCCATTGATCCTAGAGGCCCAGAAGGGTGGGCAGGGCCTCCCTGTGGGCGGGGATGAATGGCAGAGACCAGGATGGGTGGGAAGGGCCTCCCTCTGCTCTGCCATTGATCACAGAGCCCAGGCAGGTGGGCAGGGCCTCCCTGTGGGCAGCAATGAATGGCAGAGCCCAGGACGAATGGGAAGGGCCTCTCTCTGCAAGGCATCCATCTGGGGGACCCCATAATCCATTGCCCCATAGGGGGAGGCCCAGGCCACCAGCCAGCGACACTGTGGTGGGTGGGCAGGGCCTTCCAGCTATCTCCCCTCAGAGGGAGGCCCAGTCCAGCCAAGCAATGGCACCCTATGCCTTTTGCCTGCAGAGGGAGGCTACCCGTGGCAGAGTGGAGGCAGTGCCGCACAGATGGCAAGCAGTGGCAGCCTCAGGGTGGGGCCAGCTGCCTGCAGCCGTGTGAATGAAAGCCCCAATTGGCCCCTTCCCCCACCAACCCCCCCCAATTGCCCCCTCTCACTCCTGACCCTGACAGTAGGGAGGAGGGATCTTAATTCCAACTGTCCCTCCCCCGGCCTTCCTTGACCTCAGAATATCTGAAGACCAACTATTGTCACAATGTACCTCTGAAGCCAAAAGAAAGCAGCATTGTCAACAGAAAATGTCTGAAGACCAACTATTGGCACAACGTATCTCTGAAGCCGGCATCATCAATACAATGTATCTGAAGACCAACTATTGGCACAACATAATTCTGCAGCCGAAAGAAAGCATTGTCCTCAACAGGATATGTCTGAAGACCAATTATTGGCACAACGTACCTCCGAAGCTGAAAGAAGCCAGCATTGTCATCAGAATATGTCTGAAGAACAGCCATCGACAAGTACTACCAATACTGGTAGGAACTGCCTTCCCAGTGAAAATGAAGTAAATGAGGATACAATTATCAAACATAGTTGTGGTGGAATGACTGTTACATGTCAATTTTGCCTATCACTAAATTTCTCCAATGAAAATCCATCTGATGAAAAATTTACTCAATGTTGTAGCAAACGTAAAGTTTGTCCAAATGATATACATTTCCCAGAATACCTGGCATATTTTTAAAAAATAATGATAAATGAAGATTCTGACAGTAAAAATTTCATGGAAAATATTTGTTCGATAAATAGTTCTTTTGCTTTTGCTTCAATGGGTTGTTCTGATTAGAAGAATGTATTTGTCCCTGTCTGACATTGGCCTCCCATTTAAATTAATTTGAAGACAGTTTCTCATGATGCCAGCATTTGCGATGACTATTAATAAATCACAAGGACAAACTCTAGACAGAGTAGGAATGGTCTTACCTGAACCCGTTTTTAGACATGGTCAGTTATATGTTGCTTTCTCTCGAGTTTGAAGAACATGTGATGTTAAAGTTTTAAATACTTCATCACAAGGGAAATTAGTCAAGCACTCTGAAAGTGTTTTCACTCTTAATGTGGTATACAAGGAGATATTAGTCATTGTTTATCAGTTATTGTTTGTATCAATGTTGTTTTATATCATGTTTTTGTTTTTTTTATATAATTTTTTTTTTGTTTTCATATAATGTTGTTATTGTTTATTTATTAATAAATTTATATATTATTTTCATATACATTTTACTAATTTTCTTTCATCTCTGACACTTCTATTATAGAGTGTCATTGTCAATCGTGAATTTACACTTCTATTATAGAGAAAGGGCAAATAGCAATATTAAAATATTTCCTCTAATTAATTTCCACTTAATGTGCACAAATTTTGTGCACGGGCCACTAGTAATACATAAAGAGCTGATATGCAAATTGTCATCACACCCTCATGCTGTCATGCCGTAACAGCTGAGACACTCAACACTGGGGAGAGAGGAATGGGGACCAGCCAGGCTGCGGCCCGGGAGAAGGACAAACTGCCCACCCCACAGTCCCAGGTACCAGCGGCTGCACCTGTGCCTGTGGCCTGGGAAAGGGACAAGCCACCTGCCCCATGGTCCCAGATGCCAATGGCTGGGGCTGTGGCCTGGGAGAGGGACAAGCCCCCCTCCCTGCTGTCCTGGACACCAGTGGCTGCGCCTGTACCTGCAGCCCAGGAGAAGGACAAGCCACATGCCCCACAGTCCCGGGACCCCCCCCCCCCAACCTGGGCCCAAATTTCATGCATTGGGCCTCTAGTCTATATAATAAAATCCTAAGAGACCATTACAGTGGAACAACCAGAATGACGGGTTGTTATCATGCACACTGACCACCAGGGGACAGACACTCAACACAGGCACTGCTCCCTGGTGGTCAGTGCGCTCCCACAGGGGGAGTCCCGCTCAGCCAGAAGCCAGGCTCATGGCTGGAGAGCACAGCAGCAGTGGTGGGCGCCTCTCCCGCCTCCATGGCAGTGCTAAGGAGCAGTGAGCCAAGAGCTAAGGAGCAGCAAGCAGGTGGGCGGTAAGGAGTGAGGGGTCCCAGGCGAGAGGATGCAGGCTGGGCTGTAGAATGCGCCCCCCCCCCCCGCTCCCAGTGCATGAATCTCGTGCA
>NW_005371478.1:18618-25271 GCF_000412655.1 Myotis brandtii
AGTGCATGAATCTCGTGCACCAGGCTTCTAGTATCTTATATAACCTAGTTTGGAATCTGGAAGCGTTCTGTAAGTTTCTGTGTATCAATTAAGTAAACATCCCATTCTGCCTATTCTTCTTGGAATACCTTGCACTCAAAATGTATTTCTTAACCGAGAAATTTAATCTAATTGGCACATATCTTATAATGACTGTTAGATTCTAGGTCATTTTTAGTAAAATGTTGCCATTTTTCTAGATACCTGAAGCTTCTGAGACTATAGTTAGTAAATAGAAAATAAGATGTGTTAGAATGTGGCACACTCATATCTTTGGATATAATGAATCATATGTATTTTAGCTAGATATTTGGGTTTCCTTAGAATCAACTAATATCTAAGGTCTTTGGATTCCAATATTATCTTTTAGAGTTAGTCTTTACCTCATGTGCCCATTGACATAAGCCAACAGTAACAGAGTACAAAGAACTGTGGAAACCAGCTGTAACTTACAAACTGGAAAGAGGGATAGGATTGAATGATCAGTTCTCAAAGAATGGAGACTGTGGGTGGATCCCAAGCAACCGGAGAATGGCAACTGCCACCAGAAGTTTCTAATGTTGAATCTAGAGAAAAACAAAGAGCTGGTGTTTAAGCACTACTGTAGACTAAATTGAACCCAGTCTGTTTTTAAGTCAGATCTAATCAAACTTCACCTGGTACCGCCAGTGTGGATTAAATCAATGAACTCCAAGGACTGCAAACTGAAACTGGGAAAGGGATTCCAAAGTGGAAATGCAGACTGAACCAAGGACTAGGAAATTTGGATTACAGATAAAACTGTCTGCCAAGGAGAACCACTAAACCTAGAAGGAAAGGCAAATTAGATTGGGAGTTTGATCACAAAAGGAGTGGAAAAAACAGAGGAAATCACCAATGGCCATTGGACATGACAAGAGAGTAACCTTAAATGGGGTTCAGAAGCTCCATGCTTGTGTTTATTATTTTTTCCTAATGTCATTGGAAATTCACTTTGATCTTTATTTTTTAATTTATCTTTATCATTGAATGTATTAGAGATGTCCCCTTTGTTTTTTTCACAGTGATCCTGTACCCCACACCCGCCCTTCCCAAGCCTTCACTACGCTATTGTCTGTATCCATGGGCTATGCATATATTCATATGTTTCTAGTTAATCCTTCACATCCCACTTCACCCCACCCCACCTCCGCCTTCCCACTGTAATTCATCAGTCTGTTTCATGCTTCTATATCTTTGGATCTATTTATTCATCAGCTTATTTTGTTCATTAGATTCCACATATGAGTAAGATCATGTGATACTTACCTTTCTCTGACTGGCTTATTTTGCTTAGCAAAATATTCTCTAGGTTCACCCATGCTGTTGCAAATGGTAAGAATTCTTTCTTTTTTACAGCTGCATAGTATTCTATTGTGTAAATGTACCACAGCTTTTTATCCACTCATCTGGTGATGCGCACTTGGGCTGCTTCCAAATCTTAGCTATTGTACATTGTGCTGCAATTAACATAAGGCTGTATATATTCTTTCTGATTGGTGTTTCAGGATTCTTAGGATATGCTCCTAAGAGTGGGATCACTGGGTCAAATGGAAGTTCCATTTTTAACTTTTTAGAATAGTTTGAGGAGGATAAGTTCTAGTTCTTCTTTGAATGTTTGGTAAAACTGCCCTGTGAAGCCATATAGACTAGAGCTTTTGTTTGCTGGGAGTTTTTATTTTATTTATTTATTTATTTATTTTTTATACTGTTTCAATTTCATTGGTAGTTATGGGCCTATTCAGATTTTCTGATTCTTACTGATTGAGTTTTGGAAGATTGTATTTTCCTAGGAATACGTCCATTTAGTCCAGGTTGTCCAGTTTGTTGCAATACCTATAGCTGTTCATAGCATTTTTTTTTTTTTACAATCCTTTCTATTTCCGTAGGGTCAGTTGTAGCTTCACCTCTTTCATTTCTGATTTTGTTTTTATTTTTGGTCCTCTTTCTTTGTTTCTTGATGAGTCTGGCTAGAGGTTTATCATTTCAAAGAACCAGCTCTTGGTTTTATTGATCTTTTGTATTAATATGTTAGTCTCTATGTCAATTATTTCCACTCTGATCTTTGTTATTTCCCTTCTTCTATTTACAGTGGGCTTTTATTGCTGTTCTCTTTCTATTTTTTTTTAAATTTCTAGGATAAGATGGCTTATTAATTTTTTTTTAATCCTCATTGAAGGATATTTTTCCATTAATTTTTAGAAAGAGTAGAAGGGATAGAGAGAGACAGAGAGAAACATCAATGCAATATAAACATAGCAATTGGTTACCTCCCGCACGTGCCACCACCAGGGCCAGGTATTGAGCCTGCAACCTAGGTACAGGCCCTTTACCAGAATTGAACCCTTCAGTCCATGGGCCGTTACTTTCCCACTGAGCCAAACAAGCAAGGGTGTTTTTCTTGTTTTTTTGAGGTAGGCCTGTAATGCTATGAACTTCCCTCTCAGGACTGCTTTCACTGTGTCCCATAGATTTTCGGTTGTTGTGTGTTCAATTTCAGTTGTTTCCAGGATTTAAAAAAAAATTTTCTTTGATCTCTTTGGGAACCCATTCATTGTTTAATAAAATGCTATTTAGCTTCCATGTGTTCAAATGTTTTTGATTGCTTTTATTTTAATTGATTTCTAATTTCATGCCATAGTGATCAGAGAACATGCTTCATATGATTTCAATCTTTTTGAACTTGTAGAGACTTAGTTTGTGTCCTACCATGTGGTCTATGTTTGAAAATGTCCCATGTGAACTTGAGAAGAATATGTATTCTTTAGCTTTGGGGTGAACTGTTCTGAAAATGTAAATTAATTCCATCTGATTTAGTGTGTCATTTAGGATCACTGTTTCCTTGTTGATTTTTTCTCTAGAGGATCTATCCAGTGATGCCAGTGTGGTGGTAAAGTCCACTACTGTGATTTTATTGCTCTTGATCTCTCCCCTGATATTGTCCAGAAGTTTTTTATGTATTTGGATGCTCATGTATAGGGCACATATATGTTTACCAGAGTTATATCCTCTTGTTGTATTGATCCCTTTAGTTTTATGAATTGGCCTTTATTATCTCTTGTTATAGCCTTCACTTTGAAATCTATTTTGTCAGATATTAGTAGTACTACCCAAGCTTATTTCGCTTAGCATAATACTCTCCAGGTCCCTCCATGCCATCCCAAGGGTAAAAGACCCTTCCTTTTTACTGCTGCATAGTATTCCATGGTATAAATGTAGCACAGAGCTTTTATCCACTCATCTACTGATGGGCACTTGGGCTATTTCCAGATCTTAGCTACTGTAGATTGTGCTGCTGTGAACATAGGGGTGTATACATTATTTCTGATTGGTGTTTTGGGTTTCTTAGGATATATTCCTAGAAGTGAGATCACATAAAATGGGAGTTCCATTTATAACTTTTTGAGGAAAATCCATACGAATTTTCATAATGGCTGCACCAGTCTGCATTCCCATCAGCAGTGTACTAGGGTTCCTTTTTCACCACATGCTCAACAGTACTTGTTTTTGTTTGTTTGTTTGTTTGGTTTTTGTTGTTGTTGGTGTTGTTGAAATGTTGATGGTAGCCATTCTGACAGGTGTGAGGTGATACCTCATTGTGGTTTTAAATTGCATTTCTCTGACGATCAGTGACTTTGAGCACTTTTTCATATGTCTCTTGGCGATCTGTATGTCCATTTTGGAGAAGTGTTTATTTTGGTCCTTTGCCCATTTTTTAATTGGATTGTTTTTTTTTCCTTTTGTTTAGTTGTATGTGCTATTTATGATATGAACCAAAGGTATCATTGCCAAATATGTTCTTTCATACAGTGGTCTCCCTTTTCATTTTGTTGATGGTTTCCTTTGATGAGCAGAAGCTTTTTATTTTTATATAATCCCATTTGTTTATTTTCTTCTTAGTTTCTTTGCCCTAAGATATGTGTTCATAAATTTTTTTCCTACAAGAGTTGTTGGAGATTTTGCTGCCTATGGTTTCTACTAAGATTTTTATGGTTTCCTGACTTACATTTAAGTCTTTTATTCATTTTTAGTTTATTCTTATGTATGGTGTAAGTTGGTAGTATAGTTTCATTTTTTTGGATGTATCTGTCCAATTTTCTCAAAACCATTTATTGAAGACACTATCTTGACTCCATTGTATGTTCTTGCCTTCTTTGTCAAATAGTAATTGAACATAATGAATTGTGTCAATTTTTGGGTTCTCTATTCTATTACATTGATCTATACTCATGTTTTTGTGGCAGTACCAGGCTATTTTTATTATGGTGTCTTTGTAGTATAACTTGATGTCTGATATTGTGATTCCTCCAGCATTGTTAATCTTTCTCAAGATTACTGCAGTTATTTGGGATCTTTCTTGATTCAATATGTATTTTTGAAGTATTTCTTCTAGACCTGTGAAATATGCTGTTTTTATTTTTAATATGGATTCTATTGAATCTTTAGATCGTTTTGGGTAGTATGGATAATTTAATGACATTAATTCTATCAATCCATGAACATGGTCTATTCTTTCACTTACTTTATATCTTCCTCGGTCTCTTTTTTTCAATATCTTATAGTTTTCTGAGTTAAAGTCTTTTACCTCCTTGGTTAAGTTTATTCCTAAGCATCTTAATGTTTTTGTTTCAATGGTAAATTAAATTGTTTATTTAGTTTCTCCTTTTGAGAACTCATTATTTGTATAAAAACAAGCCATCGTTGATTTTGTATCTTGCTACCTTGCCACAATAATTTACTAAATCTAGTGGTTTGTTTTTTTTTAGTCTTTAGAGTTTTCTTTGTACAATATCACATCATCTGCGAATAATGGGAGTTTTACTTCCTCCTTTTCAATTTGGATGCCTTTTATTTCTTCTTTTTGTCTGATAGCTGTGGCTAAGACTTCCAGTACTATGTTGAGTAAGAGTGGTAAAAGTGGACATCCCTGTTGTATTCCTGTTCTTAGGGGAAATGGGTTTTTTCCCCCATTGAGTATGATATTTGCTGTAGATTTGCCATATATGGCCTTTATTATGTTGAGATATATTCCATCTATTCCCACTTTTCTGAGAGCTTTTACCAAAAAATGGGTGTTGGATTTTGTTAAATGCCTTTCCTGCATCAATTGATAGGACTACGTGATTTTTATCTCTCAATTTGTTTATGTGCTGTATCATGTTTATTGTTTTGTGATTATTGTACCAGCCTTGCATCCCTGGAGTAAATCCCAGTAGGTAATATTTTATGATCTTTTTAATATATTGTAATATTTGATTATTTAATATTTTGTTGAGGATTTTAGCATATGTTAGAGATTTTGGGTGTTGTGTCCCAGAGATATCAGCTTGTAATTTTTTTTTTAGTGTCTTTATCTGTTTTGTAATTAGGACAATGCTGGCCTCCTAAAAAGAGCTTGAAAGTGTTCCTTCATCTTGGATTTTGTGTAATAGTTTGAGAAGTATAGGTGTTCTTCTTTGAATGTTTGGTAAAACTCCCCTGTGAAGCCATGTGGACCAGGTTTTTTGTTTGCTGGGAGTTTTATTTCATCTTTCTTTGTTTGTTTTTTAACTGCTTCTATTTCCTCAGTTGTTACTTGCCTATTCAGGTTTTCTGATTATTCCTGATTCAGTTTTGGGAGATTGTATTTTTTCTAGGAATTTTTCCATTTCATGAATGTTGTTCAGATTGTTGGAAATGGTTGTTCATAATATTTCCTTGCAATCCTTTGTATTTCTGTGGAGTTAGTAGTTACTTCACTGCTTTTCTTTCTGATTTTAGTTATTTGGGTCCTCTCTGTCTCTTGATGAGTCTGGCTAATGGTTCATCAATCTTGTTTATTTTTTTTACCAGCTCTTAGTTTCATTGATTTTTTTATTATTTTTTTAGTATCTATATTATTTATTTCCACTAATCTTTATTATTTCCTTCCTTGTACCTACTCTGGACTTTTCTTTTTTTCTCTTTCTAATTCTTTATTATTAACTAGAGGGCCAGTGCATGAATTCATTCACAGGTGGGGTCCTGCCAGCCCAGCCCCAATCAGGGCAGATCGGGGCAGGCCTGTTGGGAGGAGGAGATGGCAGGAGGTTGGCCAGACAGCCTGCCCCAATTGGACCCTTATCAGGGCTGGGTGGGCTGGGGGGAGGGGCAGAGGGTTATTGGCTAGCGGGCCTCACCCCCAATTGGGGTGGGGGGCGATTGGAGGCAGGGCCAACTGTGGGGAGGAGCTGTGAGCCAGCCAGCCCTGCCCCCGAATGTGGTGGGGGGTTGATCAGGGGTCAGTGGCTGGGGGAGGGGACATGGGAGGTTGGTTGGCCAGCCCCACCCCCAATTGGTGTGTGGGGAGCTGATCGGGGGTGGAGATGGCTGGGGGGAGGAGCTATGAGTCGATCAGGGTGGTGGGAGCTGATCAGGGTCAGGGCTGGTCATGGGGAAGGGCTGTCGGCAGTGGGCCGTTTGGCTCCGCCCAAGAATAGGGTGTGAGGGTCCGATCGGGGGCCAGCGGCCTAGTGGAGGGGCCATGGGTGGTTGGCCAGCCGGCCCTGACCCTGATCAGAATGGGGGGGGGGAAAGGGGTGTGGCCAGGTGGGGGAGAGGGGCTGCAGGAGGTTGGC
>NW_005371478.1:25530-26626 GCF_000412655.1 Myotis brandtii
CCCGGCCCCCAATCAGGGTGGAGGGGGTGATCAGGGGCATGGCCAGCTGGGAGGAGGGGCTACAGGAGGTTGGTTGGCCGTCCCCATCCCCGATCAGGCTGGTTCGCTGGCCGCAGTGGGCATCATAGCGACCAGTCATTCTGGTCGCTATGGCGTTTTGGTCGCTGGCTCTTTAAATATATAGATAGTTTATTATTATTTTTTTGTTATTTTTTGAGGTAGGCCTGTAGTGCTATGAACTTCTCTCACAGGACTGCTTTTGTTGTGTCCCTGAGATTTTGGGTTGTTGTGTGTTCATTTTCATTTGTTTCCAAGAAGTTTTTTTATTTCTTTCTTGATGTTGTTGGTAACATATTCATTGATATAATAACATGCTAATTTGACTCCATGTGTTTGCATGTTTTTGAGTTTTTTCACTGTAGTTGATTTCTAATTTTATTCCATTGTGATCTGAGAAGATGCTTGATATGATTTCAATCTTCTTGAACTTGTAGAGACTTGGTTTGTTTCCTAACATGTGGTCTATGTTTGTGAATGACCCATGTGCACTTGAGAAGAAAGTATATTGTCATGAATGTTCTATAAATGTCAATTAAATCCATCTGATCCAGTATGTCATTTACAGACACTGTTTCCTTGTTAATTATTTGTCTGGAAGATCTATCCATATCTATCCATTGAAGTCAGCATGGTTTTAAAGTCCCTTACTATGACTGTATTGTTGTCAATTTTCCCTTAAAGTCCTCTAGAAGTTTTTATATATTTACATGCTCCTATATTGGGTGCATATATGTTTACCAGTATTATATCCTCTTGTTAGATTGATCCATTTAGTACTATGTAATGAGCTTGGTTATCTCTACTGATGACCTTTGTTTTGAAGGCTATTTTATCAGATATGAGCATTGCTACACCAGCTTTTTTTGTTGTTGTTTCCATTTTCATGGAAACATTTTTTCCATCCTTTCACTCTCATCTTGTGTGAGTCCTTTGTTCTGAGGTGGGTCTCTTGTAGACAGCATAGAGTTTGGTCATGCTTTCTTATCTATTCCTCTACCCTGTCTTTTGATTGTAGCATTTAATCCATTTACATTTA
>NW_005371479.1:0-1339 GCF_000412655.1 Myotis brandtii
GACCCCTCAGCTGATGCCCAGTTGGCCTGTCCTACCCACCTCCCATGGCCCCAGGCTACAATCTGGGGGTCACCCTTGAGGATCCCTGTTTCTCCTCTCCCCCCGTCTCACATGAAATCTATTCTTTCTGCTCTGCACTAAGGCCTTAGGAGGTCACGTACAGATTTATGTTTTGATTTTTGTAAAGGACACGATTTTTTTTATGATGAGAAGGGAAATGTCATGAATTATTTGAGAAGACTAGTTTGGCATCTCTTTTCCCCGATGGGGCCACCCTTTCCCCTGATGCACCATGTGGCTCAGGTTAACCCAGAAGAGCAGAGGAAACAGCGCCACTGGGCCTGCACCTGGCAGGGCTGGGTCAGCGGGACGAGGGCAGGACGGTGATGCCAGGAGAGGCCCCGTCAGAGCTCTGAGCCCCTGCACTGCTCCCGGGGAGACCTGACAAAAGGACTCGGCTGACTTCCCAGGAGCCCCCGAGGGTCAGAGAGTGAGGTTAGGTGGCTCCAGCTAAGTGAGTGGATGGCCATCGTCTGTGTGTCTAGCTGGGAAGTGGGTGCAGAGGGGAGCAGAACGGGGTGATCCCCAGAGGAGTCTCATGCCTTGGGTTCCTCCTGTCTGTGCCCACAGAACCCTGATAGATGCAACCACCTTCGAGGAAAACTTTGCTAACAGATGGGATAACGAAACACAACTGTGCTATGAGGTGGAGGTCTGGAAGCACGACGCTTGGGCCCCACTTGAGAAGTACCAGGGCTCCCTGTGCAACCAGGTGAGTGAGCACAGCAGGCATGGTTCCTGGGACATTCGGGGAGAAGTTTCCATGCCTGCGGGTGTGCTCGAACAATATCCCTTGGCCCCCAGCTGCTGTGGTGTTGCCCAGAGGCAGGGAGGACAGACTCTGCTGTGATTGGCAGCTTGGAGCCCCACATAAGAAAACAGTCACAGTGTCCCTGGGCCTGGGCCCACCAGCCCAGTGTCAGCCCAGCCTCCAGGGTCAGCCTGTCCCTCCTGCTGTGCCTCTGAGGAGGGGTCAGGCCAGAGGGAAAGGCACCTGGACAAAGGGGCCGTTCTCCCCTCACCCCCGCCTGGGCAGCCTGTGGCCAGAGAGCCAGAGCTCCCCCTTGGTGCTCCCTCCAGTCACTCCTGGGACAGCCTGGCAGGGTGCTGTCCCCACAAGAGCATTGCCAGCTGCACGTAGCCCAGGACGCCTCCTGGGTCCCCGGGTACCATCCACTGCCACCAGGGCTCTGCACTAGCTTCGTGGGCCTGACTTCTTCCTCCTCCCTGAGCCCCTGGTTGAAAATCCTTCCCTGGGCGGGTGGGCTAATCTCCATAA
>NW_005371479.1:1492-3824 GCF_000412655.1 Myotis brandtii
TGGAGGTAGGGGAGCAGAGGGAGAGCTCCCCTGCCTGGAGGAAGCTCCCACCCCTGTGGCATCAGGCCCAGGACCTTGGGGCTCAGCTGCCTCCTCCCTCTGTCCTCAGCTATTGATTTATTTATGTACTTACTTATTTACTTACTTATTTAAATGACTTTTATTAATTCCAGAGAGGAAGGGAGAGAGAGAACCAATGGTTGCCTGCCTTCTGCACTTCCCCTACTGAGAATCAAGCCTGCAACCGGGGCCAGGGCCCTGACCAGGAATGGAACCGGTGACCCCTTTGTGCATGGGTTCCTGCTCAACCCAAGGAGCCAAACCGGCTTGGTGTCCTCCTCTCTTTGTCTCCCTGCAGGGCCTGACCAGGTGCAGCTCCTGAAGGCATAGGCTTTGGGCACAGAATAGAGGCTGTCTGGGAACTCTGTACCAAGGTGAATCACACGGGCCCAGATCTGTGTTCTCAGTGGTTAGAGCGTCAGCCTGCACAGCCAGGGGCCAGGGATCGGGTTCCAGGTCAAAGGCACTTATCTCAGTTGCAGCTTTGATCCCTGGCCCCGGGTCATGGAGTGTGTGGTTGGCAACCAGTGGATGTTGATGTTTCACTCTCTCTGCCCCCTCCTTCATGCATCCACCCTTTATATAAAGATCAATGGAAAAAATCTCCTCAGGTGAGGATTTGAAAAAAGAACCATATTTAATGTAAAACTTTAAAAAAACCAAAACTAATGAAATTTCATGGTGAATGGAATATCGACAGGCTAAGTGAAGACTGATCAGTTACAGAGCCATGGGAGCCATGGTTTGCTGATGTAGAAAAGTCCTCACTGCTGATCTGCCCTTTGTAGATGCTGATATTATGTGATTCGTGAGTCGCCTTCCCTTTGACCATGTAGATCCTGCATTGAAATAGCGTTCATCCTGACGCTGAGCTGTGCCCCTTCAATCCTGTGGTGGAGGCCAGAGCCTCACCTGCCTCTGGCTGGTGCCTCCCTCCCCTGTTCACAGCAAGTGACAGATCCCTCTTCTCCCTGCTCTGTGCTCAGGGATCCAGACATGCAGAGTTCTGCTTCCTTGATCTGGTTTCTTTGTGGCCCCTGGATAAGGGGAAGCAGTACAGACTCACCTGGTACATCTCCTGGAGTCCCAGCTATCACTGTGCCCAGAAACTGGTTAAATTCCTGGGCGAGAAGAGCAACGTGAGGCTGCGCATCTTCGCTGCTGGCATCTCTGAGATTGTCAGTAGATTTGAGGATGGGCTGCGCGACCTGCGGGACGCTGGGGCCGAACTTGCCATCATGACCCTCACAGGTCAGCAGGGACTCCTGAGGGTGGGAGGTGGGCGGGCAGAGAGGCTGGGAAATGGCTACACAGAGGGGGCAGGAGGAGAATCCAGGTGGGGAAGCCTGTCAGCTGCCTGCAGGGGGGCTGCTGGGTCTGGAGAGGATGGAGTCCCCTGGAGGAGAGAGTTCAGGGGAGAGAGGGGGTCTTGGGAAGGGGGAGGTGGGTCCCTGTGTCATCAGGAGACAGGCCTTCCTGGTAGAAGGGGAGGGGCTGCCTCAGAATTCCAGTGGAAGAGAGAATTTAAAGAATGAGCTCAGTGCCTTGGGAGGAGAGAGAAAGGGGGCAGGCAGATTCTGATGGGGAGGTTGTTTCCCTAGAGTCAGAGACCTGGGCCCTCCCCGAGCTTTAGAAGGAGCTCACCTTTCCCTCCCTGTTCCCATAGAGTACGAGCACTGCTGGGACACCTTCGTGGACAACCAGGGCCAGCCGTTCCATCCCTGGACTGAACTGGAAAAAAACATAGGAGCCCAATGTCAGAGGCTGGAGAACATTCTCAGGGTGAGGTTCCTCCCTCCTGCTCCCCCCTCCCCTTCTCTCCCTGGGCCTGTCTCTGCCTCTGGGTCACCTGCTCCCTCCTGGGCCCCAGCTCCATCCCTCCCCTCAGGTCTCACAGTCCCTCTGCTTTCTCCCCTCCTGCGCCCCTTTTCCTTCCCCTCCTGTGACTGCCCCAGACCCTGCTCTGTTCACCTTCCCACCTGCCTCACTCCCTGCTTCCTCCACCTCCTCCTTCTCCATCCAGAATCAGGGAAACTGAAGGACGGACTCAATCTCTCTAAACCGTCGGGTCTTCTGGTGAACGACGCATAAAACACTTTCTTCAAGAAATGAAAACGCATCACGTGCCGCATCCCAAACTTTATCCGCAGAAACCAGCAAAAGGCAACAAATGAGCTCAGAAGAAATTTTTTAAAAATCTGATTGATTTACTTTTCATTTAAAATCTATGATATGTTCTAAATACACACCAGTAATATTGTATTCATTACTA
>NW_005371479.1:4454-10076 GCF_000412655.1 Myotis brandtii
GCTCCCCGGTGTCAGCTCCCGCGCTGTCTCCTGTGGTCTCCTCTGGACCCTGAGGGCCGCTCACCTCCAATGGCACCTCTCATCCGGGAATGGACATGGGAAAGAGGAGGGGCCCTACCCCCAGCTTCTGCGCCTGTGCACCCTCTCAGGGGACGGTTGTCGTTACTCTGAGCAGGATGGCCGGTGGGAAACCCACGGATTCCCTGTTTCTACCGGCGACTCCTTTGGAGACTCCAGTGACCTGCACTGGGGACAGGAGAGCCTGGAGGGACATAAAGGCAAAGCCCTGACACAGGCGCTTAGAGCTCATTTTCCCGTCCTCTCTGAGGGAGAGGGAATGAGGCTGGTCGGTGGGGCAGAAACAGGGCGAGGGGCAGCAGAAGAATGGGATGGAGGAGGGGTTAAACCTGGGGAGCACTGGCCACCGCTTCCAGTCCTGCACCCTCCCTCCCCCAGCCTGCAATGTCTGGTCACCAAGACAATACATGGTGGGTGTCACTTAGCTGGTGGCATTGTCGTGCTCTGGTGAGGTGGCTTTTTAAAATACATTTTTATTGATTTCAGAGAGTAATGAAGAGGGAGGGAAAGATAGAGACTTCAATGCTGAGAGAGAGGTCTTGATCACCTGCCTCCTGCACATCCCACACTGGGGATCAACCCTGCCACCTGGGCATGTGCCCCCAACGGGAATCAAACCATGACCTCCTGGTTCATAGGCCGACGCTCAACCACTGAGCCACGTGGGCCGGGCAGGCTGTTTCTTTGAGAGCCTGGTGGCCACGCATCCCGTGTGAGTTCTGAGTCCTGGTGTCACAGGGCAGTGGACGAGGTGGGCATCGCAAATTCACTCCTGTTCGATGTAGCTGCTAAGACTGTGATTTTAAACGTGCTCCCTCCTCACTGCAGAAAATGTGCAAGATCAGGTAAGTAAAAGCTATAGTCCAACCAGCAGACAATATACTAGCCTGTAACTTAACAGTAAGTCAGGGCGTTTGCCCTGTCATTCCTACAGAAACACTCATTGTAGAGTGCAAGGACAATTTCAATTTGCCAGTACCACTGGGAGAAGCGTGTACATGAGCCTCAATTTAAACCTGAAACAAGGGTTCAATGAGGGCCCCCAGCCACGTGCAGATCTGGGGAGGGTGGCGGATGGCTGGGGACAGCTGTCCTCATGGGAGTACGACTGGCTGAGGCCAGACAGGTTGTTGGGGTGTTTTGTGTGTTTTTCTCCTTCTCACAGCACCATCAGCCTCCAGGGAGCGTCAGCTGAGTCCACAAATACAATACTGAATGGAAGAAGTCACATCTCAAAGGAGTCATGTTGTTTGATTCCACTTCTATGAAGTGCAAAGTCAGGCAAAAACCAACCTGTGGTAATAGAAGTGCTAACACGGGTTCCCTGTGGAGGAGGGGCAGCTGGGAGGGGACAGGAGGGACTCCCCATCTGGGGTTCTGGACATCGCCCGCCTCAGTCTGGGTGATGTTATACCACCTGGAGACCTAGGACCTTGCACTCAACTGTAAGTTATACCCCAATGACACAGTGAACGAACAAAGGAGCGCTACACAGCTTACACTTTCAAGAAAGAAACGTTTTCCCAAAGGGCATAGAGCATCATGTCCCAAATGAACTCACAGATGAAAAGGCAAATCAGATCCAGGCAGGTTCACCAGGATTGCTCTTGGCTTTGTTGTTGTTTTCACGAGAAAAGAAGTTTAACATCTTAAACCATTTAAATCCACATGAGAGTTTAGAAGTGGTCGAAAGTGAAACCCGGGAAGAAGAAATGAGGAAGTGAAACAGTCCTTGAAACAGAACCACTAGAAGAGCTGTGTCAGCGACACTCATGGAGCGTGTGGTATGAGCCAGGGACTACACAGCACCTGCAGGTGAGTGTGATTGGGAGCCTCGCTGATGACGAAGGTGGAGTTACCATTCGAGGGGGCAAGGCAGCATCAATTCTGTTGATGTTGGCAACTGGACGAGATGTGTCATCTCCATGGGGAAGCGAGATTGACTCCTCTCCTGCTCCACTGCTCCCTTCGGACTCTCTCAGCCCCAGCTAATGACCCCCCCTGCCTCAGCAGAAAGGACCCCTCACTTTCACCTCTACATCTAGAAACCTGCCTCCTTTTGTACTCACCTTCCTTCCTTCCTCCCTTCCTTCCTTCCTTCCTTCCTTCCTTCCTTCCTTCCTTCCTTCCTTCCTTCCTTCCACACACATCTTACTGAGCTCCTCTGTACCAGGTGGTATTCGTCCCATGGTTTTCCTCCTGCTTCTGCTCACCCCTGGCTCCTCCTCTCCTCCTGGGTCTGGGTTCCACTCTGACCACCACCACCTCCCTAGGAGACAGCTGCCCTCAGGCGGCTCCTGGGCACCCCTGGGTTCCCCTGTGACCCCCACCACCTCCCTAGGAGGCAGCCGCCTTCCTCCCACCATCCCCCAGGGCACACAGCCCTGTGCCTCTAGCCTGCTGCTCCCCTGAGCTCCACGCTTGGACGCCAGCTTCCTAGGAGACAGCTGCCCTCAGGCGGCTCCTGGGCACCGCACACTCACCTTCCAGAATGGAGCTTCTTATGGGATATTCTCCCCAAGAAACTAATTTTTCTCAGATTTCCCCAACTGCAGAAAGGGCACTGCCGTTTACCCCTGAGCAGTGAGCTTCAGCCCAAACCCAAGACTTACCTTGATTCCTCTTTCTCATAATATCCAATTCATAACCAAGTCCTTCCAGTCGATGTGACTTCCAAGCCCCCTCCCATCCACCCATTAGTCTCCATCCCCACTGCCTCCCCCATCGCCTCTCGCTGGAGGATGGGAGAAGCTTCCGGCTTCCACTCATCCCTCATTCAATGTCCACATCAGGTCTTGTGCTTATTTTTAAATCTAAGCTCCTGCCTATGACCGAGCCCCCACCACCTCCTGCTCCCGCCCTGTGCTTCCAGGCACAATTCTCCTCTCGGCCTCCCTCCTGCCTCAGGGCCCTGGCACTTGGGTTGGCTCAGTCCAAGGTTCTCCCAGGCTAACCTTTCTCATTCTTCCTGTCTCAGAACAGAAGTCACCTGCTCTGAACACCCTATTTAAAATTGCTGCCGCCGCCCATCAGTCTCGATGGGGGCATCCTGTTTAATCCCTCCCAGCAATCACCTTGATCCGAAGTTATCGTCCCCACCCCCATCGTTTCTTATTTCCTTTCTGTCTCCCTCCACCACAACATGATCCCCTGGAGGTGCGGAGCCCCCTGCACCTTACTCATATTTGTGCCCCCTGTCCTTGGAGCAAGCCTCCACATAGTAGGTGCTCAATTAATATTACTCAAGATCTGAACAATTTAAGAGATGGGGAAGTACTTTGTGTTCAAAGTATTTCTTTCCCTGCAGAAGAAGGAGATAAGGGAAGGGTGGGGCAGGGATGGTGCTGAGAGAGAGACTATACACTTTCCCATGAGATACCTCTGTATTGTGTGACTTGTTTCATTAGGCAAATACTTCCTGAATTGTTGAACACCAATCAGGTCACTGCAGGAGAGGTTTCCAGGCGGACAAAGGCAGGGAGAGGCAGGTTCAGGCTGCCAGGGCCAACGCCCAGGGGGTTATCAAACACCAGCTGGGAGACGGAACCCTGGCTCAGAGCCCTACGAGGGAAAGTGGCCACCGAAGCATCGCTTCACCCGGGGACGCAGCCAGCCCCCCTCCCAGGCCGGGGCCCATGGAGAAGCAGAACAGCACAAGGAAGGAACCTGGCGAGGCCGTGGGAGATGGGCCCCTGGAAACGGAGCCCAAATGATGACAAGTCAGGGGAGTCAGCCGTCCCAGCCAAGGCTCCTCAGTGAGTGAGCCCAGAGTTGAGTCTGGCCTCCGCAGAGCATTTCCACATCAGCAAGTCCGAGCGGGGCCCCCGAGGGCCTGGCCCCTGTGTGGGGAGACGCAGGGCGCAGGATGCTGCAGGGAAGAGAAGCTGGGGTCATGGAGGGGTGTGTGGCCCACGCATTCCTGTCTGGGCGAGTGCTGGTGATGAGGAAGGGAACCGGTCCTGTCCCCAGGGACCCTGGGAAGATCTGAACTCGAGATACTCTGTGTGTTTTGTGAACTTTTACATCCATGTTGGCGCCCTTTCAGTTCATCTCCAGGTGACATTCTAAAAGGTGGGGGCACTCAAGGGCTGCTCTGATAACCGGGTACAGAATTCAAAGGAGAACACCCTTCCTTGTGGCAGTGACCGGAAATACCGCAGGCCCAGGAGCAAAAGCAAAGGCAAGACCAGCAGGTGTGGCAACCCATGCAGAACAGAACCCGGGTGATGCACGAAGCCCAGGCCAGGAGCCTGCAGGGTTGGGGCTCAGAGAAGCACATTTGGGGGTCTCGGCAGTGTGGGCACTGGCCCTGGAGGGATGGAGCCCAGAGAGAGGGCGGGGCAGGGCCCTGCTGGAGAAGACCCGGGGAGGGAGGGTGGAGAAGAGCAGCCCTGGGGGAAGGAGCTGCCCAACGTGGGCGTGGCCCTGGCAGCCTGGACCTGCCTCTCTCTGCCCTTTGCCGGAAGCCTCTCCTCTGCAGTGACTCTTTGTGGACGTTCGCGGGCAGCCGGGTGAGTGGACGCAGCATAGGCTTTCCAGCCTCTGGACCTTCCGTCAGTGCCACCCTGACAGGCACCTTCTGGGTGACCTGGGGGCATCACTGTGTCACCTCTCAGTGCTGCTGCTTGCTCAGCTCCTTGGTGGTAAGAACACGGCTTCCCCCTCCGAGTGCTTCAATGATTAGAGGAAGGAACCGGGCGGGGCCTGGCCTGGGGTCCGGGGGCTTAACCAGGGTCCCTCGAGCCAGGGATGAAAGCTGGTGGTCGGATTCCCAGACCAGTGAAGTGACCCACTCAGTGCACCCCCTTCGGTGGGGAGCCCCAGGCTGGGGTCCTGCAGGGCACGGAGTTCCGTTCAGGCTGCTCCTGGCCCCCCCAGAACGCCCCAGAGAGGACGCTGGCTGCTCACCCACTAATTGGCCCGGCTCTTCCCTCCCGGGTGTGGTTCCTGCCACGAGGGGGACTATATCTGCGCCTGAGGGCTCCTTGCCCAGTGCTCGGCCTCTGGCTTCTGGGAGTGACAGAGGGTGGGCGTCAAAGACCTGGAGACAGAGCGCTGGGGCTGTGACTTCAGGTGGTACAGGCTCGGCACCAGGTGAGTCCTGGGTGGCCCTGCTGGGGGGAACTGGAGGGCCGGAGACCAGGTCAACACGGGGTGGGCCCAGCGTGTCTCAGGGGGACCCTGTCTGCAGATGTATGGGGGTCAGAGTGCAAAGTGCGTCCTGCAAACGGAGGACGCAAATGAAACGGGGTGGAAACTGGGAAATCCGGAGCCCAGAGCCCGAGCCTGAGACTAAGGAAGCTGGGCGCCTGCACAGCCTGGTGATGCCATCGCTCCGCTTCCAGGGCCTTCCAGGGGCAGCTCCTTCCCCCAGGGCAGCTCTTCTCCGCCCTCCCTCCCCAGGGTCTTCTCCAGCAGGGCCCTGCCCCCACCCTCTCTCTGGCCTCCATCCCTCCAGGGCCAGTGCCCTCACTGCTGAGACCCCCAAATGTGCTTCTCTGAGCCCCAGCCCTGCAGGCTCCTGGCCTGGGCTTCGTGCATCGC
>NW_005371479.1:17885-19035 GCF_000412655.1 Myotis brandtii
ATCCAAACCAATGGTGTGTCCCAGAATTCCCAGGGAAAGTCCTGAGGTTCACACTGATTGGACAGATTTAGGTCACATGTGCACTTCTGACCCAATCATGGTGTGGCTGGGGGTGGAACTCATTGATTGCCCCGCCCCTACCATAATGGCCAAAAACCTGCAAAATAGACAAGGAAGGCAGGTGGCAGGGACATCTCACTGATATGAAACTATTCTTAGCATTTAAACATTGAAAATACTATCTTGCAATTTAAAATCATTGAGGAAACTCTGCCTTTTCTTTTTTCTTTTTGTTACAAATTTGTGATCTGTGAAAACTTGGAGGAATTGTCCTGAAGAAGAAGCTTCAAGGATCTGATACCTAAAGCACATCATTTGCAAATCCACGTTCTTCTAAGTCGCAAATGCTTCAAACAGTTCCACATGCCTCCTAATGACACTCTCCTTCAGCTTCCGGTCCCTGGCGCTTCGGGAGCCCCAGGCTGCGGTGCAGAGATGGCCAAGTCCAAGAACCACACCACGCACCACCAGTCCCGAAAATGGCACAGAAGCGGCATCAAGAAATGAAGGTCACTAAGATACGACTCTCTTAGCGGGTAGACCCCAAGCTCCTCAGGGACATGCGCTTTGCCAAGAAGCACAACAAGAACGGCCTGACGATATGCAGGCCAACATCGCCAAGGCCATGAGCACACGCGCTGAGGCCTTCAAGGCCCTGGTCAAGCCCAAGGAGCCCAGGGCCAATATCCCAAAGGGCTGCAGCCGCAAACTCAGTGGACCTGCCTACATTGCTCACCCCAAGCCTGGTTAGGTGCTCGTGCAGCATTGTTAAGGGGCTCAGGCTCTGCCAGCCAAAGGCCAAGGCCAAGGCGGAAACCAAGACCCAGGCTGCGGGTGAGGTTAAAGCTCAGGTTCCCAAAGAGGCTCAGGCTCCAGTTCCCAAAGGTGCCCAGGCCCCACGAAGGCTCCACAGTAGAGGCCTCTGTCTGTGGACTTGAGGACGGAAGGACTGGTGGGGCCCCTGGGCTGCTGTCTGCGTGGCCCTGGTGCCCTCCTCTGCTGTCTGTACAAATAAACCTGGGGCATAATCTGTCAAAAAACAAACAAACACACAAAAAACTCTCCTTCATCCTCTCCCTCCTGAGGGAAT
>NW_005371480.1:0-935 GCF_000412655.1 Myotis brandtii
GGGGTCGCGACCCACAGGTTGAGAACCGCTGTCCCAGGTGGAAGATCTTAATGTCCCCTTTGAAGCTGAGAAAACGGAAACTCAAGCGGCTAATGACTTGACCACGGCAACCTGGCTAATCGTGGCAGAGCCTCAGAGAGCCGCACGCCCCCCGGTCCCAGTCCTGCGCTCCCTCGGCCCCACGAGCCTCTCTCCAAAGGAGTGGTGGTCAGCATTTGCTCATTTAGAAACTCCTGGATCTTAGGCATGGATGAGGCATTGACTAGACAAGGCAGTGCCTTTGTTTTTCATTTTTCATTCAGATGTTTTGTTGCTGGCCACTCATGGCCTTCGTTTCCAGTGCTAAATTCCGTGCTGAAGGGCACCACCTCAGGGAAATAATTCAGCCTGCCTGAGCTTGGTTGCCCAAATAATTCTCATGGCCTCCTTTCTCTGGGTTCACCAGAGTAATTACAAGGTCTCTTTGAGATCACAGAGCTCAGGGGTCACAGAGCCTCCGACAGGATAAAGAACTGCTTAAACGCCAGCACAGTGGCTCGGAACCAGTAACAGCACAGAATCCACTAGTTTCCCCTTTCAGGTGGGGAAACTGAGACTCGGGGAGAGGACTGGCTTACCTAAATGGCCAGGGTAGAAAGAACAATGATCAGCCCAGAAATCACGCAGGACACTTCCCCCACCTTCTCCCTTCATGGCATAAAATCCTTGAAGGGACTTGAGCTTTGCAGTTCTCATGTGTTACAGTGGGGCAGGCAATGTATTCTGTAAATGTTTGCAGCCCGTGCAATCTCTCACAATTATTCGTCTTTGCCTCTATACTTGGTACTCCTAAAGACACCACAGCCAAATGTAAATGAATGGGTATGACTGTTTCAATAAAACTTTATATACAAAGACGGGCAGTGGGCCAAATTTGGTCTGCAGGCCATAGTTTG
>NW_005371481.1:0-847 GCF_000412655.1 Myotis brandtii
CCTCCTTGGAAGGGATTTTTGACAATGTCTCAGTGTTTAGCCGCATGCTATGTGATCAGCCACATACTAACCAGTTTAAAGTACTGTAGTGTTTGGGGATGTTTCAGACATTTGTCTCTTAAAACAAACAGATAAGAGGATTCTGCTTATCTATATAATAAAGAGCCAGGGTCATAATGACCAATTTGGATGAAAGGCTCAACCAGACGGGAAGTCAGTGCTAATTCAGCACTGACTGGGGCCACTGCGGAGGCCCAACCCAGCACTGACTGCCTAGGGGGCTTTGGATCAGGCCCAGAGAGAGGCCTGCAGAGAAAGAAGCAGGGTCTGATCCATAGCCTCTGTGGCAGCTGTTGATCAGAACTTGCATCTCTTTCTCTCCTGTCCTGGCCAACATCTGTGCCTCCATTTCTTTCCAGTCCTCCACTGGGGCTGCTGATCAGCCCCACCTTTCTGATCAGGCACAGTTCATAGGCCCAGAGACTCTGACTGGCATAGAAACTAATCAATCAGAACCAAATCTGGTTGAATGTAAGGAGCCAATGGCTGTCTAGGAGGCGGAGCTTTTGATGGGGAGAGGGGCAGGGGGGGACTGTCATAGAAACTGACCAATCAAAACCAAATCTGGGTCAACTGTGAGGAGCCAATGGCTGCCGAGAAGGTGGAGCTTTTGACACTGACTGGCACAGACACTGACCAATCAGAACCAAATTGGCCAGCAGAGGAGGGCAGTTGGGGGCGAGATCAGGTCAGCAGGGGAGGGCAGTTAGGAGTGATCATACAGGCAGAGGCAGTTAGGGTTGATCAGGAAGGCAGGCAGAGAGGTTAGGGGCAATTAGGCAGGCAG
>NW_005371482.1:0-1953 GCF_000412655.1 Myotis brandtii
ATACATCTATATTAATAAAAGGGTAATATGCTAATTAAACTAGACCTGTTCTGGACAGTCTTCTGGATGTCCTTCCTGACAAAGTTGGGCCCAGGCGAAGACATGCGGGGTCCCAGGCGCCTGCGGCAGGCCTGGACAAAGCCGCCCATGGTCCTCGGCGCCTGTGGCTGTGGCCAGCCTGGGCAAAGCTGGCTCAGGTCCCAGGTGCTTGCAGCCGGCCAGAGAGAGGGAAACCCAGGTCTTGGGAGCCTGCGGCCGGCCAGAGGAGAGAAGCCTGGGTCCCGGGTGCTTGGGCCATGGTAAAGGTGGTTAGGGGTGATCATGCTGGGGGGGGAGCAGTTAGGGGTGATCAGGCAGGTAGTGTGAAGTGGTAGGGGTGATCAGGAAAGCAGGCAGGCGAGTAGTTAGGAGCCAGTGGTCCCGGATTACAAGAGGGATGTCCGACTGCCAATCTAGGCCCGATCCTGCCTGCGGGCTCAGGCCTAAAACCAGTCAGACATCCCCTGATGGGTTCCGGATTGAGAGAGGGTGAGGCCGGGCTGAGGAGGCCCACCCCCTGCACAAATTTCATGCACCAGGCCTGTAGTTAACTAATATTGTTCTTTATGATGATTGTTATCTACTCCTGTAAATTATTTACTCCTCCTCCAAAGTCATCATGAGATATCCCTAAGCTGTGATATTCAAACTTGAGTGGGAATCAGCAGCATCATGGAGGTGTTTAGTTTTGTTTATTTAAAAAAATAATAGATTTTTTTTACATACCTCCAAAATGTCTAGTTCTTTACTGTATGTCAGGAAAGAGGTTTAAAAATTTGCATTTTTATACAACTTTCAGATGATGCTGATTCTGGTGGTCTGAGGATCACACTTTGAAAACCACTTTATCTGTAAGAAGCTTACCTTTTACATTTAGATATACAATATGCCTGGACTTGATTTTTGTGTGTGATATGAAACGGGGATAAAAGTTAATTTTTTCCATGTTAGTCAATTGACGAAAAACAATGATATGCAGCAACAATTATGTTGTAATTTAAGTGCCTATATGTACACTGACCTGTTGCTGAACTCCTTATTTTGTTCCAATCTTCTGTGAGTCTATTCTTGTGCCAATGTAATGAAATAGAGTAATCTTAATTACTTTAGATTTAAAAGATCTTGATAACCACTACTCTTCCAGCTATGTTGTTGTTGTTGATTTTCTTCAAGTGTATCTTGTAAAAGAAGAGGAAAAATTGTAAGAAAACAATACAGAAGTACAGGCTTTTTGGAAGCTAAGGGTTACTTACTGTCTCTGAAGTCTAAATAGCTGTGAGACACCTCTGTTAAAAAGAAAACACATTTGCAAGTCAAGAGGATTTTGAAAAGTAAAGAAGAAAGGGAACTAAGATTTTGAAAAGTGAAAATACCCAGTGTATGGGCTCAATTTGTTCTCCCTAAAATTTATATTCCAAAGTCCTAAGCCCCAATATCTCAGAATGTGACTGTATTTTGACAAAAGGCCTTTATGGAGATCATTCAATTAAAACCAGGCCTTTTTGATGAGCCCTAATCCATTCTGAATGGTATCCTTCTAAGAAAAAAATTGGGCACACAGACACCAGGACCAGGGATGGGTGTGCACAACGGAACGGTGATGTGAGCACACAGCAAGAAGATGGCCCGTCCAAAAGCCAAAGGGAGAGGCCTCAGGAGAAACAAACCTGCTGACACCTTGATCTTAAACTCCGTCCTCTGAAACTCTGAGAAATACATTTTTGTTGTTTGAGTCACTCACTATGCAAGTAGCTATGGCAACCCTAGGAAACCAATATATCTAGTGTTGGCAAAGTTTTCTTCTAGATGATTAGTCATTAAGCAAAGTAGGAACAAGTGTATAACAGGCATTGCAGGATAATAATTAAATATTAAGGCAGCATTTTCAGAACATATTAGGGAAATATCAAAATC
>NW_005371482.1:2035-4143 GCF_000412655.1 Myotis brandtii
TTATATTTTTGATATTTATTTTATATATTTAAATGCCATTTAACAAAGAAAAATCAACCAAAGAAATGAGTTTGCATGTCACCTCTGACACGGGTGTCATAGGTTCGCCATCACTGGGAATCAATGTTCTCAGATCAAGAATTCTCATCAGTTTTAATTGAGGAGTTAGGTTATATCTAACACACAGGTATTGTTGTTTGTTATGTAAGTTTAAATTTAATACTTTTGGTATCTTTATAAATTAAAAACCAATTGAAATATTTTCATGGATATACAGGTCTCACTGCCAAGGTCTGACATAATTATTGCAAACAATATTCTGGTGCTCTAATTGAACAAAGCCACATAAGTAGTACAAATATATAGTAGATAAAACAGATTTTTTTAAAAATATATTTTTATTTTAGAGAGAGAGGAAGGGAGAGGGAGAGCGAGATAGAAACATCAATGAGAGAGACATCAATCAACTGACTCCTGCACGTCCTCCTAATGGGGACTGAGGCCACAACCTGGGTATGTGCCCTGACCAGGAACTGAATCTGGGACCTCTTGGTTCATGGGTCGGTGCTCAACCACTGAGCAACACTGGCCAGACAGATAAAACATTTAATTGAGACTCATTCCATTCTTGTACTTTCTTTCACAGGAGAATTATCACAGTCTTCTCAAGTTATGTTTTGTGCCATCATTCCAGAAATAAAATCCATAACTGTGATTTACATATTACACACAGGAATTTAAGGGTCAGGCAATGAAACAATGCTTTAGCTTTGAAAGTGAGTGAGGAAGGAAAGACTGAGATTATATTGAATGGACAAAGAGTAAGATAAAATGGAGAGATCTCTGCTGGGTTTAAATGGAGAATGACTGCTAAGACATGCAGAAGTGAGATACAAGGAAAGACCAAGATATGGAAACAAGTCAAGTTCCCATTGATAGAGGATGGGTAAGAAAGTGGTAACACAGATATACAATGGAATATTACAGGGCCATAAAAAAGAACAAATTCTTACCATTTGTGACAGCATCGGTGGGTCGACTCTAGAAGGTATTATGATAAGTGAAATAAGCCAGTCAGAGAAAAAAAATACCACATGATTTCTCTTATACATGGAATCTAAAGAACAAAATTGAAACAAACTCATAGATACAGGGAACAGACTGACAGTTGCCAGAGGGGAGGAGGATTGGAGGAATGGGTGAAAAAGTAAAGAGATTAAGAAGTAAAATTGAGCCCGGCTGTGGTGGCTCAGTGATTGAGCAACGACCTATGAACCAGGAGATCATGGTTCTATTTGGTTAGGGCTCATGCCCGACTGTGGGCTCGTCCCCAGAGTGGGGCATGCAGAAGGCAGTCGATCAATGATTCTCTTTCATCATTGATGTTTCTATATCTCTCTCTCCCTTTCTCTACCTCCCTAAAATCAATAAAGATATATTTTTTAAAAGAAGTAAAATTGATTGTTACGAAATAGTCACAGAGATGTAAAGTACAACACAGGGAATATAGTTAATAATACTGTAGTAACTATGTATGGAACCAGGTGGGTACTGAAAATATTGGAGGGAACACTTTGTAAGGATATAATTGTCTCATCACTATGCTGTACACCTAAAACTAATACTAAATAATATTTAACATAAACTAATTGAAAAGTAAAGTTTTTTTTAAAAAAATGAGGGAAAAGCAAACTGGGGAGGAAGAGCACATGAATGGGGAGAAAAGGAGCCCAGTAAGACACACAGAATGCTAGAGTGAAAGGTGACAAGATTAGAAAACATTTACTTCTTTCAACCCAGTTATTTTACAGATAAGAAAACTGAGGCCGGAATGCTGATGTGTTTTTTCCAATTCACTGCATCCAGCAGGTGTCTCATCCAGGAATTTATCTTGACTCTCCCTCCTAAGATCCTTTTAGGGCAAGAGACTTGCTTTGAAGGGCAAGAGACACTCACACCAGATACACATAGAGGCTGGAAGCCAGAAAGAGGATAGAGAAGCTTGAAGCCAAGTGGGAGGGAAAAGAAGAAGCTCAGTAAAAGGCACATGACTGTAAGAGGCAGTGGATTTCTCTAGCAGGGAAGTTGAGGTTACTGCTGCTGGGGAG
>NW_005371482.1:4266-9126 GCF_000412655.1 Myotis brandtii
GGATTTCCAGGGAGGTCTGAAGACACAGGGGAAAACAGGGGTGTCCTGCCCTGGCCAGTGTGGCTCAGTTCATGGAGGGTAGTCCCGGGCACCAAAAGGGGGGCAGGACAGTTAACAAGAGTATGTGCTCCCCTGAGGTGGTTACACCTGAGAGGGGTCTGGAAAAGATTACTTTTGACATTTCAAAGGTGTGTTCACCTAGATGCACAAGAACAACGGACAGAGCTTGCTTAAGGCAAAGACACACCTGTTGTAGACCTGGAGCATGACTACCCATTGTGATCTGTCTAGTTAGCAAGTTATGATCAGGTCCCCCTGTGAGGCTACTTTCTGTCACTGAACTTGTCAGATTTACCACATGGCACTTTTTAAATTGAGGTATATGAGGCAATTCTCAGGTAAAGATGAGGTAGGAATAGTTGGGGCTTCAAAAGGTTGATAATGAGAGATGTTCAGTAACTAGTAGTCTGTCCTGCCATGTAGATTGGTTTAAAAATGTTTCTGCTGAAAGCTTATTATGAGCAAGTCCCCTCATTTAAATTCTTTAAAGAAGAAGTAAAAGTTTCTTATAAACCTGAAGGGTCTTAATTGTCTTTGGCTCAACATAATTCACATGCTAAGGCCCAAAATAATACAAATGCTAAAGTGGCACATTCTGGGAGGTCTGTTCTGAACCCCTACAATAGCCATAGAGTAATTTAGTTTATCAGCTAGTTAGCACCAATCCAAATCTGTGTGTCTTTTTTTTTGCATTTATGCAATTATTTCATTCTTTTCTCCTAAAATTCCCTGGTTCTCACCCTGTAATCAGAACACTATGTGGTTTCTGCTTGAATTTGTGCTTCCCAAATTGCAATACAAATAAACCCTTATTGCCTCGAATTTTGGCTTTTTAATTTTTCGTTGAGATAATCTTAAATTTTTCCAAAATATTTTAAGAATTAGCCTTAGATAATTTGTTTACTTTATACAAGTAAATAACAAAATAGAGCACATTTATCTAGAAGTTACAAAGGAAAACAACATTTTAAGAGCCTTTTAAACAGGATAAGCATGAAAGAACAGGGTCAGCATGGCCAGCAAAGACCAGTGTATGATAAAAAAAGCTGGAACATCCAAGCAGGGCCAGTAAGAAGGAAATCTTGGATAAAGAACTCCAATATGTTCTATTAATTTAATTTCCCACAAAATGTCACTGTTTTTAAAAATTATAACTAATAGATTTACAGCATAACCCTCTGTGTAAACCTCATGCTTATTAGCATATATTTAAATCCTAAATAAAACTGTAAGATTCTCATTTCACCAAGTAGAAATACAAGCAAAGATTTCTGATACCTTATGTGGAGAGCGGCTACAGTGTTTGGACAGATTCAAGCGTCCGACTAATGAGAAGGCACAATACTCTCATGGCCACGTGCAAAGCCCAGCTTGGAGGGCGGAGCCCGCACAATTATAGCCAACAGCTATGGTTGTGAGCTTGAACCTATGGTCCCAGGACGTGGCCACACGTGCCTGAGTGATGTGGGCTTGATAGAGTTCAGGTGCATGTAGTTGAGTAGGATCGAAACCCACGAGAATGTTGTAAACACCCTTACTTTGCCTCGTGGAATCTGGCTATAAAATAAAGACACGGCTTGTATTCCGTGGCGCTGTCGTTAGCTCTCCATCAGAGAGGACAGTGTCCCACCAAGCTGCAGCTTTCTTCTCTTGTCTGTCTTTTCTCCATCCTTCACCGCCCCCTCTGAGGGTCACTGAGCCTGTCTGAGCTGGCGCGGCACATAAGGCTCCCAATGTGGGGCTGAGTATGCCATGGTCATGTCGGCTCACCACAACCTTAAACAATAATGTTTAAAATCTGTCTAATGAAAAAAATAATTGGATGCCTGAACCCAATTATTCAATCATTCAAACTTATTCACTGAGCACCTTGCCAGGAGGCATTCTGCTAGAGTTGGGGACCCAGTACAACAGAGGTATACAGACCTAACGCCCTGAGCAAATCACTGGAGCCATGATTCTGAGTGGGCGACAGCAGTTAAGGGTGGGACTTTGTTTCAAGAGGCTTGTTTTTGTCTAGTCTATACATTATAATAAAACCCAGCACACCAAGGTTTATAGTCCTTAGTGTATGTGCTTCCTTCTTAAGTAGAATAAAAGCTCCTTGAATAAAGTGATTGCCTTGTAGACCACTAGATATTCATGAGTGTTGCAAGGTGCCTGTATCCAGGCAGGTGCTCAGTGACTCTTGGGTAAATGAATATATATCAATGCAAGTCAAACAGAGATTTTTCTTTATGTTTCAAGGTTCGTGTGGTCTGTGTGATGGCTACCGGTTCTTCTCTAAGGATAATGAAGTAGTAGTTTATATACTGTTACATAGGGCAACCATAGGAGATCCTGAAAATCAAATAAAGCAGCCAATGAGATGTCAGAGATATGATACAATGGGGTGGGGCTTAGATAGAAGAAGGGAGTATTTGAAAAGAATTTAAATTTGGCAAGAAAAGAACAGTGACAGGAAAGAGCAGGGACAACAGAACTTTAGGTAAAAATTGGAAAACCACTTAGTTTTATGCTTTCATTGTCTGAATGAGAAGGAAATATCTCCAGAGATAAACTGACTTTTCAATGGCGCATAACACTTATTCCATAGACGCTGATTTTGAGAAAGATGAACAGATTGAAGGTTGAAAAAGGAAGATGCTGAAAGCCAGATAAGAGAGTCAGAAGTGGAGGGGAAATGAGAGGCTGAATTGGTGTTTAGAGTTTAGGGAAGGAGCACTGGTTATTTTTTCGGGTGTTGTTTTTTTTTGTTTTTTTGTCTGTTGTTAGATGAAGGAAGTCAGAATAGAGGTATTGTAGAGTAGTTTTATTTAAACAGAAGCTAAACAGAAACTTTCCTGAGGAAGAAGTAACATCTTTAACTGAAATGCTGCTTCTGCAAATTCCATTGCTAGCTGTTCTCCTCGCAAGTGGTGACAATGAAGATGGTAAGAACTCTGGCAACTGCCCTGTTGGGTGCAAAAGGGTGTGTGTGTGTGTGTGTGTGTGTGTGTGTGTGTGTGTGTGTGTTTTCTGTGTGGTGTGGTGTCCCCAGAACATACCTGGAGAGGAGAACGTCAGCATGGTTCTCAGTATCCCGTACTCTGGGACCCTGTGCCCTTCTGAAGGTTGTTTTGTAAAGCTGGGGCCCTGGGCAGCTGAATGTCTGCTGAGGTAGCCATGGTTTCCCTAATCTCCAGATTCTGAGTGTTTCCTTCCTGGCGCCTTTCTTCATTCTCTCTCCTTCCAGATGCCTTTTGCCTCCTCATTCTATCTCTTCTTTTGCCGCAGCCTTCCAGGAGGAGATCTCCTTCAAAATTATCCACAGCTCATCCTTCTACAACCATTCCTGGGTGAGAACTTGGAAATCTGCTTGGTTGGATGACATGTAGACTCATGGCTGGGACAACACTGACAGTATTATTTTCCTGCGTCCTTGGTCAAACGGAAACTTCAGCAAGGAAGAGATAAATGTAATGGTAAAGTTCCACCATAGGCTCTCCACTGAAATGCCGCACAAAATTCACAGACATGCCAGTCAATGGCAGCTTAAATGTAAGTTCAATTCCCAAAATGGGGAGGTGCAATGTGCTGGGTGAGGGGTGTGTGTCTCAATGAGTTCCTTATTCCAATTTTCCCCACATTCAATCTCTTCAGCATTCTCTGTCTGTACATTTATTGTAACCTATTGTATTTCATTCACCCTGGGTTATTATAATCACAACTCTCATACTACATACTTTCTAATTCTCTTGCTCTCACCATTTATGTCACCTTCTTTCAACAATTTGCTCACTTCTATTCCAAAAAAAGAAAGCATTCATTTTTCCTCTTCCTTCAACTACCACCAATTACACTTTTTCTGAACTTCTGATCAAACCAAACGTTCCATTACCTCAAATCCCCCAAACTTCTTTTATTTCCTTTTTTGCTTCCACTAATTTCATCTTTACTCCCTCTTTCCTCTACAGTGGGGCCTTGACTTACGAGTTTAATTCGTTCTGAGACCAAGCTCGTTAAGGAGCTCGTTAACTCAAATTACTCTGTCAACTCAAAGCAAAAAATCTGCCAAGAGACAGCTGGTATCTCAAACAACTTGTTAGTCGGGACACTCTTAAGTCAAGGCCCCACTGTAATTTACAAACCTTCTTCCCTAGATCCCTTTGAGATACAGATAATAGGAGGCTGTGAGCTGCACCCTGGGGGATCAATAGTAGCCTTCAATCAATTCGCTTATCAAGGATCAGAGCTCCTGCACTTACAGAACAGTTCATGGTGGCCATCTGTGAAGGATGAAATTAGAGCTCAGCCTATGTGCAGAGTATTCAATCAGTACCATGTCGCCAACAAAATAGTACAGAGGATTCTCAGTTACTCCTGCCCACGTTTCCTCTTGAGTATTCTTGAGGCAGGGAAGGCCGATCTCCAGAGACAAGGTCAGTCCCATATCCTTCCTCCAAGAATTTTCTAAAATTACACCTTCCCACCTTCCCTTTAAATTGAGGATAACGGGTCAAGAGGGAGAAGGATAATGCGTGATGAATTCCCAGCATGTGGCAGATGTGTCTGTCTAAGCTGATGTGAAGATATGAACCTCCAAGTCTGTGTTAGAGTCCTTATCTGAGTATCTCTCCTGTTCTCTGCAGTAAAACCAGAGGCCTGGCTGTCCACTGGCTCTAATCCTGGTCCTGACCGTCAGATGCTGGTTTGCCATGTCTCTGGCTTCCATCCAAAGCCAATTTGGGTAAAGTGGATGCGAGGTGAACGGGTACAACAGGGCACTCAACAAAGTGGTATCTTGCCCAATGCTGATGG
>NW_005371482.1:9554-11758 GCF_000412655.1 Myotis brandtii
GACACCTTGTGTGCACCCAAACCCACAGAACATCATCAAGGCTCCGTGGGCTGGATCATCTTGGCAGTGATGGTGCCCCTGGTGCTTCTGACAGCTCTTGCATTTTGGCTTAGGAAGCGCTGGTGAGTTTTTAAGCCCATATTTCCTGTTCCTTTATCCTCTCCCTACTTGTCTTCCCATCTTTCTTCTCTCTCCTCTTAGTCCTTCTTTCCTTAGTCCCTTTCCTTTTACTCTTCAGTTCTCACCTCCACCTCATGCAGAGTAACTTCCATCTCTGTTCTTATTAGGTCACACTGTGAGCCTCCTGCCAGTCTTCTTCCTTTGGAATGAGATCCAGCAGCCCTGGGATTCCAGACATATTTAAACGCAGCATGGCAACAAAGTCCGTTCAGCTCTCCATGTACAACTTCGGTTGTTTATATGTTGTTATTTGTGTGTTTAATGATTAGTTATTAAAATAAGCTAAAGGTAATTTTGCAGGACTTGCTTTCTGACCTGGTTCAGAGATAAAACTGTTATTTTAACTCAGGATAAAATGAGATCCTATCAATTTTACATATTGAAAAATTGATGAATCTCAGGCCCATTTCAGATGTCACTTCTTTATGGGGCCGTCCCTGATTCACAAGTGGAAGCAGTGTCTGAACTCCCACCACGCTTTTCAGTGGACTTTGCTGAATCTACTTCCCACTTTTTATCCGTTGTTGCAGTCATGTAGGCCCCTTTTCACCTTCTAATTTTTAAGCCTGAGAGCAAAGTCTATGTCTTTTTAAAATTTGTATCATTTACAAAGTGTATAACTGTATGTAATATGCTTTCAATAAAAGCCTGTGTTAAGTTTGATCAGGTACCTGAAGTTCTAGAGAAGGAAGGAGGATGCAAGGAAGTAACAAGTGACAATATTTTATATCCTGCTACTTAACACAAAGGCATTTTTCTATCAATTTGTGAAAAAAAATATTATTTACAAGTTAATTCAGGCTCAGGTGTAGGAAAAGAAATTTGAGGCAATATTCACAAAATTACACAGGAAATTCAGCACATCCATTGGTCCCGTTCACTCCATTGGCCCAAGCATCAGGGAATGAATCTTAAGTTTAGAATAGTACAGTAGATGCAGTAGTGACGATTTTCCTGTTATTTCCTTTAACAAAAGAAAATCTTGACAACCCAGTCCTAATCTTGGACATACCCAAGGCTACAAATACTGCCATTTTTTTTAAATACCTTCGAGTAAAAGCCAACCATTGAAAAGAAAAAGCCCGTCTTGTTGCCAGTTATTCCACAGGTAGCTATAGCACCTTCTAAAAGGCTGATTTGGCTTGTCATAGTGTAAGAAACATTTTACACAAAAGGAAGAATCTAGAGCAAAAATAATGTTGGCACCCATGCTCACAATATTAACCAAAAAGGAAAAACAATACTTTTTAAAAACATAACTGATCACAAAATACATGACAAGCAACAGACTCAGTCATGATCAAAACCAGTAAATTTACATGTCTTTATCACAAATTCTTTAAGGGTAAAATAATAACTTAAGACTGATAAAGTAAATAACCACAGAATAGGTCCTTTTGACAAAATACCAAAATATACATGCCACCTATTTCTTTTACTACAATGGAAACATATTTCTTTTAAATTTAAAAAAATGTAAGTTATATTCCCATTGAAGTTATTATAATTTACTTACTGTACAGTTTTCTATAGAATAACAATTGTCAAAAGCTTCAAATGTTATGGACCAAAGCGTGATTAGACAGGATTCAAAATCTCTACAGTGGGGCCTTGACTTACGAGTTTAATTCGCTATTGAGACCCATTAAAAAAAATCAACCCTTGTGAACTAAGGGTTAATTAAAGTGGAATGGACCTAAGATTAGTATTTTTTCTAGACTGCGATAAAGTTCCTATATTTAAAATTAGCCCTTTGGCACTGGCAGTTAAAGTTGTTTGTAATTTGCACCTTTTTTTTTCTTCTTCATCAAATGTCAGGCTCTATTTCTCCCAAATCCACGGGATATGCTTGGTTGCCATACAATTCATTTACCTACAAATTCACATTCTCCTTACAACCAAACATTAAAAGTTCCATTTACAAGACTATGTAAATAATAAAGTTATCCCATTCCTATTTTAAAATACTTTAGATTAAAGATATATGACACTCTACAGAAAAATGTGAATTAGACCAACATGCA
>NW_005371482.1:12279-15457 GCF_000412655.1 Myotis brandtii
TCCAAAACTGGATGGATTTTTCAAAGGTTCCTGTTGCTTATGCCCCAAAGCTGTCCTTTGCCTGTACTCCCCACTGTGTGGAATGTTGGACGGACAACTAGCAAAACTGTAGGTAACATCTCAGTACCAACTACATAAAGAAAATGTCAGTTGCAAGATTCTGTGACTACGGATTGCTATTCAATGGATTAGGCTCCTGGCAAACTACTAACCTGGACAAAGTCCACAAGACAACAACATCACAAAAGCAAAGGAGAAAATCCATGCACTGTCATTTAGGATCTCTGGGACTATGATACAGTGATGATGAAAGGTAGGATGATACCTGTGGCAAAGGCAGATCACGTGACTGTCAGGCTGTGGCCAGAGCCCTTGAGAGTAAGATCTGGCGTGGGAAGGAGTGGCTTGAGGATGCTGACGAGGCAGAAAGCAGAGCCGCTTTTAGGAATGAAATTCGCCTTGTTTTTGTCAGGACAGTAAAAGGCTGGATTTCATGAAGTTGTTTTGGCCTAGATATAGAACAGACAAACCAATGCATTTAGGTCACAGAACAGTGGAAATACATTCCTTTATTATTATTTTTTAAAAGCAGATAACAGACTCATATAGGGAATACAAAATTCAAGCTATGTCAAAAGCTTCAAATGTTATGGACCAAAGCGTGATTAGACAGGATTCAAAATCTCTACAGTGGGGCCTTGACTTACGAGTTTAATTCGTTCCGAGACCGAGATCGTTAACTCAAATTACTCTGTCAACTCAAAGCAAAAAATCAGCAGAGACACAGCTGGTATCTCAAACAAATCTTTAGTCGGGACACTAGTAAGTCAAGGCCCCACTGTATTTCAGAACGCTGGGAGGACACCATTCACCTTGCTGCTGTCAGTTCCCTGGCGAGCCCAGGGCACCATAAGCTTTCCCAGGCTGCCAAAAGGGTCCATAGCACAAAACAGGTAAAGAGCTCCTGCAAGAGGGCCTGAGAGATGTGATAAAACGGCTTGTAAAAGGCTCACAAGGAGCACAGGGAGTGACAACCAGTGCACAAAGGAGGAGGGAGTTTGGGGAGAAGCAGCCTTCCAAAGGAAGTCACACCTGGCTGGGTGGTAAAGAATGAAGAAACAGGCCTTGGGAGTGGGTGCAAAAAGAAAGGAGTGTCAAGTAGCAATGCTTTGGGTGGCAGATTTTATCGATGAACAGTGAATACTGCCCATGATCAGCTCTGACAAATGTAATAATTTATGAATAAAGACATTACATGAGGGAGTGGGCTCATGAAGACAGGCCCTGTTCCAGCTGCCACCTCTCTGGTCCTCTCCTGGCCTAAGCCTCCCCCTGAGGGCACTGGCAGCAGAGGCCTGGGGCAGCGGACCATGGTTCCAGCCACTGTGTGACTCACCTCTCTGAGCCTCAGTTGTCTCAGCTATGAGATGGGTTGAACACCCCCTACCTCCCAGCCTTGTCGTTGGGACTTAACTAGATAAATCCCAGTGCCTGGCACACAGTAAGTGTTCAATAGATGGCAAGGCTCTCTCTCTGTGTGGGATCTATGGAGATACTAGTCCACGCCTCGCCTGGAAGGGTCTAGATCTGCACTGTCCACCAGAAAAGTCATGGACCCCATGTGGCTACTGAACACTGGAAATGTGGCCAATCAGAATTGAGATGTGTCATCAGAGTGAAATATACAGCGGATTCTGGCAACCTGGTTCCTAAAAGGAATGCAAAATACCTCATGAATAACGTTTTACATTGACTACATGTTGAAATGACGTATGTCTGGTACATTGGGTTACATGAAACATTAAATTTAAAAATTGCATCATTTAAATTGTTTCTTGAATAAAATAGAAACTTAACTCATTGAGTACTTTTAGGCCCACAAATGTATTTGGATATGCTGCTGTTAAGAGGACACATTCCTCTATTTTTACTATCTGAGAGAATGTTTTTTTCTTTTTTTAAATTTTCATTCGAGGATATTTTTCCATTGATTTTTAGAGAGAGAGTGGAAGAAAGAGGGAAAGACAGGAAGGAACAATAGGAGAGAAACACATCGACTGGCTGCCTCCTGCATGCATGAGCCCTGACCAGGGCCAGGGCAGGGCAGGAGCCTGCAACCAAGGTACGTGCCCTTAACCGGAATCGAACCCAGGACCCTTCAGTCCACAGGCCAACGCTCTATCCACTGAACCAAACCGGGTAGGGTTAGTTTTCTTTTATAAATATATATTTTTTTACTTTAGAGATGAAGGGAGAGGGAGAGACGGAAACATCAATGATGAGAATCACTGATCACCTGCCTCTTACCTGCCCTCTACTGGGGATTGAGCCCACAACCCGAGCATGTGCCTTGACAGGGATCATAGATGTTCAACCACTGAGCCACAGCAGCTGGACGAGTCCAAGGTTTTTAATTATTTTAATTTGTTTGAAGCTATCTTCTTTTAAAATTTAAATTTTATTTTTAAAAATTGATTTTAGAGATGGGATGGGGTCAGAGAGAGAGAGAGAGAGAGAGAGAAAAGAAAGGAAGGATAAACACCGATGTGAGAAAGGAACACTGATTAGTTGCCTTGCACCCTGATCAGGGCCTGAACTGCAACCTGCATGTGTCCTGACCAGAACTAAACCACAACCTTTTTGGTGTGTGGGATGATGCTCCAACTACTGTACAAACTGGCCAGGGCAACAGTTATTATTTTTGAAAAGAAATAACTGATGATATAATTATGGATAATACTTGGTTTCTTGACAAAATACTCCAAATAAAATATGAGACAAGAATTGCAAAGGCCCTGGCCGGATGGCTCAGCTGTCTGGAGCGTTGTCCCATACACCGAAAGGTTTCAGGTTGGATCACGGTCAGGACAACATACCGAGGTTGCTGGTTGGAAACCCAGTCAGGATCAATGCAGGAGGCAGCAATCAATTTTTCTCTCTCTCTAAACTCAATAAAAATATATCCTCGGGTGAGGATTAAAAAAAATTGCAGAGGCCACCCAGAGGCAGAGCCACGAACTGACTCTTCTGTACATACAAATAAAACAGTAAGGGGAACCAATACGGCCTGCCTTAAAATCAGGACTGTGGCTTACAACACGGAGGAACAGTGTATCAGAGGGAAATTCAACACATGGAATTTCCTCAAAAAATTAATTATGGAACTGCCATTTGACCC
>NW_005371483.1:0-1340 GCF_000412655.1 Myotis brandtii
TATGTTTATATATGGTCAGAATTCCATCAATATAAACTTTTCTATAAAAACAAAAAAGGGGGAGAAAAATGTTATATGTTAAATTTTTAAAAAATACAATGCAGAGGGTTGTACAAGCAGCCAAAAGGTATCCTGCCTCCTGTACAATAGCCTCTGCGGACTTAGCCCTATTGAAGGATACAAAAACCAGCCAAGAGTTTTACCAGATCTAGTAATGATGTGGGGAAGAGGTTGTGTTTTGTGTCTTTCCAGAAGGAGCAGTGCAGCCAATTTGGGTACCAGAGCATTACGAGTATCACCACAATGGACCCAGAGAAGCTCCTTGTCCCATTGTTCCAAAGAAAAGCGGAAAAAAGAAAAAAAAGGAAGGCTATGCAAGGGACTGAGGTGCCTACGCAAGGGACCAAGGTGCCAACATGGGGTCAGCTGAAGAAGTTAACAACCGAGGCCCAGCAGATGGTAGTAAAGCAAGAAGTGGAAGCTACTCCCTCAACCATGTTTATGGCTATGTTAGCACTGGTTAGCTGCCAGTCTTACCCAGCCATGTCCAACGACTCTGAGTAAATCAGCAAAAGAAACTTTCATTTAGCAGAAACTTACTTATTGCTGTTTTGCACTGCCATTGTTTTATTATTCTTAGTAGTTTTAAAAATGTTATGTTTAAGTTTTAAAATGTTTTGGGTTTTGCATTGGCATTATTTTGTTATTGTTTTAATAGCCACAGTTTTGTTCTTGATGCTTAAGTTTTACTTTCATTATGGTAGCTTTTTGTTCTTGATGCTTAAGTTTTACTTTCATTATGGTAGCTTAAAAACTTTCATTATAGTAGCTTAAGAGTAAAAGAAGGGTGAGATGTGGGGAGCAGATATAGGGTAAAGCCTCGGACTGACCTGTTGGCAAAGTCACAAACAAGTCCCAGCTGAGAGGGCACAGTCCTCTTAAGCATATTTAGGCTTGACCTTATGACGCTCCCTAGATATTATCTGGGAAGCTAATGGGCTGAGGGAAGTGCAGCAAGAACAAGAACAAAAACAAGTGAAACTCACAAGAACCGTGTAAACAATTGAAACTCACAAGAACAGTGTAACTTTGGTAACCACGACCTTGTTTACCTCTGACTATAAAATAAAGGCTCAGTTTGCCTTGGGATCTTTCTCTGTGGCCTCAGCCAGGCACAGGAAGATCCACGGAGACTAAAGAGAGCTAGAGAGCTATGAACACTGTCTCTGTGTAAAACATTCTTGGCCAACTCCATCCACACCTTTGGGAATCCCTGGACCACTGGGGCTGGACCCCGGCAACCAGACACTGGGGGTTAGGGGAGGCTGGGGGAAGGTCAA
>NW_005371484.1:0-881 GCF_000412655.1 Myotis brandtii
CAGTGTTTGCCAATTTAATTATAATGTGTCCTGGTGTAGGTCTTTTTGGGTTCATCTTGTTTGGGACATTGTGAGCTTCTTGGACTTGTGTGAGTTTTTTCTTCTTCCCAATATCAGGGAAGTTTTCTGTTATTATTTCTTCAAACAGGTTTTATATTCCTTGCTCAGTTTCCTCTCCTTCTGGGACCCCTATTATGTGGGCGTTGTATTGTTTCTTGTTGTCTCAAAGTTCCCTTAGGCTCTCCTCCTGTTTTTTAAGTTTTATTTCCAGTTGCTGCTCTACTTGGGTATTTTTTTCTACCTTGTCTTCTAGCTCACTGATGTGTTCCTCCACTTCTCCTAGTCTGCTGTTGATGCTTTCTATTGTGTTATTTATTGCAGCGATGCCATTTTTCATTTCTTCCTGGTTCTTCTTCATTTCCTCTTGGTTTTTATATATTGTTGAATTTGTCTTTCAACCTTTTCAGCGTCCTTATGAACATTGCTCTGAGTTCTTTCTCTGACATATTTCTTGCCTCCATTTCATTTACTTCATTTCCTGGTGATCCCTTCTTTTCTTTTGTCTGGGGGCTGTGTCTTTGTTTCCCCATATTCGCACCTCTCAGGGTATCTGGTTATGTAGCTCTGTCTCTCCTGCATTGACTTAAAGGCACAAAATACAACATGACAAGACACAATGTATTCACTATACCAATAACCCCAAACAAATGTGACCACCAGAAAAAAGAGAATTAGGGGAGAGAAAAGAGTGCAAAAGTGATATTGAGAAAAGGACAAAATGCAAAAGAGAAAAGAAAGAATAAAAAATAAGGGGAAAAATATATGTATTTGGGGAGAAAACGCCAAAAACCAACAACTAATCCAAAAAATGCAAACAACAA
>NW_005371485.1:0-321 GCF_000412655.1 Myotis brandtii
CCCCCTGTTGTCCATGTCCATTGGTTTTGCTTATATGTGTGCATACAAGTCCTTTGGTAGATCTCTTTCCCTTACCCCCTCCCTCCCCTACTTTCCTTCTGGGGATTGATAGTCTGATCGCTGTTTCTCTGTCTTTGGATCTGTCCCAGTTCATCAGTCTATGTTGTTCTCTATAATCCACAAATGAGTGAGATCATGTGGTATTTATCTTTCTCTGACTGGCTTATTTCACTTAGCATAATGCTCTCCAGTTCCATCCATGCTGTTGCAAAAGGCAAGAGTTCCTTCTTTTTTACCGCAGCATAGTATTCCATTGTGTAG
>NW_005371486.1:0-203 GCF_000412655.1 Myotis brandtii
TATGCTATCTTAAGTAGGGATGAGCTGAATTTCTTACCATCTGGTCTCTTTTATATACTATCAGTTTAAATTTTAGCTGTGTGTGTGTGTGTGTGTGTGTGTGTGTGTGTGTGTGTGTGTGTGTCAGTGTGTACATATGTGCACTTTAAGTGACAGTGCAAACTGATAATGTTTCTGGTTAACTTTGCAAAAATGGAACACTG
>NW_005371488.1:0-493 GCF_000412655.1 Myotis brandtii
GACCAGTCAGAAATTAAGCATACATTGACCAAAATAAGAATAATATACAGGGATTCAACAGTAGAGCAGAGGATTCTGAGAGTCAAATCAATGATTTGAAATATGAGGAAGCAAAAAACACCCAACCAGAAGAGCAAAAAGAAAAAAAGAATCCAAAAATATGAAGATAGTGTAAGGAACCTCTGGGACAAAAAAGTACCAACATCTGAATTATGGGGGTGCCAGAAGAAGAGAGAGAGCAAGATATTGAAAACCTATTTGAAGAAATAATGACAGAAAACTTCCCCTACCTGGTGAAAGAAATAGACTTACAAGTCCAGGAAGCACAGAGAACCCCAAACAAAAGGAATCCAAAGAGGACCACACCAAGACACATCATAATTAAAATGTCAAGGGCAAAAGACAAAGAGAGAATATTAAAAGCAGCAGGAGAAAAACAGTTAGTTACCTACAAGAGAGTACCCATACAACTGTCAGCTGATTTCTTAACAGA
>NW_005371489.1:0-1486 GCF_000412655.1 Myotis brandtii
TGGTGAATGTAATAGAATCAGGGGCATGAAAAGGGAGTGGTCTGACAATTCTCGGGGGGAGGGGGTATGGGGGGTGCAGGAAGAGATTGGACAAAGATTTTACACTTATGGACGAGGACAGTGGGAGGGCGAGGGCCTGGGGTGGGGTGGAAACCAGGTGGAGGGGAGCTATGGGGGGTAAAGAGGAACATCTATAATAATCTGAATAAAGATTTTTTTAAAAAGAAAAAATGGGCAAAATATATGACATAATAGCACTCAAAACATCAGACAATAACAACAGTGACCCTTAAGAGACAGGAAATTAATAAAGTTCTACAACTGCTCCATCCTACAGTGTAGAGAAAATATGGCCAAGGCACAGAGAGGGAAAACCGAGGTAGAGCTTGCTGGACTCCCTGAGTTGTAGAGACAGAGAGGGGAGCCCAAGGGATACAATGCACCTGGAGTTTGTAAGGCATAGCAAAAATAAGAGAGTTACCCAGAGAGGAGTCTGGAGATCTGTGAAGGGTCTCCCCCATATTCAGTTGAGTACTAATAAGGAAATACATATGACAAAATTAATCACAGTTAGGAAAAATATTAAGCCCTGAAAAGACTAGAGGGAACAGTGTCTGTAGGTCACACAGGGCTGTGAAAAATGCCTGCACCTAATAGCCAGAGGGGAAAACTCATAAACCAGCAGTGGGTATTGATTAAGCTACTAAAATTGTCTTCCCTAAAGAGAGGGAAGGGCGTAATTTAACCCTAGAACTGTATAAGAAATGTAGCTTTGATCCCACCAACAAAGTTTTTAAACTTGTTGAAAGGATCAACATGTTTCCAGGTAACCTGGTTATTTCTTTATAGAAAAATACCTGGCACTGCAGGATGATCTTTTTAAAGATTTCATAAGGGTGAAACAGAATTTCAAAATACTATTTTTGAACATGTGCTACTGCTATCATCACAGCTTTCAAAACAAAAATCAATTGCCTTCTCACCTAAACCTTAAATACACCAATTAAAAGATATAATTGAAAAAGTCCATTAACAATATCTAAAACTAAGACTGACAAGAAACATATAAACCTTCAGGATATAACTTTAAAACAGTCTCAAAAGTAAATTTAACAAATGGAAAAATACTATCTGCTAATGAATATAGTATCATAAAAAATAGCAGTTCTTTCCATAATATACAAATATAAGGCAATCCCAATTTGAAAACCAAATAAACTTTTTTTGTTTTTTTTTTCTTTCCAGGAACTAGATTAGTTGATTCTAAAGTACATATGGAGTTCCTTCCATTGTGTAAATGTACCAAAGTTTTTTAATCTACTTACCTGATGGGCACTTAGGTTGTTTCTAAATCTTAGCCATTGTAAATTGTGCTGCTGTGAACATAGGGGTGCATATATCCTTTCTGATTCGTGTTTCTGGTTTCTTGGGATATAGTCCTAGAAGTGGGATCACTGGGTCAAATGGGAGTCCCATTTTTAACTTT
>NW_005371489.1:2623-2902 GCF_000412655.1 Myotis brandtii
GCAGGGGCCGGCCGGCAATTGGTGTGAACTACAGAGGAAACACCTTTTCTGATGGCTCGTTGGCTAAGCTTGCACGAATTTTGTGCATTGACCCTCTAATCTAATTATAAAGAAAAATCCAGAAGCAATAAATGAAAGAGTTAAAAAGTCAACTTTGTGAAATCAAAACACTTCTGTTTAAAATCATACAATCATAGTCAAAGTCAATAGGGAAACAACAAATTATAAGAAAATCACCCATTTACACTGAGTGGCCATATTATTATGACCACCTGACGT
>NW_005371490.1:0-9755 GCF_000412655.1 Myotis brandtii
CACTGGGTTCTGCAGTTCTAATTCCTCTCTCCCTAAATACACAAAACCTGCAGTTCAGAAGGCAGATCACAGTCTAGAATATCCAGCCATCTTATGGACCATCTGGTCTCCATCTCTTTCCCAAATAACAAAAGTGAGATTCTATTAAAGGGAAGAGCAGAAGCAATAGGGGAGGGGAAAAGGTTAAAAGCTATATGAAGTAGGAACTAAATTTACCCTGAGCAAAAATAAAAACCCTAATACTGAAAATCCTTAGCAAAGAAGTGAAACCCATCACTGGACATGAGATGCAGAGGCTGGATGGTCATGGCAAGGGGCTCTAGACGGTATCTACAACTTGAATGAGAAATTCAAAATTCTCTGAGAGCCAGGTACATTATGCAGTCAGAAGACACCATGCTGCTATCAGACAAGTACAACCTAGACTGGCTCTCTTTCCCCACATAGCAGGAAAGGCCTCCAGGTGTCAGTGAAAGCTAGACAATAAAAACAAGTCCTTAGTTTAAAGAAAAAAAGAAAGTAGCTTGTCTAAATTTATACTCAGAGACAACAGTCTGGACATGTTTGAGATTTTAAAAAATAATAACAGAAATATATATAAATATAGAAACTCACAAATATTATCAAAAAAGTTAACATAATAAATTAACTCCCAATTTTTCTCATAGTAGCAGAATGTCTACTTTAGTAAACCAATGTCACTTTTAACACATTGTGGATGGATCACGAGAATTCTTGTGTTTTCTGTTCTAAGGCTTGTGGCCAATCATACTTTAAAAAGATAATTAGCTTGTAAGAACATGTAATAAATAACTTCAAAATGCAGTGAGTATTTAATTTTAAAGCCTGCCTTTAACATTTACGTAAAACGTTTTTTGTACTCGTTCAATAGAAACTTATCTGGCCACTGGGTAAAGCTAGCAATAGAACTACTCGTCTGCAATGTGTTAAGAGGAAGAAACAATGGTTTCTATTGGTCAGATATGCAGCAAGTGGCAAAATTACTTTAATAAACTTTCATTCCCACCTGGGATCAGCACAAGCATCATGTGAAATGGACAGCTGTTGGAGGCTCACAGCTATTGATTAATTCCCAGGACTTTAGCTGACTTTTCCACACTCCCCAGGGCAATAATCTCGTTTTAGAGTCCTACTGGCAATTTGAGAGAAGGGAATTGCCTCTGCCACAAAGAAGTAAAAACAACCCACTCCCCTCACCTGTATGAACCTAAACTGCCATGCTCAGAATAGATTGGCGCCCCCAGAAAATGTCACATCTGTCTACTTCAGAAGTCAATGTGTCCTTGTGGGTGCCTTGCCTATACTTTTGAATTAGCCATGTTAGTGAGAATTAGCTACTCTCTTTGCCTCCAAAACAAAACTGTCCCTGAGGAAATAAAAACCAATACCTGTATACCAGTTCATGCTTCTAAGACAACACTTTCATCCATTTTTGTTACTAATAGTAATCCTACTATATAAGTAAAAAAAAAATTCCATGTCTGTTTTATAGATGAAGAGATGGAGGCTCAGCAATTAACCCAAGTTTGCACATTAAGTTAACTTCCAATTTGTAAATTTTCTACTCAGCTCTAAGAGCAAATAGAAATAAGCAAAGATCCATGTTCTATTGAAAACGTTTTAAATTTCCAGAGAAAACTTCCATACAAAGGTCAAATAAAGAGACAAATGTGAATGTGGTTGTCCAACAGAAAAAAATAATTAAAACATTCAATACTGTCAACTAAAGCAATTTTTGTCAAATTCGGGCTAAGGAGATTCAACTTGTAGTAAGATTATAACACTGTAAACAAAATGGAAAATGGATATTTGTGTACATAATTCTCCATGGCTTTGGCAGAAACCGAGTGGATTGTGAGACAAATTTACTTAATGTTTGTTTGTAAGGCTTAATTTCATTATTTTTTAAATTTTATTGTAAGGAAATAGAAGTAGAAAAGTAGAAGTTAGGGAGATTTGAGAAAAAGCCCCAATAATATAGCCATTTATACCCTCCTGAGCTCTGGATGAGATAAACAGAAGAAGTCAGACAGATGGGACTGGAAATGTCACCTTTATCACTCATGAGCTGTTGGAGGATATGACTTAGGTGGGAGGCAACAGAGGTTCCTAATACTAATAATGTCACCTGAACAGCTTTACCCAGAAGCAGGACCTGGCACAAGTCGTTTATTTGGAAATTAATCTAAACAGAAGAGTGGGGGAGTGAGACAGGAGAGGGAAGAAAGCCATACATCCTAAAGCCAGTTGTCACTGTGGGCAGCCTGAGCTCGATCCCTCTGGGAACTCTGGGAGAAAGCAGAGGACACACCTGAGAGTTCTCTCAACTTAGTGTCTCTGAAGCTAGCCTATTTGTTCATCAACTCCCACTCCATCCTGTATGAGAGCTGCCTCCAGGGACATCAACCCTAGGGCACTTCCAGCTTGTCTTGTGCATGGGCCAAGCAGGCTCCTGTGGCCAGGAACATAGACAGGAAGTACAGGTGTTGTAATGAGCAGCCTTCTGCCCATAGAGGTGAAGTCGGAGAGGAGAAGGTGGGTCAGTCACGGGATTTGCTACACCCATCGAGGCACAGGTAGCACTGCCCAACCCCAGGCCTCCCCTATGGGGCACGTAGCTCTAAGCTTACCACGTGGCCAAGAGCAGACCAGATCTGAGGCTTTCCTGAGCAAAGAAAGAGAAAGGGACTGCGCCGTGCATGCTCAGTTCCTCACCCAAAATCACATCAGGTAAGTCATTCCTCTGCAGAGGAGTAAGTGAGGGGGCTAGAGGGACCAGGCGTGAACTCTGACGAAGCTATGATGGGGAAAGGGTGCCCTCTGAACAGCAGTAATCCTGGGTGAGAATTTCAGCAGGTGAGAAGTATCTAGAAAAATCATCTAGAACAGTGGTTCTCAACCTTGGCTGCACATTAGAAACACCTGGGAATCTTTTTAAAATCCTGATTTCTGGGCCTCATCCTCCAGAAATTCTGTTTCTTTGTTACTAATGTTGTGGCCCCACCCCATAATTTTATCGATTTTTTTTTAAAATATATTTTATTGATTTTTTTACAGAGAGGAAGGGAGAGAGATAGAGAGTTAGAAACATCGATGAGAGAGAAACATCGATCAGCTGCCTCCTGCACATCTCCTACTGGGGATGTGCCTGCAACCCAGGTACATGCCCTTGACCGGAATCGAACCTGGGACCCTTCAGTCCGCAGGCCAACGCTCTATCCACTGAGCCAAACCAGTTTCGGCAGAAATCACGATTTTAAAAAGATTCCCAGGTGATTCTAATGTGCAGCCAAGGTTGAGAACCACTGATCTAGAATGTCTTCACTCATCTTTTTATCTCTTGTTACCAAAAAGAAACCGGGGCAAGACATTTTTTCTGGCTTGACTTAGGTTTCACTGAATTATTAGCACATCTCTACGTAAATAATAGAAGGAATAATTTGGGCACCAGAGATCCAAAATAAAAACATTTAAAAGAGAGTCAACTGGCATAAAAATTACTTTCAGACATAAATATATGCCTCTAAGGGAGAATTCCAAATCACAACCCAGTTATTGGGTAGTAAAGTCAGACTACTTTAAAATATTTTTATATCCCCCAAATACCAAGTAAATTGAATTCAAAAGGCGAGACGTGAGTAGGTAAAAAAAATAAATAAATAAATACGATGAATACCAAAATAGCTTAGTAAATAACTTGTCATAAAAAGACAGAAGTTTTTATAAGGTTATAGCATACTTTACTAGGACCTAAATAACATCTGGATGTGGAGGACCAACACACATCCACTTACTTGATTCAAAAGGGAAGCCTTTCTGACATGAAGTATATATGGCAGCCCAGTGTGCATAAACATGCATATATAAGGTGCATGTGTTTGTGTATGTATTTATGTATATATACCACTGACTTATAGGATGAAGATTAAATAATGGCCTTTGGCAATTTTCGGTCCTGTGGAAAGATGGAATCAATACAGGGCTATGAAGTTCCCATACAAAGGCAAGTGTGTGCTATGAGTCAGTGGACTACCTTTGAGAGCCAAAGATAATGCATTTATTCATTCTTCATTCATTCTTCAGCAACTGAATACCTACTTGGCAGGTGGACTATTAGGGAAATGGCAGAAGAGAGGTTGTATTAGTTGCTGCATAACAAATGAACCCCTGTGCAACAGCTGAAAACAACAACTATTTTCTCAGAGTTCCGAGTGTCAGGGCTCAGAGAGGCTTAGCGGGTGGACCTGGCTCAGGGTCTCTCAGGAGGTTGCAGTTAAGATACCAGCTGGGGCTGTGTCATCTGAAGTGTTAACTAGCTGGGGGATCCGCTTCCAGGATCATGATGGGACCGTGGCCCTCAGTCCTCAGTCGCTCACCACCCAGACCTCCCCAGAGGACTGCTCCCGGCACAGCAGCTGCCTCCCTAGAAGCCTGTGATCTCAGAGAAGGATAGAGCAACCAAGAAGGGAGCCGCCTGGCTCTCTTTTGAGAACGTGTGTATTTGGAGCCTCCAGTCCCCATGTGAGAAGTCCTGCTTCCCAGAAGCCACCAGGCTGGTGAGAGCACTCAGAAAGGTCACACAGACCCAGAGGAAGATGCCAGAGAAGTCCCAGCTCCGGCAGCCCTCGGCCCAGGCAGCAGACATGACCTCCCAGCCAGAGGGACTGCAATCCCATCAGCGGCCCTGAGTGAGAACCACACTGAGCGCAGCCCTGTCAGCACTAGCGGAGCTAGGACCTGATGGTTAGGGCTTTGAGCCACTATTTCAGGGTGGTGTGTTACACAGTCACAGACAACCTGGCACAGATCCTATGAAGAATAAAAACTCCTTGAACTTCAAGTAACCAGCGTATCTTCTAAGCAGGGGGGTTAGAAGGCATTGTTTGAGGACAGACTCCAGTGTATCTTAGAGAATAGGCAACGGGTCTGGGGAATCTGGAAGCCAGCGAGATCATTCTTCTGGCCTCCTCTCCCTCCTCCGTGGGCAGGCCTCTCACAGCACTGGTTTTTATGCCGACACTTGCTCTGTCAAACCTCCTTCATCGCAAAACAAACCCAACACCACTTTCTAGCCCCTCAGTTTGGAAGTTCTAGTGGCCCTCGCCTCCAGAAATGGCCATTTTGAAGGAGAAAACTAGCAAACGACTCTGAGGAGATGTTTTTTTGGAAGATGATAGCACCAAAGGGGTCGTTTTTAATACAGCATTAATATAATTCTCACCAGCCTCTTGTCTTAAGCAACGTGTGAAACACTCAGGGGTGGCTCCTTTCAATCACACACCAGGAGGCATTTTACTTATTAAAAGACGCCAAGTACAGGCAATTACCAACAATGCATTTGCCCCCCCACCCCCACCCCCCAGGTCTAATTTACAGGACGCGACCTGTGCAGGTATGGAAGCAGCCTCAGGAATAATAAGTAGAGCATTTGTCAATGCCACCAATGCCCTGCCCTGCCCCAGAACATCCTAACCAAGGTGGGAAGAGAGCAGGGGGTGGGTGGGTGGCAGGCAGTCAGCAAACTAAGCAAGAGGAACTGGGAGGGAAAGGTGGAGTGGGGAAGGTGAACCACCTGAGCTTGTAACTCAACATCAATTATTTCTCCCTAAGTCTGTGGCAGCGCCCTGTGGAAGCTAGAGTTCCACATACGCCAAATATGAACTCAGTGACCAGGTCCTCCTTCCCACAGGTGACCGAAAACCAAAATGTCTCTGCTGTAAGCCGACTGCCTGCATATTGGATGGCCTGCTGGTCTCAGAGGCCTCTGCTGCAGGGTTTTGGCATTTGCATACCGGCCTTTAACTCTGGGCCAGCTCTGCCATCTATCACAAGTGCAATATGAAAATGTGGTCTTGGAGTACCATGTCGGGTTCAGTCACTCTGCAGGTCAGCTCCTGGGTCTTCACACCAAACAAAATACCTTACTAGATAGGATCTTACTTCCTAACAAAAGCATTACAGTTAGGCATTCCCCTGTTATGTTAACTAATTAAATAACAGAAGGGTGTTACTGTATGTATGAGTTCTCAACAAATGACCTTGGCCTTAATCTGCATGTCTGAGGGCATAACCTCTGCAGCTGAGGTTCTCAAGTTCAGCAACACACTGGAGTCAACTAGAGAGGCTTTAAAAATGCTGATGCCCAGGCTGCCCCAGCCCAATCATATTAAAATCACCGGGATGCGGGGAGGAGGGCAGGCATTGGTGTTTATTAAAGCTATCTCATGATTCAAATGTGCAGCTAGGTGAATTTCTGCTTTATGTTATGTTTATGTACAGTAAATCCTCACGGTTACCAGAATTAGTGTTGTATTACTAGTATATGTATAAGACAGGAATATATATTTGAAATATATCTCCAAAAGGCCTTGACAAAGGGTGTCTTGACTCATATTTCTTCAAAAGTGAGAGAGAAAATTAAGTAGCATGAAATATAGTAAAATATGCTTAAAAATACTGTCTCCCCCAAAATCCTACATTGCACTATAGCAAATGTCTCTAATATCTCCTCCCTACTCTTTCAAAAACAGTCTCGCAAAAATTCAGCCTACTCAGGATTTTCCATTTCTCTCTTCTTTTTCAAGTCCATAAATCTAATTCCTTCCTCCTACAAATAGCTTTCTGCCACTTTAATATTTCATCAGTCATTCATATTTTTTATTTTTCATGTCCAGAATCTATAACTTCTCAATTTTTTGTAATAAAAAGCACTTTTCCTTGGGAAATCACTCCCTCCTCCCTGAAAGTGTTTCAGGTGTAGCTGGGCAAGCTTGCCTGCAGGACTGGCCCATCACAGTGATGTGTTCAGGAGGAGCTCAGGTCTCAGCCAGGCCCATCAGAGGCAATGGAACGATTCCAAACTTGTTTACCCTCTTAGACCAGAGTCTCAGGCTTTCCTCTGAGAATAGTTAGGGTTTTGAGCCACTGTTTCAGGGTGGTGTATTATACAGTAACAGATCACCTAGAACAGATCTAGCCTTCGAAATACATGTCTGTAATTGCCAAAAGTGAGTATAAGAAGCCTGAGAATGACGCCAACTACAAGGAAGTAGAACTGAGGGGTAGAAAGAAAGTGCATCACTCAAGTAGGTTAATCCTCAACCTTACAAAGTTTTTGATGAAAATCAGCTGTGCTTCAAGAAAACTACCCTGTTTCACAAATAGAAGACAAGCTATTTTAAACTATATTGGGTTAGGTTTCTGTCACTCGAAAACTGAACGTTATGTCTAACACAGAAACCAGTACTTAGAAATAGGGTCTTATAAATAAGAGTTCATAAAATGTGGAATTCTGAGTGGTGATACAGTAGATGGGGATAAGGAATCTCTCTATCCTTACTGAGAAATTGGAAATGTCTGTTACAAGGTGGCTGACCAGTTGCCTATTCTATCTGGGGATATAGAGAAGATGTCTAACAAGGCAGGAATGTTAGAGATTTTTGCAGAAAAACCCTAGAATGTAGGGATTCTTTGCAGCTACCACTAAGCTTCGGCAAGAAACAAATTTCATTTACAAAGAACTTCTATGCATGCTAACCCATCTGGGAACGAAGAAAACAAAACCTTGCCGAGACCCTTTTTGCACACAAGTTTACAAATGTTTTAAGTTCTGTTCTTCTTTTTACTTGCAGGGTTAGAGATACAGCTGAGGATACATTCTCTGCCTCCGGATAAAGATGGGATTGGGGCTAAAAGTGGAGCAAAGGTATGTCAGACAGCAGGAGGATTCAACAGCTTTCCCCCTCGGGCTTCTTTTAAACAACCTCACCCTGTGAAAGCTTGTCCAGAAAGGAGACAGTAAACCCCAACAAAGAGCCAGGATTGACTACAGGCTGGGAAGGGAAAGAAGAGATGAGACTTTTGAATCGTCTTGAGACAGAGGCCAACCTGGAGGGTACTAAACTGATCTCTGGTCAAATGGCGCAGAGCTTGCTGACTCTAGGGCCAGAGGGCCAGAATCTAAATTCTGGGGCGCTGACTTGACAAGAGAATTGGCTTTGTCTTTGCTAAAATTGACTGGCAGCAAACAGATCCGAACCTACTAAGCTTTTCAGGGAATTGTGTTTTCAGAGAATCCCATCTGTGGGAGAGTTATTTGCCTGCAGCTTTCCTGTTCTCGGCAGTATGTGTTGGGAAGAGCTTAGACCCGTGCCTACTGGCTTAACCATCTCTAACTCCAACAAACAGCATTTCATTGTATAAAGGCTTTAAAATTTATCCACCCCATTACTGCTGACCGCTAACTGCTCTCCAATTCAGAGATACCACAACGAGGGCTGCACTGAGTATCCTGGATTATATTTTGAAAATAGGTTATGAAAATAGGTTTTTCCTTAAAAACTCCAACCTGGTTCTCTGGCAAGGGTTACCATATCCTAGCCAACAACTTCTAGAAACTCAAACAAGCATTTGTTCAATAAATGAATTGATGGCTATCTTAATTAACCATAAATTTTGTCCTTCGTTCCAAAATCTGAGTGTCTCAGAAATATCCCCTCTTCGGCTTCAACCACAGACGCCAGCAATGAAGAGAATGTGCCCCAAGAAATGGCGAATTTAAGGGCTGACCTTTTGTGATGTTCCAGCAGCCCACCAGCGCAGAGCCTCCGCACTCCAGTTCTTTCTTCCTGGTTGGCTTTGTCAAAGCTCGAGGCTTCCTAACATGCCCGCAGCGCGTTTGTTTTTCATTTGCTTGTGGCTTATAAATCCACAGATGTGGGTGGGTGGCAGGAACTCAGCACTTCGCTTCCTTCGAGATAAGTACCACCATCAGTTGCTCACATATGGATCCTATTAAAGCAAATGGAAGGCACGTGTCTAATTTGGAGGGCAAAATTGGCAAAACTGAAACAGCTGTAGCTATTGACCCTCTGTTTTAAATGGGTGCTATGTGAGGTGAATAGTTCAGTTTCTTTTTCTAACCTGTTTACATGACTTCCTCACTGCATAATGTTCCCCCAGACTTTTCTTGGTTCAATATTTTTCTTTTTCATTATGAAAGAAGAAACCTAGGAAAGCCATTTTGCACAGAATCTCTAAACACCAATGACAAACAATAACTTTCCGGTGCCTGCAGAAACTCGGGGACCAATTACTGGTATATGTTAGGGGGAAATCAAGTATCTAATTGGGACAGAGGTAGAATTTTAGATTCCTTTTGCCCTCAAGTGTCCATGAATCATGGGTTAATTCAGTGAACATATTTTAAGCATTTCAACATGCCAGTTACGGGTAGAATATGGACATACACAAAACAAAGACAATATATGTTACATGAATAAAATAATTGCAATATGCATGAGAAAGGCAAATAGTGATAGAAACATAGATCAGAAAGTTAGAAAAATGGTCCAAACTTGGATGGAGAATTATGAATCATTACTATAGAGATGTTAGAGAAAATGTAAAAAACAGATGGGATTGACCAGGAAGAATATATGAAGTGTGGCCAGCTCTGGAGAAACTGACCTCTAAGGGACAGATACAGGGCAAGGAGCCAGCAAGACAAAGATATGGGATGAGCCCAGCCAGCATGGCTCAGTGGTTGAGCTTCAACCTATGAACCAGGAGGTCACGGTTCAATTCCTGGTCAGGGCACATGCCCTGGTTGTGGGCTCAATCCCCAGTAGGAGGCATGTAGGAAGCAGCCAATCAATGATTCTCTCACCATTATCGATGTTTCTATCTTTCCCTTCCTCTCTGAAATCAATTATATATATATATTTAGAGACCAA
>NW_005371490.1:11022-12181 GCF_000412655.1 Myotis brandtii
CACATGGTGGCAGCCATCTTTGTGTGTTGGAGTGATGGTCAATTTGCATATTTCCTCTTTATTTTATATATATAAAATATATAATGAGTACTGTGAACAGTAATGTCCCAGAAGTCAAGAATGTGTCTTAGTCTGTTCAGGCTGCTATAACAAAAATGCCATAAACTAGGTGGCTTATCAACAACAGAAATTTATTTTTCGCAGTTCTAGAAGCACTGGCAAATTCACTGTCTGGTGAGGGCCCACTTCCTGGTTCTTAGATGGCCATCTTTTCACTGTCTGCCCATGGCGGAAGGGGGAAGGGAGCTCTCTGGGGCTTCTTTTATAAGGGCACTAATCCCATTTTCTGAGCACTCCACCCTCATTACCTAATTTCCTTCCAAAAGCCCTATCTCCTAATACTATCACTTTTGGGGTGAGGATATTAATATATGAATTATTGGGGAGATATTCAGACCATAATAGAGAGTTTCAAAAAGGTGTCCATTTAATAAGAATTTTAAAATAATGAAATCTTAAAAGGCCAAAATTGTAGAGAAGAAGTAACCTAAAAAAGAAAACAAATAAATTTAGAGGAATAAGAAAAGACTTGTCTTTGCCCATCTTTCTTTTATATATATATATTGATTTCAGAGAGGAAGAGAGAGGGAGAGAGAGAGATAGAAACATTAATGATGAGAGAGAGTCATTGAACAGCTGCCTCCTGCATGTCCCCTACCAGGGATTGAGCCCCAACCCAGGCACATGCCCTGACTAGGGAATCAAACCATGACTTCCTGGTTCATAGGTTGATGCTCAACCACTGAGCCACAAGAGCCAGGCTAATTTTATAAGTTTAAAGTATGTTCTTAGTTCATATAATAGAATTAACTATGTCTATTTTTTCATGGTGTTCTGAAAAGTACCATGAAAAATTGTACTTTTTTTTTTACCCAGAAAAATCTGGGCATTCTGTCTCCTAAACAAATTTGCAAACCCTTGGCCTAACACATTAATTTGCATGAAGTAAGCAAGCAAACTCCCAAATTGTTGTTTATATATATTCCTGCAGTAAAAATCAGAGGAACAAAGATGGAACAGGGTCCTGAAACTAACAAATGGCAAAGTCCAGGCCAAACTTACTATTAACCACTTACATATTTTTTATTTACCACTTACA
>NW_005371491.1:0-442 GCF_000412655.1 Myotis brandtii
GTGGATTCCTCTAGTATTTTTATGGTTTCACATCTTATGTTCAAGTTCTTTATCCATTTTGAGTTTCTTTTTTGTGTATGGTGTAAGTTGGTGGTCTAGTTTCATTTTTTTGCATGTATCAATCCATTTTCCCAACACCATTTATTGAAGAGACTGTCTTGACTCCATTGTATGTTCATGCCTCCTTTGTGGAATATTAATTGAGCACAGTGGTTTGGGTCTATATCTGGGTTCTCTATTCTATTCCATTGATCTATATGTCTATTCTGGTGCCAGTACCAGGCTGTTTTGAGAACAGTGGCCTTGTAATACAGCTTGATATCTGGTATTGAGATCCCACCTACTTTGTTCTTCTTTCTCAGGATCGATGCAGCTATTCGGGCTCTTTTTTTATTCCAGGTGAAGTTTTGGAGAGTTCTTTCTAGATCTGTGAAGTATGCTG
>NW_005371492.1:0-8830 GCF_000412655.1 Myotis brandtii
TCTATGTGTCAATGTACCATAGCTTTTTTATCCATTCCTCTATCAATGGGCACTTGGGCTGTTTTCATGTCTTGGCCATTTGAGCACATCTTGTAGAGCTGGCTGCTGCAGGAACCATTTCTTCCCGTGTTTAGAGGCTGGGGTCTCTCTGGTACACTGAGCACACTCACTGACTCAGATGCTGGTCTACTTCAAAATAGTGTGAGATGAAGACTCCGTGGCTCAAGGCAGAGAGGAGACCTAGCGCTCATGATCTTGAGGATGAAGTTGCAAAGTTGTCTGTAAAGGAGCTTCTGGATGTTGGGTTAAGATGAAGCTTTTTGTTTGGAAACAGGACATTGGTTAGGACATTAAGAGCTCAGAGAATGTGTCTGTGAAGATGGATAGCTGAGCCCATCTCAGGAGGGCATGGAAAAGTGCTTGGCTACCATGTTATCACCTCAATTTATGATTTACAAACCTGACTATTTATTTATTTTCAAATATATTTTTGTTGATTTCAGAGAGGAAGGGAGAGGGAGAGAGAGAGAGAGGGTATCACTGATTGGCTGCCTCCTGCACACTCCACACAGGGTATTGAGCCCGTAACCCGGGCATGTGCTCTGACTGGGAGTCGAACCATGACCTCCTGGTTCATAGGTCGACGGTCAACCACTGTGCTATGCCAGCTGGGCCTGACTATTTATAAACATGATATCCAGGTATTTGTTTCTTTGTAGCCAATAAAAACTTTGTAAGTTGCTGTATCCATTCTTCCGTTTTTATTTATTACACATTAGAAGACTTTAATGTTCAAGAACATAGGGGTCATGTATAGTTCCCTCTCATAGCTTACTCTCCATCATCTATCACTATGATTAATTTGTAGTAAGCGCCCTAAAACTACTTATGGAATGAACTAACCTGGGTTTTTTTCAAGTTGATTAGAATTAATAAAGTTGTGCGAGTTAAGTCTCCCAGTTGCAAACAACCAAAGCCACTGTAGGTAGTTGTAGTAGTCTATATCCACTTAACTATGCTGCACGATAAACCACCTCAAAACTCAGTTTTTAAAACAGTAAACATCTATTTAGTTCATGAGTCTGCGGGTTGCTTTGGGCTTAGTGATTGTTTTGATTTCAGAGGGTGATTAACAGCAAGTCAGTTAGCTTTTGGACAATAACATAATATGAGTCAGAAATGAGGTGATGGGAATTAAAGCATTTTAAGATCCTTGTCTTGCTTGTATAATTTTAAATTGGCCTAAATCAATCTTGATTTTTCATTTTTAATTTTAAAACTCTATAATTACATAACATCAAAAATTTCCTAAGGAATATTTTTAAAATCATTTTCACAGTGCATTTTGTATAATATTAAATAAATAAGCTATTTTCCATAAAATATCTTACTTTATATTGATTTATTACAGTTCCAGGTAAGTTAATTTTATTAAAGTCTTTTATAATATCCATAACACATATCTTAAGAAGAAAAATTTGACATATCCACATTTAGTAAGTGCTCCACATTATTGAATTAAAATAACTATGACAGAATGTAATTTATGGACATATTCAAATGGCATTTTAAAAACCACATTTCACTTAGGGATAAATATATATTCATTAAAATAAAGATTGAAATGAAACTATTTTTGTTATATCAGAAATATACAAAAATATCTTTAATGATTTGAATTGTGTTTCTGATATTGAGAAACTAAAACACACACACACACACACACAACTGTTTTGTAAATAATATCCATGCTTAGCTTCCAAGTAATTGTTTTTCAGAGTCTAATTAAGTGCTAAAGATATCTTGATGTGCTATAGAATATTTATTAGATTGGGATCTCTTGGACAACATTCCAAGTAATTATTTTTCAGAGTCTAATTAAGTGCTAAAGAAATCTTGATGTGCTATAGAATATTTTTTTTTAAATTAAATCTTTATTGTTCAGGTTACATTTGTTCCTCTTTTTTTCCCCCCCATAACTCCCCTCCTCCCAGTTCCCGCCCCACCCTCCGCCCTCACTCCCCACCCACTGTCCTCATCCATAGGTGCACGATTTTTGTCCAGTTTCTTCCCGCATCTCCCATTCCCCTTTCCCCACCAAGAATAGTCAGTCCATTCCCTTTCTATGTCCCTGATTCATTATAATCACCAGTTCATTCTGTACATCAGATTATTTATTCACTTGATTCTTAGATTCACTCGTTGATAGATGCATGTTTGTTGTTCACAATTTGTATCTTTACCTTTTTCTTCTTCCTCCTCTTAAAGGATACCTTTCAGCATTTCGTATAATACTGGTTTAGTGGTGATGAACTCCTTTAGCTTTTCCTTATCTGTGAAGCTCTTTATCTGACCTTCAATTCTGAATGATAGCTTTGCTGGATAAAGTAATCTTGGTTGTAGGTTCTTGGTATTCAGCACTTTGAATATTTCTTGCCATTCCCTTCTGGCCTGCAAAGTTTCTGTTGAGAAATCAGCTGACAGTCGTATGGGTATTCCCTTGTAGGTAATTGAGACTCTTTCTCTTGCTGCTTTTAAGATTCTCTCTTTGTCTTTTGCTCTTGGCATTTTAATTATGATGTGTCTTGGTGTGGTCCTCTTTGGATTCCTTTTGTTTGGGGTTCTCTGCGCTTCTTGGACCTGTAAGTCCATTTCTTTCACCAGGTGGGGGAAGTTTTCTGCCATTATTTCTTCAAATAGGTTTTCAATATCTTGCTGTCTCTCATCTTCTGGCACCCCAATGATTCTGATGTTGGTACGCTTGAAGCTGTCCCAGAGGCTCCTTACACTATCTTCGTATTTTCGGATTCTTTTTTCATTTTGCTTTTCCGGTTGGGTGTTTTTTGCTTCTTCGCATTTCAAATCTTTGGCTTGATTCTTGCGCTCCTCTGGTCTGCTATTGGGTGTCTGTATAATATTCTTTATTTCAGTCCGTGTATGCTTAATTTCTAGTTGGTTCTTTATCATAGCATCGAGGGTCTCATTAGTTTTCGTGACTCTCTCCTCAAGTTTATTGACAGCTTCTAGCACATTTTTGCAAGCCCTCAAAATTGCGATTTTTAGCTCTATATCCTCCATTTCTGTCATGTTTTTTTGTCTCCGCATTTTTTATGCTTTCTTGGTGCACCCCCTAGTGGTCTTTGTGCGCAGTCTTGTTCTAGTTGAGCCTTGATTGTTGTAGTTAATACTAGAGGGATTTGACCACCAGGCCGACTGGCTGTGTGAATCAGCTGTGTCTGCCGCGGAAAACTTCTGTCCTCTGGGGAGGTGCTAATCTAGCCTTTGCCTGAGGCGATCCGGCAAATGGCTCTGCGCAGGGCTTGGGCGGGGCGGGCTCAACAGGGCGGGCGGAGGGAGCGGTTATAGCCCCTCTCAGTCCCGTTCCCAGAGGCTCTGCTTCTCAGAACCCCAGGAACCGCTGCAAACCTCGGAGAGAAAGCTGCCTTCCAACTGATGCCAGACACTCCCGCTTCTCCCGTTTGGGTCCGAGTCCCCAGCGATTCGCCCGTATCTGGAGCTCAGAGTCTGAGACTCCCCCCTGACCGAAAACGACAACCGCGCTCTCAGCCACCAGCCCGCTTTGCGCGCGCACCTCCGCACCTGAGTATTTCCTTCCTGGGGTTCTGGGTGATGTGGGTTCTGTCTTTTAGTTGTATTTTTGAAGTGGTTGTTTGCGGCAGCAGTCTGCGGTGTTTACCTATGCCGCCATCTTGGTCTCTCCCCCATAATCTATAGAATATTTATTAGATTGGGATCTCTTGGACAACCAATATGAATAAGATTCAAAAATCAAGAACATGTAAATTTAAAATAATACCCCATGTTTATAAATACAGACATATGTATTAATGTATAAACATGTAAAAGAACAATACACATGTACTCAATAGACTGTTGACCTCTGAGGAAGGAGAACGTAAGGAAAGGGAAAGGATGGGTGTGAGTTTCTGTTTGTATCCATAAATGTTATTATTTTAAAAACAGAGATAGGAAACAGTTATGACACATTGGCATGGCAAATGCATGGTAATTGATATATAATTTTATAACTTTTCTCTACTGACTTATAAATTTAAAATTTTCAGACTCATTATTTTTAAAGATAATTTCCAGGTGAATTCTGAGTGATCATTTTTTGTTCCTCATTAGCGTGTTATATTTCAACATGAATGCTCATTATGATCCATTACTTTAACCAATGACTTATAATTATAAATGAAGCAAACGTATGACTAAGGGGAAAAAATGTAAAATGGTACAACGGTAAAACCACCAACTTGGTTTGCAATGATAAACTCTTGGAGTGGTTGAGTCATAAGCAGGCACTTTTGATTTCCACTAAGTATCAGACCTGCTCAATTGATTTCCACTGTAAGTTCTATTTTAAAGGAACATGGTCAAGAAATAGAGGACCTCCCCTCCCCTCCCCCAGTTTCCATTTCAGAACCGACAGCTGACCTGCATAGTACGTGATTTCAGTTTTCTGGTAAGATGCCACTCCTTCATATTTTGACATTATCCCATGACCTGGAAACACAGATAGTAAATGTCAAAGAGTCTGTACCCTCATGAAGACATGGAGCCTGCTTCCTTGTCTAACATGTCCAAGCTTCCTCAGATAAAGGTAGGAAATTGGAAGTTATGGGCGATGGGGCAACCACAACAGGTGAAAGAAGAGATCAAGGAGTGAAAAGCATTCTTTCTTTATATGTACGTGGTTTTATCATCTAAATTTGACTCCTGTTAGCTAGAAAAAAAGACTTTGTCCTTGAAAGAAGAGGGTAAGAAGTCAGGTGGTGAGTTTCTCCCCTTTGCTGGAACCTCTCCAGTCCTTGAGAATATTTTCAGTTCTCAGTATTCACATAGGAGAGAGGCATCAGGTCAGGTAGGTACTGAGTCCAGTTGGGTGAAATATTGCAACCGATAGAAACGGGGAGAGACGGGGTGTCTTTTAAAGGAGGAAAGAGTTGGGGTGAAGAAAGGAAGAGGTGGTAGAAAAATTGGAGAAATGATTTTTTAAGCACCAGAGATTCCTAGGGCCAGAGAAAGGAGAGTTGGTTTGGTTACTAGATGGGAACACTGTTAACTCTAGTTTAAGAGAATGAGAAATGGTTTGGGCCTTGTTGGTTCACCAACTGTCCTCTGTACACAGAAGGCAAGGAGACACCAAAGAAAGAGGCAGAGCACTCCAGATCGGTAGGTGGCAGATTTAATAAGCAACTTATATATGAGGCTTGTCTTGGGTGGGTCTCCATGCCACCCATCAGAATTTTATAAGTTTATAGGTTTTAACTGGGTTCAGTCATCTATACTGGCCAGATGGTCTCAACAACGCCTTACCCTCTCCTGGCTATGTCCCTGGAACAGCTCCCATTGTGTGAATGGTAAGCAGAGTACACATTCCAAGGACAAGAGAGGAAATGAGGAGCTTGCCCAGGTTCAGCTCATGAGTTCCCTCAATTACCTCCTTCAATACTCTTCCCCTTATGACTGGCTCATATAATCTTATATGCCCGCCTCTTCCACAATACCCTTGACTGTCAGCAAGAGGTTTCACTAGAATGAAGGTGGCTGGTTTGGCTGCTCTCTGGCTACACTAGCAGCAGACGCCATAAGAACAATATAGATGCATGCAAGAGAAAATAGATTAAGACAATGATTCCTCAGTAAGTAACTTTTTTTCCTATCAAAAGCCCCATGATCCGACCACTGATTTAAGTCCACTAGGCCAAGGGTCGGATCACTCAGGGTGTTCATGTGTGTCCTCGTGTGATTTAATAAATGTGATGATATACTAGCAGACTCATCAACTATGAACGCACAGCACTCTGTTTGAGTAATGGCACAGCTTCCTCCTTGTGAGCGAGTAATAATGTCCATTATTACTGCCGTTATATAAAGGCTATTGTGTTTGGGAGAACAGTTTTTCTCATTAGAAACATTTCAGAGTTCAGTAAGGACTGGCTTTGCTGGCTGTCACTTAAGGCTTGCTGGGGGAATTTAATAAGCGCTACTGTGTGCTATAAAGTCTCCCAGGACATTGGAGGAAAATGAGCTCAACCTCTCATGAGGAGAGGGAGGTTGGCAGCTTTAGGGACTTGAGCTGGTTGTATATGCCATATATGTTGGCCAGGGAAGACAGCATGCCAGACCAGAGCCTCCACATCCTCTCCTCTTTCAATGCTATATGTTCCATTACAAGTATAGTATGTTTCAACAATTCTAGTTTATGTCAGGACAAAGGAATCTCAGTGGAGATTGAGTAGTTCTCCAGGGGTGTACAGTAACTCACCCATCCTGGTGAGATGTCTCATTGAAAATTCCAGTAGATAACACCTCTTTCAGGCATGATGGGGCTTGGTGTTCTCATCAGTAGAGCACATTGCTCTACAGTGAAAGTCAGGGCAATGGCTGTCTCCCAAGACTTCCATATAATATGGTACTGGGTCGGCAGACATACCCAGTCTGGAATGTGAGACAACACGCCCTACTGGCTGCTCATGAAGAGGTATTAAAGCCTGGGACAGTATTTCAGTCTACCCAGCCAAGGTGGTTCTATCTGTTAGTTATGGGGCGCGGCTACAGTGTTTTGGACAGGTTCAAGCCTTGGACTAATGAGAGGGCACAGTCCTCTCATTGCCACGTGCAAATCTCAGCTGGGGGGCAGAGCCTTCCCAGCACAAATATAGCCAACAGCTATAGCTGTAAGCTTGAACCTGTGGTCCGAACACGTGGTCCCACATGCCTTGTGATAGAGTTCAGGTGCATGTAGTTGAGTAGGGTTGAAACTCACGAGAATGCTGTAAAAAACTTGATCACGCCCCTACTTTGCCTCGTGGCATCTGTTATAAAATAAAGACACGGCTTGTGGGCGCTGTCTCCTCATCAGGGAAGCAGCGTCCCACCGAGACCCAGCTTTCATTCTCTTGTCTGTCTTTTCTTAATCCTTTCATCACCCCCACTCAGGATCACCCTTGGCTGTGCTGGCGTGGCACAGTTAGTAATTTAATATGCTGCTTTAAAATTCCATTCTGTTTCCATTCACCCGAATGCTTGTGGGTTATAGGGAGATTCAGTGTCACCTTCTTTTGACCAGTCTTACACATCAAGACCGTTAAAATGTGACTTCCCTGTCCCTGGTCATTCACTATCTAATTGAGGAGGCTGTCCATATATGGCACTACATGGTACTCAGCTCCTCTAAGCCCCTAATGGTATCAGCCTGGTTTGCTCCACAGCAGGGAGAACTTTGGTTACACCAGACACGGTGTCTGCACAACCAAGGTATATTTAGGGAGCCTCACTTGAAGATAGGGCACCAATGCAATCAATTTACCAATCATCACCAGTTGGGAACTCCTAGGTGAATGGCTCCAGAGTCCTTTGGCAATTGCCTTGAGTGTTGTTTAGAAAACATAGGACATTTTTTACTGCATTAATCAAGTCACTGTATTTCAGGGGCAATAAAGCATCCTTGGCAATATGAATGCTAAGGTATGCACCCAATCTGCTGTATCTATTGAAGAGTCAGTTGCTAGGGAAACAACTTCCTGATTGTCAGGGGGTGTCAGCGACTTATGAGCTGGGACATGGAAAACAGTGAGGGTTTCCTCAGACTTTTGCAGGAAAACCTCAAACATCTTTCCATATATCCTGACACCACAAGGGCTTATTCATGGTCATCCACCTCTTGGCTTTCCATTGTCCAAGCCATAGGATTAATTCCTTTACAACAGCCCAATTGTCAATAGAAGTTGACTTTGTCCACCTGGAACTTGGTTTCAAAGATTCCAGAAGTCAAGACATGGCAACGAAGCAGGTCCTAAAACATAATTAAGGTCAATGGATCTCACCAAAACCAACCGATCTACAGTAAAACTCTCACCAAAATCACCAATCTAGAGTAAAACTCTTGACAAGCTTGAGGACTTCTGTGTACCTGATCGCTGGAGACATAGTCAACCTGCTGCTTGATGACATCAATCTTGTTCAGAAAGCTGGGAGGGGAAGGAAAACACACAGTGGTATCGAGGGTTGTCAATTTGCCCAATATTCCCACCTCTCTACCACGTCAAGCTAATGGAAATCACTACCCCACAGTTAAGTCTGGGAATTCTGCTTGTGTTGGTTACATTTATCACTCGAAGCTCATGCCTTAGAGTGGTTAGAGCAAACAGAACTTGAAATAATTGTATTTGGTTGAGCAGTAGATCTAGGAACCAGGCCTGGGCTCCCAGGACGGATGCCTGGCCTATAGCTGCAGTCTAAAGTCAGGCCTAGCAGACTGTGTGCCTTTGATAATGACTAAGTAAAACACCTTAAATGTAAAATTGTTTGGCTTTGACTACAATGGTGGGTAGTTTGAAAATTGTATACTTTCGCATCTCTCACCTTGGATTTCCCCAGCAAGGGAATAATGAAAGTGTGATGTTTGAGTTACTCAGCAGGGGTCTTCCTTCCTTCTGCCTTTTAAGACTCTCACTCTTTAAGGAAAACAAAAGAGGTTGACACACAGGGGCCCTTTTTGTCCTGACCACACACACTGAACAGGAAACACACACAGTGTTCCCTTCTGGTCTGTTTGGTCCATGAAATAAAACAGCCCAGAGCCGAAACCGGTTTGGCTCAGTGGATAGAGCGTTGGCCTGCGGACTGAAGGGTCCGGGGTTCGATTCCGGTCAAGGGCATGTACCTGGGTTGCGGACACATCCCCAGTGGGAGGTGTGCAGGAGGCAGCTGATTGATGTTTCTCTCTCATCGATGTTTCTAACTCTCTATCTCTCTCCCTTCCTCTCTGTAAAAAATCAATAAAATATATTTAAAAAAAAAA
>NW_005371492.1:10407-24702 GCF_000412655.1 Myotis brandtii
GTAGAAAGAATGGAGACACTGTGCCAGGTGGGGGATAAAAGTCTTTCAAAGTCCCCAAATCCCTACAAAGACTATCAACTCTTTCTTTACTCACTTGTTCCCTTCAATCTAAAGCTGAGATGTTCTTTTCAATAAATTTAAAAATAAAACATGCTTTTTAGGCCACTCTGTGCCACAATGTTGAACTCTAACTTTGTCTTTCTTCCTGGACACTGCAGGTCATTGTCTAGAGCAGGACAAATAAGCTATTGTGTATGAGAAATGACCTGACTTATTGTGGCTCCCTGGAAACAGAAGAGAACAGAGAGAAGGTGTAGAGAGAGATGAACAATGCGCTGTAGCTCATCCTGTTTCCAGGAATCTGAACTGGAGGCATCAACGGGAATGTTCCTCGCTCCCTCTCTATAGGCCCCAGGGGTTGCTACAAGAATAGGAGTGGGGCATTTGAAGGATCTACATACACCATCAAGCCCAGCAGCACCTGCATGTCCAGACAGAGTGAGCTGATGAATTGTGCTCCTCTGCTGAGTGTGGCATGCACTTCGTCACAGTAGGGAGCTGAACCATGGCAGAGGTGGGTCAGTGGGTGATGGTTTTCTTTTCTTTTTTTAAAATATATATATTTTATTGATTTCAGAGAGGAAGGGAGAGGGAGAGAGAGAGAGAAACATCAATGACAAGAGAGAATCATTGATTGGCTGCCTCCTGCATGCCCCCTACTGGGGATCGAGCCCACAGCCCCAGCTTGTGCCCTTGACTGGGATTGAACCCGGGCCCCTTCAGTCCCCAGGCCGACACTTTATCCACTGAGCCAAACTAGCTAGGGCAGTGGGAGATGGTTTCCAACCCATTCTTTGATGGAAAGAAAAGTTCTTACCATCTATGCTGTTCCTCAGGAGAAGCTCTACCTGCAGGAGCGCTGTGTGCACTGCTAGGAGCTGTTGCTCTATGGGGCATTTTGGGTGTGTGTTTCCTTCCAGAGCTGGGACCAAAATCCTAGGGGTACTCTCTTCTTCTGTTGTCTCTGCCACAGTGACCACCGCATGCCTTCTGGAGTCACAGACACACCTAAATCAAATGGTAGCCCTGTTTGGGAGATGCCTAGAGCTTTAATCCACTTCCCTAGCACTTTGCCTTCTCAAAGGAGGCTTGTTACCATAAGCCCCTTTCTCATGCGTGACCTTTCTTTACCAGGCAGTAGAAAGAATGGAGACACTGTGCCAGGTGGGGGATAAAAGTCTTTCAAAGTCCCCAAATCCCTACAAAGACTATCAACTCTTTCTTTACTCACTTGTTCCCTTCAATCTAAAGCTGAGATGTTCTTTTCAATAAAATTTTTTTTTTTAAATACCTTTTTAGGCCACTCTGTGCCACAATGTTGAACTCTAACTTTGTCTTTCTTCCTGGGCACTGCAGGTCATTGTCTAGAGCAGGACAAATAAGCTGTTGTGTATGAGAAATGACCTGACTTATTGTGGCTCTCTGGAAACAGAAAAGAACAGAGAGAAGGTGTAGAGAGAGATGAACAATGCGGCAAAGATGATGACCTATGAGCCCTGGTCGTGTGACTCAATTGGTTGGAGTATTGTCCTGTACATGGAAAGGTCTTGGGTTTGATTCCAAGTCAGGGCACATAACTAGGTTTTGCTTCAGTCCCTGGTTGAGTGAGTACAAGAGGCAACCAATCATGTTTCTATCTTATTTCATCTCTCTCTTCCCACCCCTTTCCTCTCTCTAAAATCAATAAACATATCCTCAAGTAAGAATTTTTAAAAATGGAACTATATCACTATGAGAGATTGTTTGGAGTGGAGATTGTTGAAGAATTTTAAGAAAAATGATAAGATATTAAAATTGTAGCAGCTTTCAATGAAGTGATATAATGTAACCCGTCTCCATTCCCTCATGCTATTAATTCTGCTTTAAGAAGAACAAATATCTGGCTGATTACTACTTTGTGGCTGGATTCCTTTTCTGTGTTAGTGTGGAATCAAGAAAAGACAATAGCCACAGTAAGTAAGGGCAAGAAGAGCAAATGGAATCAAGAAATTAGAATTAGGAGGAAGCATGAAAATAAAAATTCTGGCGAATTTGCAGAAATTATAAGAGGGTTTTAGATTTTTCCAACAAATACAGAATGATGGTTTTGAATCAAATTCATATATATATATATATATATATATATGAATTTGATTCAAAACCATCATTCTGTATTTGTTGGAAAAATCTAAAACCCTCTTATAATTTCTGCAAATTCGCCAGAATTTTTATTTTCATGCTTCCTCCTAATTCTAATTTCTTGATTCCATTTGCTCTTCTTGCCCTTACTTACTGTGGCTATTGTCTTTTCTTGATTCCACACTAACACAGAAAAGGAATCCAGCCACAAAGTAGTAATCAGCCAGATATTTGTTCTTCTTAAAGCAGAATTAATAGCATGAGGGAATGGAGACGGGTTACATTATAGCACTTCATTGAAAGCTGCTACAATTTTAATATCTTATCATTTTTCTTAAAATTCTTCAACAATCTCCACTCCAAACAATCTCTCATAGTGATATAGTTCCATTTTTAAAAATTCTTACTTGAGGATATGTTTATTGATTTTAGAGAGAGGAAAGGGGTGGGAAGAGAGAGATGAAATAAGATAGTCCGCTCTTCGATGAATTGTATTCATTGGACTAATTCAAGGACTAAACCCTCCCATTTATCTTTCTTACAGGACACCCATTTTTTGTTTTGTTTTATTTGGCTTGGGGCATATGGTTTATTATCTGAGCCATCAACAAATTCTATTGATCATAGCTATGGCTTAGTCACTATACATCATGCCCTGGTTTCCATTGCCATTCAAGAAGTATTGCCCTTTTTTCTTCCCCTAAAGAATTCTCCTTGATTACCCTCAATATGACTTTCTCTGCTATCTAGACAGAATAACAATGCACCAGGGTCTTCCTGATTCTTCACCCTAATTAAGTCCTAATGGATGATGCCTGTTGCCACCAACTCCCATTGGCGGTGAAGCGAACCAAACTTTAGAGATCACTACTTCTCTTAATTATCCAGAAACTCCTAGCTATTTTTTGTTTGTTTCAAATGAGTTTATTGGCTTTTCTTGGTGGGGCCAAGGATGGTAAGGATCAGAAACTACTCAATGTAGTAGGCAAACACACTGCTGATGGCTTTCCATTTGTTAGAACAAAATTTCTAGGAATTTCTGATTAAACAAATCCTTTCCCATTCAGGTTTGTAGTTAAGATAAAGCAGCTCCAATTGTGTGAGGTGGCTGGTTTTATTTTAGGAGGAGTTCCCTTCTGTTTATTTATATTAATAAAAAGAGCTAGATGTTAAGTTTGATAATATCATAAATACTGCATGATTATAGGAAAGGTTATCACAAGAGTATAAAATAGATAACATGCTTATAAGAAAAGTATACTAATTAATACTTATCAGAAGAGTATAATATAGATAGCACACATAGAAAGCATTAGATGTTAAGTGTTGGTGATATTATAGGTAGATGATAGATAGATAGATAGATAGATAGATAGATAGATAGAATGCTTATCAGATTAGTATATTCAATTTACTACCTTTAGAAAGGGCAGTTTTATTATTTCCTACAGGAAATAAGTTTCTTTTGCCAAATAAACTTTCTTTCTTAAATAACTCATTCTCATTAAAAAGAAATCAAAGGCTTCCAAACAAGTGCTACTAAACTTAACTGAAGTAATTCTTAGCAAAAACAATGAACTTTGACATGTCATAAGCCTATACTACTTTACAGAAGGTAAAAATACAATTTCTTTTAGGACATTTGAGATATGTAAAATAATGTATATTGGTCTTCCACAGACAAAATTATTGTAAGCTCAGAGACAGAACTTATACTGATTTCTGTAGTGGATTGAATGGTGCTCACCCAAAAGATATGGCCACCCAGAATCTCAAAACATGCTTATATGGAATAAGGGTTTTTTCCGGTATAATTAAGGTGAAGATCATGGAATGAGATTTATCCTACCATAAAGGTAAATCTAATGATGTGTCATTACAATAGACAGAAAAGGACAAGAAACTCACACATGAAACCTATATGTTCATGTGGACCAATGTCCACCAATCAATTTAATAAATAAAATTATAGCCCTAGCCGGTTTGGCTCAGTGGATAGAGTGTTGGCCTGTGCACCAAAGGGTCTTGTGTTCAATTCAGGTCAAGGGCACGTACCTCGGTTGCAGGCTCCTCCCAGCCCAGGCCCTGGCCGGGGCTCATGCAGGAGGCAACCAATCGATATGTTTCTCTTACATTGATGTTTCTCTCTGTCTTTCCCTCTCTCTTTCACTCTCCCTAAAAATCAATGGAAAAATATCCTTGGGTGAGGATTATAATAAAATAAAATAAAATAAAATAGAAAAAAAGGACAAGACAAGCTACACACAGGAGAAGAAGGCTATATGAAGACAGAGGTGCAGATTAGATATATGCTGCCACAGCCAAGGCAGACCAGGGTCCCCCAGAGCAGAGGGAGAGAGGTGGGCCCCCACAGATCTTTCTGTTGGAGCGTGGCATCGCCCGCAGCACCTTGACTTCCGATTTCAGCCGCCACAACTATGAGAGAACATATCTCTGTTGTTTTAAGCCACTCAGGTTATGATGATTTGTTACAACAGATTGAGAAAAATAATATAATTCTCTTGCTGGAATAGCCTAACAAGAGCTTGACAGAGTAGGAAATAGAAAAAATTTGACTAAAGGATCCAGAATGTTATGGATGAGCTGAGGCTGGCTGGGGTTGATTCCAAACACAAAGGATTAAGGGAAAGTTTCTTCTTGAATATGGGGTGCATATGGGCTGGGCAAGATTGGCTGAGACAATTATGTTCTGGTCATGACTATGCATTTTACTTTGATCTAATCCCAGAGATTCTCCCCCTCTACCCCCCACTTTGCTTTCTCCTGCCTGCCCAATCTATCGCCAATAGAGTTCATTAAACACCCTTACTCTGCCCCTTTGATTTGGATGCATAAAATAAGTGGTACACTACCATTTTCATAAGCATTTCTTCAATCTCTTGAGATTTTGCTTCTCAGCAATTGTCAGTTTGGATCTAATAAACTCATAAAAGTTCTTACAGGTTTGAATGTTTCTTACATTGACACAAATAATTATCCTTTTTGTGTGTGTGATGAGAACATTAAGATCTACTCTCTTAGCAACTCTCAAATATATAATACAGTATTATTAACTCTAATTACCATGACATATTAGATCCTAGAACTTATTCATCTTACAACTGCAAGTTTGTACCCTTTGACCAATCTCCTTATTCCTTCCCCCACAACCTGCCCCAGTCCTTGGCAATTTCCAATCTGTTCTGTTTGTGTGAGTTCAGTTTTTAAAAATATTTTATACAGTATTTGTCTTTCTCTGCCTGATTTATTTTACTTAGCATAATCCTCTCAAATTTCATTTAATTGTTGCAAATAGCAGGATTCCTGTCTTTCTCGTGGCTGCATAATATTTCATTGTGTGTGTGTGTGCGTGTGTGTGTATAAAGTCAAAGTAAATGTATATTTTACAAACAGAATACTTTTTGTTTTCAAGAATGTTATTTTCCTAAAGCATTTAAATGTGTTAAAATTATAAGGCAAATATAAATTATAATTAATGAATATAAAAATGTAATTTAAATATTTTAAGCTGAAAATTGTAATACATAGTTGAAACTTTATTTAAGTCATACTGAGTATTTTTATAAAAATTAAGATAGCCACAATTCTAAAGTTCAATGTATGTTTACTTGCCAGTGTAAGGAATTGATGCCATGCTATTTGAATATTATGCATGTTATGTTTGCTACATGGATCTAAACTTAAGCATGATGTGTATTGTTTAACACAGCAAAACATTTCTCATCTGTCCTGTGTAACCTGTGCTAGTTGCTGAGTCTCTGTGGAACTGCAAATTGAAATGCAAAGAGGAGCAAGAAAATGGACAATTGACACAATTGGGAAATGATAGTCTTTTATACAAGAACTGATAGCATGCATTTTATCAGAGGGGACAAACTTGACAAATTAATTAATTCTGTTATTTTCTGTCCCAAGAGGTCTGCCATTGAAACCTCTTCTCATGCTACCCAGTATCTACCTCAAAGTGACACAATCCACCCGTGTAATGTATTTATGTTAGCACTGGTAGCTATTTATTAGTAAAGGGAGGGGGCAAAGGGAGTCGGACATTATTAAGCATAATAAACTAGGGAGCGGAGTCAGACAATGAGCAGCAGGAACTAAGACGGCAACCATACGGGGTGGAGCCAGGCCTGGGCAAAGGATCAGATTGGATAAGGGACACAGAACCCCAGAATATCTAGGAAATGGGCAGGTTAGGAGGAGTACCCATCGCAAGCCTGCAAAAGATTGGGTAGTTGATTGGTTAGTTTGAAAGGACACCTGGTCCTTCCCAAGCCCGAGATAATATAATTCAGGCTGAACAAAGCTCGCTCTCCCTCTTGCCTGGTAACACACGCTCACCCCACGATAGCCATGGGGCCTGGCAACCACCTGGAGTCTGGCAGCTGCACAAGCCGGGCTCCAAGTGTGAGCCTGGGTTCAGCAAAGCAGGGCCAGCCGGAGCCCAGCTGGGAACAGGGACTATGCTAGCCGGACCAGGACACAGGCTAACCTGGACTAAGCTTTGGCCTGACATGGGATTTTTGGACACTGGTCTTTGTTCTGGGCCTGATGAAGACAAGGTTTTTCCATAGCGGGATGGACAGAAATGAGGCATGGGGAACCTGGGCACAGCTATTTGTTTTAACCCCCATAAATCTTACCACTAAACCTCATCTTCCCATGGGTGGGTCCCCAGAAATGCTTTTCTTATGACTCCGTGAAAAAAACCCATTTCCACTGGCAACATTAAGACATAATTGCTTTTAATTTTGAGGACAAAGGACAAAAGATATGGAAAAGCATTTCTCCGGGAGAGTAAAAGTTATTAGTTATAAGAGCAGATTTCAGATTGTATGTCCTTTGTCCATCACCGGACACTGGATCTCCGGGGCAGAAACACCACTGTGTTTTTAAATAAATTTATTTTTGCTGATTTTCTGATATGAGTCCCTCTAAAATGTGGAAGCTAGGACAAAATCCCTTTTCCAGAATCAAAGTGTTACTGACACTAATGGTTGTCTTAAATATTTAGTTTAGCTGGGTATTAGTGATGAGAAGCCAAGCTCTCTTTAGTTTTACCTCAACTGACAGCTATAACATGAACAGCCTTATTATCTATCTTGAATTTCAATCTCCTTTCCAGTTGTACACATTAGTTGTTTTCTTTTTAAGCTTGCTTTCTTTACCTTTTTCTCTGCCTTTGGTAATAAAATTCTACTTTTCTAGGAACCACACCCCCCCAACTCTGGGCTGTACTCAGGGGGTAAATATTCTGATTGCTCAACCTATGTTATCTGCCCAACACAGTCTTGGGAGAGATGGGATCCCACAACCATGTTGGGCACGCTGTTCACGTTGATCTGTCAGAGTTGCCGTCCCTACTGCAGACGTGATGATTAGTTCAGAGGTGGGCACGTGGCCCCAGCAGAGAGGGCTTTTCAGAGATCAATATGATCTCTGAGCTATTTCTACTTTAAATTGTAGGCAGGAAGGACCATGTAAGCATAGAGATGCTCTCAGATACTTTTGCTACCAACAAGAGAATGGCTAAGAAAAAAAAGAAAACACAGAAGAATAAGAGCCAGGAGATGAAGAGAAAGGCATCTGACGATGTCATCTGAGCCCCTCAATCCAGGCTCACCTACTACGGAATTTTGAATTATATGAACAATTTCATTCTTGTTTTATTTGTTTGTTTGTTTTTGTATCTAATTCAGGTAAAACTTCTGTCATTTATAACCAAAATGCTTCAAATAATACACAACCTTCCTCCCACCTGGCTCTTTTATGTCTTGTTCTTTTATGTACTTTACTTCAGCATTTTCAACATGTCTTCCTCATACAAGCCTCTGTGACATTGAATCAAAGAGTGAATAAAGCTAACAATGACTTATTGAGGGTTTTTTCCCCACATATAAAAGTTTTCTCACATCCTTTGTTGTTCAATTAATTTATTTGAGATGTGAATTATTATCCTTATAGTTATGAATGAGAAAATGTCTGCTCACAGAGTTGAAGTCTCTTCTGCAAGATCTCACAGCTAGTAGTCAACTGAAGCAGATTTTGAAGCCTGGAAGGACTGAGTCCAAAACCTAACTTTCAGGGGGGAAAAAACCCAAAACAACAACAAAACAGTATTTGTTTGTTTCAGATGCCCTAGATCCAGTTATTTCTTGGTTGCCTTTCTCTTCATGGTTCCATGATTCTTTGTACCCACCGTATCTCCCAATTCACGTCTCTCAAAGAGATTATTGATCTTTCCCTAGTGTGTGAAAACCATTTAGTTTAATAGTTAATAGTTTTCAGGTGTGCCTTTCATACTTCTTAGTATCCTTTTAGGATTCTTTTCAGTATCCTCAGAGCCAAGCATAATCCCTGGCACATGGTAGGCACCCTAGGCTAAGGACTCATGCTGGGAATTATTTGGCCATTGATTCTTGCCTCTCCATATGCTAGCTCCTTCCGCATGCAAACATAACTACTGTGGCCTCCTTGAGAGTTCTCTTTCGTAGAGTCACCTTTTTAGTTCTTGCCAAAACATGGTCCAGTTGAGGAGGGTTTAGGCTACTGTAGCCTGATAAGTATGAAGATGCAGTTTCTCAGGAAGATTAATTTGGTGTTCATTTACATAATGGCGAAGAGGGGAAAGAAGCAGAGAGCAAAAAGACAAGTGATGTTCTCTCACAGGCCCTTACCACAATGTGCAGCATTAATTTATTTGTTTACATGCACAATTAGGCTGTAAACTCCATGAGAGCAGGAACACTATTTGTCTAGTTTGTTAATTTATTTTTTTTAATGCCCAGCACAAAGCATATGACCTTGTACCTGGTATTAAGTACATACATAGATTCTAATGCCACACAATTGGAGTTCAAATTCTGGGTTAAATATATACAGGCTCTCTGACCTTGGAAAGCCGCCTAATTTCCATAACTCTTGATTTCCTTATTTTTAAATAAAAATGAGACTAATTCCTCTCTCATATGGTCATTGTGAAGATCAAATTAGATTATCTAACCATAGAAAGTGTTTAGCATAATGACTGGCACACATTAAGCACTCAGAAATGCCTATTGCTATCAGTTGTTATTAATAGAGAGGTCTTTAATAAGTATTTTTTTAAATGAATTATGTATATGGTTCCAGACCCTCACTATTCCTGTCCCTAACTCTCCATATATACCAGTTAACCAACATTTCAAATAAGATACAACCAATGAAATATTATAAAGACTGGCCACCTCCCTTTTGCACGGTTATTTTTGTCATCTACTAGTAATCAGGAATTACTCATATTGTGTTTGCCAGATCCCTAAAGCTTTACCAAATGTGCCATTGGTAAACTTTTCCTAGGGAATCTGAGGGTAGAAATGATGGGCTTACTAGGTTGGAATCTATAAATTAGGATGAAAGCTTTGGCTTCCCCATGAGGTGTGGACCTGAGGGCAAGATGGAAAGGCCATCGTTTCTTCAGTGATCCGGGGAAGCAAAGAAAATAACTGGGATTGGAGCCTAGGGGGATGGGGGGGGGGCAGAACAATAGATAAAATTAGAAAGCAGTATGGAGATGACAATGAAGACTTTCTTTATGTGTCAGCAAATGCCAAGCTAAAGTCATAAAACTGTACCTCTAATTATTCTCTCAGATGGAGTTTGTGTCCTGAGAGCTTTGTATATTGCACCAAGGTGTGTGTACTCTGCAACAGCCGTGGGGGAGGAGTAGGCAGGAGGAGTGAAGGGGAAAGGATGTGGGTTCTGGGGCCTGACCTTTGGAGAAGCGAGTCCCTCTTGCCTTTTGTGGTGTCAGTCAGTGGAAATGTACTTGGCAGCAAAAGTGGCCACAAGAGCCTGCTGCTGGGGAGCCGCTCTGGGCACCTGCTTTATCACATGCTCAAGAGAGATCATGCACTTTCACCAGCCCAGATGGATGCTACCAGCCCAGATGGATGTTCTGTGCCAACGTCCTACATTTGTTGGCACTGAGCAGTTGCCAAAGGGTTATGTCCCAACTAACGCATAGCTGTGGGTCTGAGCCCTGCCATTGAACTAAAAGCGTTTTTCCATGCCCTTGACTCTGCTCTCTCTGTGTGGAGAGGGGCCACAGCTCAGACACTTGTGGGGGAAAACCAATACCTCCCTTTTCTGAGGTCTATCTGGGGTTGAACCAGTATAGCCTCCAACCCAGAAAATGGACTTAGCCTTCTTTTGAACAAATCTTCCTCAGGGTCTGGTATCTTGAAAATGCATAATAAACATTTGTTGAAAGAGTTGATTCATTGATTAGTTAGTTAATTAAAAGATTGCTACTAAACCTAACTTTTGGCTTTTGTAAGACTTAGGTCTATGCTAACCCAAAGTTAAAGTTCCCTTTTCTCCCAAACTCATTTTGAAAACTAGAAAATAATATGTACAAATCCTGGAGCCTTAGGTGGCCCAGTCTTATCTCCAGGTTGCATATAAATATACTCTCACAACAGAAAATAATGAAAGTCAGAAAAAAAATGGGCTGGTCTTTATTTCACTCCCTTTTACTCCTTTAAGGAAATCCTCTTCAGAATTCACATTCCTGGCAGAGATCAAGCATTTCATAAACAGCAGTTTCGCCTATGTTTTTATTACTATTTTCATTTATGATTGTTTTATTTTACCCCTTCCCCAGATTCCCACTTCTGTGGGTTCTGTCCTGGGACACTCCCTTCCTTTAGTGAAAGCTCCTGTGGAAGCACACGTTATCAAAATCACACAGAAGCCGTGATCAGGAGCACAGTTTAGATTAGTTTATCAGATTGGCTCTAATCGCCTAACGAAGACCAAGTAGCGGAACAGTGGAACTCAGTAAATAGGAAATGTTTTCCTAGCTCCTAACGTGAAGAGCATTCAAAGAGTTGCTTGAAAGAGGCTCAAATTCCCTAATTAAAAAAAAAAGACAAATCCCTTGAATGACTGTAATAAGAAAACAATTTACCCATAGTGTGTGGTGTGTCTTCTTACACACTTGGAAGAAGTAGCACCTTTAAATGCTGTGAATGTGAAAGAAGATAAATTTGTAGACCATCCAAGTCATAAGGCAAGTGGTATAATACAAATACAGGTTCTGCTTTAGGTTATCTTCTATAAGAAGCATTATCAGTGAAGGGTATGTGTCTTGAACATCGATTTAGAGAAACAATTTGATTATTCAATTCTTGAGAATTGAATAATTCTTGACCTCTTCACAAGAGGTCAGTTCACCAATCACCAGAAAGGTAGCATTTGCAGGTAAGAACGTCCCACTCTTTTCATTTTAAATTCTATAAATCACCAAATAGTTGGAAAATTCTCTACTTTGCCAACTGTGTGACCTTAGCCAAGTCACTTAAATTTCTGGGCATATCTCTAAACATTCAATGAAAAGGCTGGACTAGATAATCACTACAGGACTTTCAAGTGCTAAGCGTTTGTGTAAATTAGTATCACTTGTAATTTTATCTCCTAAGACAGCAACCCATCAAGAAGAGAGTATAAGAGGACTAGTTCCAATTCTCAAGGTTTATGTAATGTGACTGTGACGCATTTAACCGATAAAAGAAGAGAGTATAAGAGGACTAGTTCCAATCCTCAAGGTTTATGTAATGTGACTGTGACGCATTTAACCAAGTTGCTGCCTCTATTTATCTTTTTTCTGGACTCACTAGCCTACGTCACTCGCACAGTAGTACCATTCACAATGAATATCATGCCGTAGTTGACAGAGTGCTTTCTGCTGGAAGACAGGCACTAAGGCATAATGATCAGAGTGTGAACTCAGGAGTCATATTGCCTGGATTTGTACCTTCTCACTTGTACCTTCATAGTTGTATGTTCTCAGGACAGTTACTGGTGCCTTGGTGGTGTCACCTATATAAAAAGGAATGCAGGAGCCCTAGCTGGTTTGGCTCAGTGTATAGAGCGTCGGCCTGTGGACTCAAGGGTCCCAGGCTCGATTCCGGTTGAGGGCACATGCCCAGATTGTGGGCTTGGTCCCCAGGCAGGAAGCAGCCAATCAATGATTCCTTCTCATCATTCATGTTTCTATCTCTCTCTTCCTCTCCGTTCTTCTCTGAAATCAATAAAAATATTTTTAAGATAAATAAGAAGGAAGGCAGGAACACTTACTTAATGGGTTAAGTGCACTACTGGATTAAGTGCATTAATACTTTAAGATGCTTCAGACAGTTGCACAGCCATAGGTACCACTCAGTGACCATTAGCTATAAATGCTAGTTACTATCATCATGTCCATTTATTTTCATAAGGGTAAACAGAGATTTCCAGTGACCCCTCAAGATGAAACAACTAGAGGAAATTGCCAAAAGTGACCCAATTCAAAAGTGTCTAGTGATGAGAGGGGACCCCACATTCTAGTTTCCAGTCTAGTAGTAATCTCTCTACATATTCTGCCTTCTAGGTGAAACCAAGGGCTAGAGCAGTGATGGCGAACCTTTTGAGCTCGGCATGTCAGCATTTTGAAAAACCCTAACTTAACTCTGGTGCCGTGTCACATATAGAAATTTTTTGATATTTGCAACCATAGTAAAACAAAGACTTATATTTTTCTATCTCTCTCTTCCTCTCCCTTCCTCTCTGAAATCAATAAGAAAAAATTTAAAGAATAAATAAATAAATAAAAAGGAATGCAGGAACACTTACTTAATGGGTTACTACTGAATTAAGTGCATTAATACTTTAAGATGCTTCAGACAGTTGCACAGGCCATAGGTACCACTCAGTGACCATTAGCTATAAATGCTAGTTACTATCATCATGTCCATTTATTTTCATAAGGGTAAACAGAGATTTCCAGTGACCCCTCAAGATGAAACAACTAGAGGAAATTGCCAAAAGTGACCCAATTCAAAAGTGTCTAGTGATGAGAGGGGACCCCACATTCTAGTTTCCAGTCTAGTAGTAATCTCTCTACATATTCTGCCTTCTAGGTGAAACCAAGGGCTAGAGCAGTGATGGCGAACCTTTTGAGCTCGGCATGTCAGCATTTTGAAAAACCCTAACTTAACTCTGGTGCCGTGTCATATATAGAAATTTTTTGATATTTGCAACCATAGTAAAACAAAGACTTATATTTTTGATATTTATTTTATATATTTAAATGCCATCTAACAAAGAAAAATCAACCAAAAAAATGAGTTCGCATGTCACCTCTAACACGTGTGTCATAGGTTCGCCATCACTGGGCTAGAGCCTGATCATTGGCTGCTCTTAGGAGCTTCATTCCAACAGAATCTGCCTACTAGGTCCGAAGGCACAGCCAGTCCCCACCAACCATCTCAAAGCTCTCACTTGAGGACCTGCAACCAGGACAAATAGCTATATAATTTTCTGTGTACTGAGCTAGTATAGTACCTCCCAGATAGCTGCTTTTACTCTGTTTTCAGTGGGAGAAATTAGTCTCTTTTTTTAAATGGTCATATCAGTTTGCACGTACCTCTTCCATACAGCATCATTCACTTCCCAGCACAGTTGCGGAATCCTGCACAAATATCTTATCTACTCTGCTACATGCTCGCTCCTTGAGTAAACTATTGCTGTCTTATTCTTTTTGCATCTGATTATGTACTCTATAAGTATTTGTTGATGAACTAGATGAATGAATGAATGAATGTAATATTTGAAGTAGTAAAGTATTTGAGATCAGAATCAAGCCCCTTCAGAGAGAAACATGATTTAATTCCACTCAAGTAAAGTTTGCATGGTAAAAATGTACCTGGCACTGAGCCATATGTAATAGGTGATTCAAAACATATGTCATAGTCTCTTAAACACTTTTGGACAGGCAAGACATATATTCATGAAGAAATTATACCTCAGGGGGAAAAAGAAAATGATATAACGGAGTACTGGCAGTCTTTAAATTAGAAGGCATTTCAAAAAATTCATTTTAAGTTAGTTATTTAGAATTTGGAGTACATTCACGTATGAAAACATTATCACAAAACTAGAGGCCCAGCGCACGAATTCATGCATGGGTACGGTCCCTAGGCCTGGCCTGCAATCAGGGCCATCTTTCCTGGCTGCCCGCAGCCGGCCCCCCCCCCCCCCTGTCCCCCCCCCCCCCTTCCCCCCTTCCCCTCC
>NW_005371492.1:25105-39343 GCF_000412655.1 Myotis brandtii
GTCGGGGTGAGGGACTGTGGGCGGTTTGCAGGCCGGCCACGCCCCCAATTGGGGTGGGGGTCCCCGCTGGGAGGTGAGGTCAGCTGGGGTGAGGGGTCTCTGGTCGTTCTGGTTGTTCTGCTGTTTCAGTCGCTGGGCTTTTTATTATATAGGATATGGTCTGTTTCCAATATTTGTCCACTATATTTTGCTAGAAAAGTCAAAGATGAAAAGGACTTCAGAATTTATCTGGTCAAACCCTTTCATTTTATAGGATACACAGTGTGACTTTCTCAACATCATACAGTGAGTGAACTGAGATTAGAATCTTAGTATCTTGATTTCCTATTAAGAGCACATTTTATAATAGTACTAATGATAGAAACAGCAATCATCATAACAGTGAACTGCATTTATGTACATATTTACCAAACACCCATTGGGTGGCAGACACTGTGAAAATGACTTTTCACCCAAGCTGCAGACCCAGGCATCCTCTGCTCAACCTCCTCCTTCTGCTCCCTTTCCCATCGCGTCCCACTGACTTTACTGCCCAGATAGTCCTCAGGCCTATCCCCTTCTCATTCCTACCATCACTTTCTGAGCTCAGGCTATCTCAGCTCTTATCTAGCTGATTAGAGCTGCTTCCTACCCACTCCACAGTGATTTACCTACAATATCTAAAACAAAAACAAAACAACACGCCAGTTCATCACATTTCTCTGCTCAAACTGTACCCATGAGTCCACATTGTCTACCAGGTAAAATGAAAGCTCTCTAACTTGTTCGACAAAGTTCTCCATGATCTAACTCCTCCTCATTTTTTGGTCACTCCCTGCCTCCCACTCTATGCTACAGCAACGCACACCTGCTCTCCATTTTCTGCTCAGGCCTTGATGTCCTTCCTCCCGGTGCAGGCTCACATTCTCCTCTCTGCCCGCAACCCCCACCTCCCTTCTCTCACCTGGTGGGTCTCTCTATCTGTCCTTTGGTAACAGATTCATTTCACTCTGTCTCCAGGTTGTGTCAGTCCATCCTTTGAGTACAGGTTCTTGAGCTCCTTACCCAATGGAGGGCCATAGAACAAACAATCCTACCACCACCGTGTTAGGTGAGCAGAGTTTCTACATCTCCAGTAGCATTGCTTAGGTGACTCACATCAGGGAATCCACGGCATTGCTGGATCCATTGCAGTGACTGAAGAACTGTGATGACATCTCTGAGGCAGGGACCAGAGTGCACTGACTCTGAATCCTCAGGGAACAAGAATAGTCAGGGCTCCAGAGAGGACGGGCCAGCTGCCCTTCTGGGAGGATGGCCCCCAGCAGGCATCACTTCTAGGAAGCCTGCTCTCTTGTCCCCTAACCTTACCTTTCCTGGCCTCGTGTCCAGGTTCTAGAAACTATTCTATCAGGGACTTAGAACTCCGACACTTCTCTTGCTTGTGTCTCCCTCAGGTTCTCTCATCTCTTCTCTCAAATCTTCTCCAACAAGGTCTGATTCCAACTTCCTTACATAATAGGAATATTGGCCTGTCAGGGCCCAAATATTGCCCCAAAAGCCTCAGGGCCATCTATAGATACCTGGCAATGTCCCTTGTCCAGCCTTCAAATGCAAAGGGGTTTATTTTATGCCACAGCTGTCTCTCTCTCTGATTAAAAAGAAATCGATGACATTTACACCAGGGAGTTTTGCTAAGCTTTAAGACTTAGTTCAGCATCACTGCTGATCAGAAGCCACTCCTACTAGTACAAGCAGCATCCCGCCCACTCCCCTCAGGCTGGGCCGGGTGCCCCTCCCCTGTGCCCTGGAATAGGCAGGGCAACATCTCTGACACCACGCTCACTGCACTGTGTTGTAAAGATCGGTTTATATTCCTATCTCCACCAGGCTGATGTGTTTCTGAGAGCAGGGGCTATATCTTATTAATTTTTGTATTTTTTATCCCAACAACGTTGTGTGACACAGAGGAAATACTCAATAAAGGATTATTGTTGTTTTACTGCATTTCAGGGATCTCCTTTGATATCTGAAGTAAACGGGAGAGCTAACATCTGCCCTCAGGGAACTTATATCCAGTTCAACCTTGACTATTCCTACTATGAAGAGTGTGATCTTTTCCTGATAGGCGGGGGTAGATGAGGCACCAAGAATTACTATCCAGAAGGAAGACATATAGAAATGCATTTAGCAAACCAACAACCAACAGCTCAGATCAACTGAATGGCCAGCTGTGATGATTCAGCATTGATCAGAGACCTATGATAAAATATCCACCAGGAGCTCAGGTATTGTACATTTTTTTCAGGGTTCTAAATGAGGTACACCGTTTGTGGAGGGGTGGCACGTACTGTGACCCACGGAGCACAGAGTGAGATACCAAAGGAGTGTTTAGCAGGCACTTCTTTCAAAGCAGCTTCATGCTGGGGGGAAATCCTAAAATCCAGAGAAGCATTGATTTTTAAAAAATCTATCAGAGTCTTAGGGATGCATAAAGGGTGTTTTGAATAGAGACTTCTGAGAGCTGCCATTCTTACGGAGGAGATGAGGTGGGTGTGTGTGCAACTGGCGTGTAGCTATCTCTAACCTCGTTTCTCCAAATTGCAACATTTGGCAGAGAGGCAAGACCTAGAGGTGATGAGGGACTTCAACCAGCAGGACACTTGCTGGAAGTCTCATGCCTCTCATGAATTCTTGCCGTGCCTTGCTGACAACTTAATCTCTCAGTAGGTAGAAAAGGCAATGGGGGAAACTGCTAATCAGGACTTAATTATGACCAGTGAGGGAGACCTGGATAATGGCGTGTGTGGTATAGGAAACAGAAGAAAGTGACTATCGCATTTCTGAAAATTATCTTTTTAAGTAATTTTTATTTTGATTTCAGAGAGGAAGGGAGAGGGAGAGAGAGATAGGAACAACAATGATGAGAGAGAATCACTGATTGGCTGCCTCCTGCACGCCCCCCCTCACCCCCCCACTGGAGATCGAGCCCACAACCCGAGCATGTGCTCTGACCGGGAACCAAATCATGACCTCCTGGTTTATAGGTCGACACTCAACCACTGAGCCACAATGGCTGGGCTAAAACCTATTAACCAATGATAGGGTGGCCTCTTATTATAATAAAATATGGCAACCATCTCAATTCTGTTTGGAAAACAGATAATGTATGAATAAATTAATTAAAATATTTAGATCGGTGTACTTCATACACCAGATGAGCAGATTTCTAAAAGTTCAGAGAAAAGGATTATGATCTTGTGACCCATGATGCAAAATAGTGATGGAGCTCCACTCTTCAATGGACTGGGCATTTCTTTAAAAAAATGAAATCCAAATAAAATAATTCATAAGTCATCTGATTTAGAGAAAGAGAGAGAGAGAGAGAGAGAGAGAGAGAGAGAAGCAAACAAAACCTATGGGACCGCATAAAGAGTTCTTTGATGAGTTTAGAGCAGGGGTGGGCAAACTTTTTGACTCGAGGGCCACAATGGGTTCTTAAACTGGACCGGAGGCCCGGAACAAAAGCATGGATGGAGTGTTTGTGTGAACTAATATAAATTCAAAGTAAACATCATTACATAAAAGGGTACGGTCTTTTTTTTTTTAGTTTTATTCATTTCAAAGTAGACACTCAACCACTGAGCCACACTGACTGGGCTAAAAACTATTAACAAATGATAGGGTGGCCTCTTATTATAATAAAATATGACAACCATCTCAATTCTGTTTGGAAAACAGATAGTGTATGAATAAATTAATTATAATATTTAGATTAGTGTACTTCATACACCAGATGAGCAGATTTTTAAAAGTTCAGAGAAAAGGATTATGATCTTGTGACCCATGATGCAAAATAGTGATGGAGCTCCACTCTTCAATGGACTGGGCATTTGTTTAAAAAATGAAATTCAAATAAAATAATTCATAAGTCATCCTGATTGAGAGAGAGAGAGAGAGAGAGAGAGAGAGGGCAGCAAACAAAACCTATGGGACTGCATAAAGAGCTCTTTGATGAGCTTAGATTGAATAAAGACATGCATAAAAGATACGAGAAAAACATAACTCATAACAAATCCAAAAGTTCACATGGTTTTATAGGAACAGTCATAATATTAATGCCCCACATTAACTGAGGATTCACTGTGTGCCAGGGACTGTTCCCAGCACTTTACACACGTTAACTCATTGATTCCTCAGAAGGACACGCTGAAGTAAGTATAAAATTTATCTTGTTTTTACAGATGAAGAATCTAAGAAACATACTGGTTCAGTACTGACCCAGGGTCAAAACAAAAACACAAAACAAAAAAACCCCAGCAAGTAGCAGAGTCAGTATTTGAATTTAAGCAAGCTGGCCCCAGAGTGGATGCTCTTAATCTCCGTGCTCTACTTCTATCCACTTCACCACACAGGCTAACGAGCAGAATGCACAGGTCCTCAGCACAATTTCGTGTGGCTTTTAAGGTGAATATTCCTTGAAACAAGAAGAAGGAGGTAATAATGGGCGTAATAGAGGTAATAAAATGGGAACAGATGTCAAAGGAAAGGCAGTCCTTTTAATATCTTATTTTGGTGCCATTTTCTCCAAGGAGAAAATAGTTTAGTTAAAAAGAATAGATTATAAACCCTGCTGTATTCTTGAAGCCAAAATGAAAGGAAAGGCTTCTAGCTGTTCCAAAATCATAGCTGCCCCAGGATTCTGGAGATGCTAAGTGGCCAGAGAGAAACAAGACACGATTGTGCTGCGAGGAGGGGTAAAGGGGTGAGAATCATGGAAGCCAAAACCCTAAAGGCCATTCAGTCCAGCTTTGTCTCATTTTTCCTCATGGAGTTGCCTGCACTGTTCTCAGTTCTGGATTATATTCCTTGATCCCCACATACTCGTCAGCAGGAGATGCTCCTGAACTTGTTTATCCGAAGTTGAGAGGCGGAAACCAGCATGCTCAGAACTGGAGCTGAGTATAAAGCAAGCGCTCTGCTGGCTGTTCCAGGCTCCCGCGTGGCTGCTGCCTCCACCTTCTCAAGTGCAATCATGGAGAACAGGGTTAAATTTGCTCTGCTCGCTCTCTCTGGGTGGAAAGTGGAAGGGGTTTCCCAGCAGGACAGTCCCCTGGCCCTGAAAGTGTTCCAGTGGGACCCAGAGATTGGCATGGGAGGCTGCTCAGCTGAGGGGAGGTTGGTCTGACGAAACAGTGGTCCTCAGACTTCAACTGCATGAACAGAACCACAGTACAGTGAAGCCTTGACTTAGGAGTTTAATTCGTTCCGAGACCGAGCTCGTTAAGGAGCTCGTTAACTCAAATTACTCTGTCAACTCAAAGCAAAAAATCCGCGGAGAGACAGCTGGTATCTCAAAAAACTCGTTAGTCGGGACACTCGTAAATCAAGGCCCCACTGTACTAAGTGGAGGACTGGCATAGGATTAACACTCTTACCGTCTGTCCTTTATCAGCCCATTGAAGAAGGGAAACTGCAAACCAAAGAAAAAATAGTTGACTACTACACTATATTTTTCTTTCTACATTTGGCTACAAACTGATAAAAAAAAGAAAATTCCCACAAACTGGCAATAATCCAGAGTGTTATTTGGGAAACATTGGATTAGAGGCTGTCTAAGGTTCTATCTCGTTCAAAAAGCTGTGCAACTCTAAGTCATATATTTTGGTACCTAATTATGCCTTCCGTGTACTCTAGCTAACATCTTGACGTCTTACTCAGTGATGTGTTAAGTTCTTTACGTGTGAGCCAGTTTAATCTTCTACATAACCCTGTGTAATAGGTACTTACTAACCTACTTTCCATGGAAACTGAGACTCGGCGAAGTTCTGTGACTTGTCCCTGGTCACACAGCTGGGAATTCAACTTTGACTTCAATGCCTTGGCTCTCAACAATTGTATTACATTCCTTCGATTATTAAATACTAATAGGAGTATAAAATATTTCAAATATCTTCACAGTCCCTGAGTCCCTAGGTACCAGTGTTACCAGGCAGGGGACCTGGCCCTGAGCAGGTCTGCCCAGGGCCGGCCAGTCGTGTGTGGGCTCTTGACTTCCTGCAGGAAACATTTCACAATATGAGCCCAGTGGTTGAGCGTACGTTTATTAAAGCTGGGGGCAGTGAGACAAGGAAGGGCCCAGCCTAGAAGAAGCAACAGGAGAGACCTCGGTGGGGCCGCTCTAGCTCACTGGGAAGCCAGAGGAAAGGGGCGGAGACAGGGCCAGGTTAGCCCAAGACAAGCTGCTGCTGCCCATTGCTCCCCTGGTTGTGAGTCTTGTGGGGACCCTTAGAGTTTAGGAGATGCGCACCTGCAGGGGAAGAAGAGGGAGAAGGGAAAGGTGCCGGCATGTTCCCAGATGGGAGACAGAGCACTTTGTTTTGAGGGGTTTTTTTAAATCTCTTTCTTGCAGGCAGGGATCTTAGGGGCGGTCTCCGGGGAGGGCTTTAGCAGAATATTCATCAGTTTTCCAGGTGCGCCCTTTCAGCATCGTGGTCTCCAAGGATTGGTCAGTGCCAAGGGGGTCATTAGTCATTGCAGCTGGCCCGGGTGTCACCCACTTGGTTTTGCTGCCTTTCTGGGCCTGGAGCTGAAATACAACTGAGGCCTAGATGTTGTCTCTAGGGAGGTGACCTTCTGGATCGGCCGTAAATTGCTCAGCCCGTGTGCTCAGCTACCTGTCTCCATTTCCACACTCTACTTGCCAAGGAATTTTCCTATCTTGCTACTAAAATACCTCAGAAGGGCCTGTACATTTTCAATTTCTAAATCCCATGATCGCAATTAGTACAGTACCTCTACTGCATCCCACAAAATTAGCAAGTATTTATTGAATGCCTGCTATGGCTTAGCTAGTAGGCTCAGGGCTAACCGGGGCACACAGAAGATATTTGTTGGTTCATTAGTGGATTGGCAAATTTGTATAGGAAAATAGGAATCAATAAAATTGCTAAAATAGTTCTCTCGTTTAACTTACTTGCTGAGTATTCAAACTACTAAGAATCACCAGCAAGGAGGGTCTTTTCTCTGACTTAACCCAAAGAAGAAAAACACTGATGTTCTATCACTTCAGACTCTCGTCTCCACGCCGGGGAGAACATCAGGGACCCCATCCTCTATGTTCTCACCTCCGGCAAGTGCCTGCAGGTGGTCTTACAGCCTGAAAGACCTCATAGACCCCCTCTGGATCTTTCTGAGCCTCTGCACCATGAAAAAGATGTTGCGAAGAACCTACTGTGAGCCAAATAGTAGGAAGAGTGGGTCTATGAGAACAGGTGAGAGGATTTGGGGTCATCGTGTCAAGAGGAAAAGACTGTGAAAGGACTGGGAGCCAGCTGTTTGACTTCACAGTTCATACTTCCATCATGCTCATCTGTGCCCTCCGCCCTGTGTGCAGAGAGGGTTTGTATCGCCTGTCACCTTCCCAGTGAAAAGGTCTGTTTTGCATGTTCTCGTCCAGTCAATGTACTCGTTATCTTAGTCTGAGCACGGTGTTTGGAGGGGAGGGGCTAAGGCCAGGCTGCGGGAGCTGCCCTGCTGCCCCCCTCTCTGCCCTGCCAGTTCCCTGGTGCTGCACTCTCCCGTGTCCTTCCAGCTCTGCCCTCCCCACGGCACTGGCACACACTCGCCAGTGTCTGGGCTTGGGGTCTGTGCGTGGGTGAGAAGGAAAGCGAGAAGAGCAAAATCTATCCATGACAACCTGAAGGTGACAATAACCACATCTCCTTGAAAATTGCCTGAGAATGAGCTACATGTTCTTGTGTGGCTATGCAAACACATGCAAATCTATTCAACTATGTGACCCTCTTAACTATGTTCTCCATCTGGATGTGGCCCCACGTGGTGAGGCCGGAAGAAAGTGGGCGACCGTCATGGTTCTGTCTAGGTCTCCCTTTCGGCTGAGGATGTGGCTAGAGAGTCATCCTTCATTCTCCAGGCCACCTTTTTCATACAGCTGGGGTCTGCGGAAGGGACTAGGCTAGGACCTAGGTAGGCTCGTGGTCAATCAATACATACTGCTTTAATCCAGCTTGTTCTAATCTGGACAAGGCAGGCTTTTTATTTCCTGTCCCCTTCCTCATCCTCAGCCCCTTCCATCTGCCTCCTGCCCAGACCACGATGAGATAAGAAGACAACACTGTCATATTGTTCTGGGGATCCCAGTAAACAGGACCCTCTCACACCCTGAGCCTCAGCCATCAGCCCGGAAACAAGAAGGCTGAGCCTGACTCGCTTTAAGGAACCTCCCAGAGGGCCTCACCTGAAAGTCGAATCTACGATGGAAAACATAGCAACAGGGCTGTGCTGTGTGACTCACTACCAGCTGGTGCAAGAGAGAAAGGAGCAAGGTTTGGAAGTCCTTCTGGAACACAGAACTGGGTTCCACTTTTAGATTCTTCTGGTTTCTAACTATTTTTACTTTGGACAAGTTGCATCATTTCTGATTGGAAGACCTCATTTTCCCCTTTTGCTACTTATCTCTGTCCTCCATATATGCATTAATATAAACAACAGGCATTCAAAATTCAAACTTCATGCCAGCACTGGGCTAAGCTCTAGAAATGGAAGGTAAGAAAGCCATAGACCAGTGATGGCGAACCTTTTGAGCTCGGTGTGTCAGCATTTTGAAAAACCCTAACTTAACTCTGGTGCCGTGTCACATATAGAAATTTTTTGATATTTGCAACCATAGTAAAACAAAGACTTATATTTTTGATATTTATTTTATATATTTAAATGCCATTTAACAAAGAAAAATCAACCAAAAAAAATGAGTTCGCGTGTCACCTCTGACAAGCGTGTCATAGGTTCGCCATCACTGCCTTAGACAGTGGTTCTCAACCTTCTGGCCCTTTAAATACAGTTCCTCAGATGGTTTGGGAGCACGGAACAGGTGCAGCCTGCGGGGACATGGAGGATGGCTGTAGGTTAGTGGGCACCTGAGTCTGAAAAGCAAGTTGAGGCACTGGCTCAGTGAGGAGGAGGTAGGGAATGCTTCTAGTCCACAGAGCAACCCATGCAAAGGCACAGAGGCCCAAGAGAAGAAGCTTGCTTTGGGGGAGCATCTTGTCATGCCCTGTATCTGGAACTTCGTATAATTGGCCAGGCTGGAGGGGCAGGAAGGTGCCATGCTAAGCTTGGGCTTTACTCTAAAACGGGGGCCAGTGACACTTGGAGGGGTGATGTGGGCAGGTAGGGCATGTGGTCAGAATCTCTCTGCTGTAGGTGGACGTGTGTTGGGAGGACCGGGCTGGAGCCTGAGAGGCCCATCCAAAGGCTAGAAAAGCTAGTCCCCCCTCGTGCCCCAGAAAAGCTGATCTGAGCAATCCCAGCCCACATCCTGCCCTGTGAACCCCAGCTGCTCCCGGGCACAGTTGTGAGGCGGTAAAGTTTATCGCTGGGCTCCCTCCATCTCTGCTCCTCCTTCATGTGGCTCATTGTTCCTCCTCAGCTGCCTGATTTTCTCCTGTTGCCCTTGACCCTCCTTTTGGGCAACATTTCCGATAAATTAACCTGTACTTAGTGTCCATTATTTAATTCCTTGCCACTCAGAGGGATTCTGTGTTAAGAGAGAAACACAGGCCAGGGCAAGGTTTACCCACGAGAGACATTTCCAACAGCTTCCATTGGAGGACTCAGCAGAGGAGTGTGGCTGAGGAGAGACTAAACGATGAGGCCAGCCCTGCCCCATTCAGATCACGAGAGAGGTGGGTCTGAGAACGTTTCTGGGGTTAAGTCTGTGGTACCAAATGCAGACAAGTCCTGGCCACTTGGAATGGGGCAGCCTGGACTCTGCCTTAAAAAACACGGTGCTGCCCTAGCAGCCTGGACTCTGCCCTAACCGGTTTGGCTCAGTGGATAGCGTGTCGGCCTGCGGACTGAAAGGTCCAAGGTTCAATTCCGGTCAAGGGCATGTACCTTGGTTGCGGGCACATCCCCAGTGGGGGGTGTGCAGGAGGCAGCTGGTCGATGTTTCTCTCTCATCGATGTTTCTAACTCTCTATCCCTCTCCTTTCCTCTCTGTAAAAAATCAAGAAAATATATTTTTTAAAAAATATTAAAAAACACAGTGCTTGCACACGGGGTCTAGATAAGGGGACCGTGTGTGGCTGTGCACATGTGCCTGCCCCAGGGCCTGTGAGTGCACAGGGTGAGCCCGTGTGTGGTCTGTCCACCACCTCGAAGGAGTGACACTTTGCCATCCTGTGACTTGTGACCAGCTCCTTGGCATCCACCGGACACTCGATCGCTTCTGATCCTGCCCTCACCTCACATCTGACTTACTGACACCCCTGCAGTCACCTTCCTAGAGGTCACCCCGAGCAAGAGAAGAAGGAAAGGTAGACCGGCTGGGTTCCCATTGCCCACAGCCCGCAGGCCTCTGCCTTTTGGGGGAATGTTTGAGGAAAGTCTACACTTTGTGGGCAGAGAGAGCCTGGCAGCAAAGAGAAAGATGTTTTCATTTTCTCACTTGGTCTGAAGCATGGGGACCACGTGTGTGCAGGGCCTGCTCCTGGTGCTGGTAACCCCTGCATTCTGAAGTGGAGTCTGGCGGGTGGGGAGACTGGAGAAGGGGGAGTTCGGGGAGCCAGGGCCTCTGCTCTGCTGGGGGCCAGGGACGGGGTGGGGCTCTGGGTAAAAACAGAGCTCCCCTGAATATGCAACAAAATGTGCAGTGCAGACTCTGTGTGCAAACAGGTCCCCTGCCGTCTTGTTCAAGTGCAGACTCTGATTCCATAGCAGGTCTTTCTGAGAGTCTGTATTGTCTACAAGCTCCCAGGTCATACCATTATTGTGACCCATAGCCCACACTTCAAGTGGCAAGGCTGTAGAATATGTGGCATTAGTCTACAGGGTGTCCCCAAAAAACATGTATGCGCACTTTAACAGCTGATAGCTCGATTGATGTTTCTGTTAGGTTTAATCGAGCAATTGAATCAATAGCCCTCCCCCGGGAACCGGCTTTTCAGGCCATTTCACTATGGACATTCCCTTTGCTGAGACCACATTCCATGATCTCCCCACCGGGTACGCACAAAGAAGTCTCCGCCCAGAAAAAAAGCCCGCCAAAAGTCCTTTAAAAGACGCTGACTCCGTCCCTGGGGGCTGGAGCCATCCAGGCTCAGCCACCTGGTGTGCTGATGACGGAATAAATTCATGATCCCTCACCACTCTGGCCTCGTAAACAAAGGAAACTCATCCTAAAATGATACTGGAAGTTTGAAAACACAGTTTAAGTACAAACACTGCCTTTATAATTATTCAAAATGTGTATACAAAAAAAAAAACCAACAACAAACAAACCAAAGTGTGTATACATTTTTGTGGGGTTTTTTGAGACACAGGGTGTGCCCCAAAAAACGTATTCACACTTTTACAGCTGATAATTCATTTAATTTCCACGTCTTTTCAGGTTTAACTGATTTAAAATAATGGGTGAAGTCAGACTAAGCTTTAACCAAAGAAAGTCTATCCACTAGACTTTTTTGGAGGGATACACAAAAGATAAAGTTTACGGTACAAACCTGGCAACAGCTGACAAATTGAGGCACACAGATACCGAATGAAATGATTCCTGATGTTTGCGATTCCATTGCTTCATATTATCAGCAGTACCTGGGCCAGAACGGTCATCCGTTTGAAAACAGGCATTGACAAAAGTAATTATTCATTTCTGTACATTCTTTCACATTTTGAAAATGAACTGTATGTTAATAAACACTGACTATGATCATTCAAAGTGCGTATACATTTTGGGGGGACACCCTATATTTCTAAAGAGTTGGGGGAAGCTCAGGGGCTGCTGAGCAGACCAGTTCTCCCCACTCTTCTACCTTCCCGCGAAGAGCATCCGGAAGATGCTATGTTCCCAGGGACAGAAATCACCGGAGAGGATGTGTGTGAAGAGCTGAATGTGGTCTTTGCAGGGTCCCCGGAGCAAGGTAGGTATAATAAATGGCACTGCTTTTTGGCAGGCGAAGAACATTTTATGCTCTGCCCTAAATAATACTGGAGCAAAAAAGGAATGCAGCAAAAGCCAGCCCAAGTGCTCGCAAAATGCCTGCCAACAGCCCCCATCAGCACCGTTCCCGTCACCCCCACTGATGGGCTGCTCTTTTAAAAGAATACTTTCTGGGAACTTCCTACCAAGCCCTCTGGGGCAGGCTGTGTTAGCCCTTTGGCCAGTAAGCCAAGGGGAGACCCAAGGACAGAGGTGGGAGGGTAACTCTCAGCACTCCCGCGCCTTCTGGGAAGTCATCAGCCTTTGTGAGAACTCACATTTAGGTGGAATGGCCCGGAAGGCAATGGAGATTTTCCAACTGCCTGCAGGGCAAACTCTTCTTGAAGATTAATTGCAGTGTATTTCCTCCAAGCTGTAACTCATTTCACAGCTTCCACATCTGCTGGCTCATTTAGTCTTTATGTCAGGTCTGAGGCAGGACAGGTATCCTTACCTGCCTTTCCCAAGTGGGAAAATGAAAGCTCAGAGAGTTGGTAGGTGGCTGCAGCTCAAAGGCCAATGCCCATGCCCAACTCAACCCGGTGTTCCCTTCAAACACACAGGGAACAGAAATGACCCTCGGAATCCCTGACCAATGGCTGGGTATCCTGGAAGTTGTCTACTTTGGTGTGTAAAAATGTTATTTAAATTAAGATCACCCAAGACCTGGCAACAAGGGGCAGGGCATAGTTGGTGAGCAATCCCTTCGTTCTAAAGCTGCTATTTATTAACTTTAATTCTGGTTAAGAACTGTCTAAAATATGTATTTAGGCTTCTCTGCTTTCTTTTCAGAGGACACCAGTGTCCTCATAGAGCCAATAGCGTCAAATGATTGTCTGGCCAAACCCAGGTCTGGAGAGAAGTGGAGCTGAAGTGACAGCTTCTGACCACTAGAGGGACCCCAGGCCCCAGCTACAATTTTTCTGCAGCAACTGGTGCTGGGAATGGTACCCATCTCTTGGAAAAATTTAGGTCAGATGTATATCTGGCAAAGAATCCCTTCATTGTTTAGCAAACCAGGTCCATGAGAGACCAAAGTGTCTCAGCTCGGAACCAAAGAACTTTAATTTTAGGATCCAAGCAAAGAGATTAAAATCATCATAAGTAGGACCAGACACCAGAATCAAAGAATATGCATTTTAGTTTAGCTCTTTCCTTTAACATGTTATCATAGAGTTTGCAGAGTCTTATAGTCCTAAATATTTTGATTCAGAATAGCTTTTTTTTGTTTTTAATCCTCACCCGAGGATCAATTTTTACATGTTGATTTTAGGGAGAAAGAGAGAAATGGAGAGGTAGAGAAAGAAACATTGATCGGTTGCCTCCCATATGCACCCCAACTGGGAATCGAACCCACAACCTGGGTATGTGCCCTGACCTGAAATTGAACTGGCGACCTTTCAGTGTATGGGAGGAGACCAACCAACTGAGCCACACCAACCAGGGCCTGATTCTGAATATCCTACACTGAGTCAAAAGAACTATTGAAAATTTCTCCTCAGGCACACTGCCAATTTGGGGGAAAGCTGTTGGATTGGTTCTGGCTGTGTCCCTCCCATGCACGGGGTGGCGCTCTACTCTGTTTTGATATCGGTGACTGTCCAGCCTCCGGCTGAGACCTTCTGTAATTGTGAACTCAGAACTCAGCTTTCTCTTCTGTGGCACCAGTTCTTTTCTCTTATAACTGCATTTGTAATTGATGTGTTTGCTCAGTGTCTAATGCCTGCCTCTCCTATTTGTCTGTAAACTGCACAAGAGTCAGGCCTCACCTCATACGCTCACCACTGGAGAACAAGAACACTGAGCAGAGTGGAGAACAGTGCGTGGGGAGTGTCTGGGTGTATGCGTCTACAAGAACACGAATGCCAAAGCCCCTCCCTGTCAGCTGTGATCCAATTGTGAAAAGCCTTTCCTCGCACGTAGTCAAAATCCATCTCTGTGATTTCTTCCCGTCCAATGTGTCTGGTTGTAAAGCTCCAACTACCTACACGTGTAATGCTCATTCCACAGGGCAACCAATCAGCTATATGAAGACAGCTATCTATTGTCTATACGTTCCCAGCATCAGCGTCCCATCCCCTCTCATGCCTGCTCCTCAGCCCCTCCTTAGAGCAGTACCATGGCCTCTGGACTGTCTTCATGTTGGCCACGCTCCGGTTAAAAGTGATAATTTGTTAATGTCACTTTCAACATGTGGTAACCAGAGCTGCGCTCTCGGTTCCAAAAATGGCCTGTCCAGGGCGAAAGTGAGTGATGTA
>NW_005371492.1:40259-43021 GCF_000412655.1 Myotis brandtii
GCACTTTGAGTCTGATTCGCTTTTTGGCCACCACACATGCTATTGAATCATCTTTAGCCCATGGCCAAAAAAGAAACCTCTGTCTTCTTTTTTCATGAGAACTTCTGTTGAGTTAGGCTTCTTCCATCCTGCTTTTGCCTTGCAATAGATATTTTTGCGTTTAACCTATTAAATGTTATTTAATTTCTGCATTTTTTGCTGCCTCGGTGAACTTCCTGCCCGTTGGCTCCTTTCACATTCCCAGCGCTTTCCAACGATGTGGCATGAGCAACCCCACTCTGGGCCTTGAAGGAGTGGATGTGAAGGAGGAGAAATAGGCCCATATTCTTGGAAGCTTCCAGGCTGATAACAGAGTCCACTTCTCCCTCCCTGCTTTCTCGGGCCACAGACAGAAAAGGGCCAACTAACTTGTAAAGTTTTATTTTCCAATGCCCCGTGCCCCTGGCTTCTCTGGGTAATCAGCCTCATTGTCCTGGCTTTCAGAACCCACCCACCCACCTGTAAGAATGTCTGAGAACATTCCAGCATGTGCCAGCGCTGCAGGGCCACCACCTACAAGGGGCTCTGCGCTGTGCTAAGGGTCTTTGCTGTGTGGTCAAAGCCTGGGCTGGGAAGTCCAGGTGACTGAGGGCTGGTGGGTTTTCAGTGGGCCCTGGGATCCAGGTATGTTCAGGGTTACTAAGGAGAGGGCTGGGAAATCCCGAGAACCAAGGAAGAACGCTGACAGGTACCTCTCACTCACAGTGTCTTGAACTTCGTAGGCACTCCGTACATTCATTAAATGAAATGAGCTCTAAACCCCAAGTGCCTTAGAGGGTTACCCAGAACTACATACAGAAAGGAAATTGCAGGAAGGCGGGAGGTGGAGAAGGGGGCAGGGTGCCAAGCTAGAACTGAGGAGAAGGGAGAAGTGATAAGGAAAAAGAAACATCAACCCTGGAGACAATAATGACTTTTAGGCCCTAGGAGGGTGTGGGCTTTCTCTGGCTGAGCGTGATAAGATCTAGGAAGGTGGCCAGACACCAATGTTGGTTCTGAGCCAATGGCTGACTGTCTGCTGGAACTCGAGGGCAGTCTCTTTTCCTCAGGTTAGATGAAAACCACAGCCCTTCTCAGCTCCACACCCCCCACCCCCACCCCCACTCCTACTGTCCAAAGCCCATGGTGTCCGGAAGCTCCTCCAATGTGTGGGTCAAGAAATGTGACAAAGTCCTCCCGCGCCAGCCGGCCAAATGTGGACACACAAAGCAGGTGCACACACCAGAAGTTGTGTACGAACAATCCTTCCGTCTCGTTGGTCCCCAAATGATTGGCTGGCCTGGGAGGGGCACCCCAGAGGCCTGGGGAGAGAGCGCTGTTTGGGGGCAGTGATTCTGCACTGATTCTTTGCCTGGTTGTTCCTCTTCTCCACAAGACTTTAAACCGTCTAGGGTGGAGCAACATGTGTGATTCCTACAAAATTAATTAATTCCCATACTCAGCACGTTTCCTGAACTCTCGCTATGCTCCAGTCACTAAACAAGTTCTTGCACCCTTACACTTGTTTTCCAGTGGAGGGAGGAAGTGGTAGATGAGCAACAAACTGGTAAGCAAGCAAATGAAGCACAAACAGAATTTCAGGGTGCGATAAAGGCCATCCTGACAACGTCCCCGGTGTGTTGGTGAAGAATCATGGGGAAGTCGGGGCTACACCCCATTGGATGTCAGGGAAGGTCACTTTTTTATTATTATTAATTTCAGAGAGAAAGGGAAAGGGAGAGAGAGAGAGAGAATCATTGATCAGCTGCCTCCTGCACGCCCCCCACTGGGGATAGAGCCTGCAACCCGGGCATGTGCCCTTGACCGGAATCGAACCCGGGACCCTTCAGTCCACAGGCTGATGTTCTATCCACTGAGCCAAACCGGCTAGGGCAGGGAAGGTCCCTTTTGAAGAAGGTGATTTGCACTGAGACCCCAAGCAGGGCAGCACTGTAAATAACACAGGGGAGCATTCCACATAGACGAGATGTCCAGAGCCAAGACTCTTAGAAGGGAAACAGGCTTTGCCCATTCAAACAACAGACTGTTCTTCAGGCCCCTGGGCCTCTCAAGCTTGGTGAGCAAAGGGGAGACGAAGCCATGCTTGGTCCTGGAAGTCCTAGAGGCAGCGTAAAAGCCCGAGGCTAACTCTGAGCACAGTAGGGAAGAACCAAATGCCAAATGTGGGGTGTAATACTATATCTTCCTAAAGAGAGACTTCATCACTTCATCGTATTTCCCAAGAGTTATCATCCCTCCTCCCCCAAAGTGGATAGCACCTAATCCAGAGAACAGCTTAGGAAAACAGTACCCGCAATCACCCTAGAGAAGGGAAGTGGAACTTGGGACATTATCTGTGAAGTCTTAGGGAGGAGGTGGTCTAACGTGTCCCCAGACTGTGGGAGAAACATACACAGAAAGATGAGGAGAAATGGGAAGCGAGGGGAAAGTTGGGGTTCTCATGCCAGGAACCAAGTCCGCAAACAACTGGACAATGCATTAGAGCAGTGGTCGGCAAACTCATTAGTCAACAGAGCCAAATATCAACAGTACAACGATTGAAATTTCTTTTGAGAGCCAAATTTTTTAAACTTAAACTATATAGGTAGGTACATTGTTATTAACTTAATTAGGGTACTCCTAAGCTGGCCTTTGCTAAAAACATCCTCAATCTGATTGAGGTACTTTCGTTGAGGTCGACCCCTTCCAACTCTCTCATCCACACTCGTCTTGTATACTTGTTT
>NW_005371492.1:43181-49536 GCF_000412655.1 Myotis brandtii
TAGACTCTCCCAGGCCGAAAACCGACTTCTGCGCATGGGCCACGAAGTTTCAATCGCACTGTACATGCACGCCTGCACGTGGTGTTTTGTGGAAGAGCCACACTCAAGGGGCCAAAGAGCCGCATGTGGCTCACGAGCCGCAGTTTGCCGACCACTGCATTAGAGGTATTTGAAATCACAAGGGCTCTTCCCTCTTGTTGATACAAATATGCCTAAAAGTGCTCCTAAATCGAAGCGTGACATCAGGAGGTCTAAAACCCCCTAAGACTCTGCCTCCAAATTCCCCAAACCCGCCTCCAAGTGCCGTTCCCCCTCTTGGAGATTCCCTCTTCCTTTCCCTGAGTAATTACAGGAAAGATAAAAGCTAACATGCTTTTCTGCGGAACTTATTTTTAAACGCCCTTCCTGCCCAAACCACAGAGACGATGTGCAGAGATGATTTAAAAGGACTTGAACTTGTTAATTAACCTAAACAGTCACATTCATCTGCAAGATGCATTGTTAATTAAAACTGCGATTCTCCATGTGCCCAGACTGAGGGCTGCTGATGTCAGAATAATTAGATCGTCTGTAATGGTTTTCTTGCAAATCCCTGGCAATTAGAGTTGGCGATGAATTGGGTTTAAAATCCCAGTGAAGTTTTCAATTAGGATTCCTCTGAGGGTGGCTTCGGAAGGAAGGTGATGGTGAGGCCGGGAGGATGTGGGGTGAAAGGAAAAGGGGGGAGGGAAAAGGGGGTGAGGACAAGCTCCTTGTTTTCCTAAATCCTCTGGGAGGGGCCTGAGCTGGGGATAAATGAACAGTGGGCACCAATGTGATCTCCAACCTTCCCTTAAAAACAAGTCTCTCTCCTTAAAGAAGCAAACACAGGTCGACCAGGGGTGTTGTGTGCCCCCAGGAGCCTGCTGCCTGGGTTTCGTCTCTAGGAGAGGATTTTTCTTTAGTCGGGAGGCCTAGTAACTCTCATACAGCTGACGTCCCTGCCAACCCTGAGATTAAAGGCTTAAGGGTTCTAAGAAAACAGGATCTGTGTTCCTGAAGGGTTGCATAAAAGATTCAGGAGAAGGTTGGAGTGTTTGCTGGCACGCAGTGGGTTAAGTGGGCTGGGCTCCAGGACGCTGAGGGATGCCTTAGAGAAGCGGCTGAGGTCAGGTCCCCTTAGACTTTCCAGACTCTCTCAACGCAGCCGAGATGATGACACGGAGCAGCAGGGCCTGAAGGGACCAGGCAAAGCAGAGAAGCAGGTCCCTGAAGGGACCAGGCAAAGGGGGCAGGGGCAGGATGGGGAGGAGGTAACTTTAGGGAGGGGATTCTAACCAGCCCTGACCTCTGAGAGGCTGATAGGCGGCAGGCTTTCACTTCCCCTTTCCTTTGGAGGGATGGGAGGCTGCTGAATCACCTGGGATTCTTGCTCATTGGACTGGGCAAGGAGGGATTTTCACCTGGAGACCTGAACCGGGTTAGACAAGACAAGGCCAGTGGTCTTCAATGAAGTTTCCCTCGCCTGGGGTTGATACTGAGCGAGTCAGCAAGTCAAAGACACCCTCACCTTCCCCGTATCTAGGCCATTCTACCCCGTGGGAGGGAGTTGGGCAATGTCTGTAGGACTGAGCGGGTGGTCACAGGTTGGAGGGGCAACTATGAGAGAAAGCTGAAAAGGAAATAAGAGAAAAAGAAAACACTGGAGCACACTCAGGAACTGTGTTAACATCATTCAGGTTTGCAAATTATCTTTCTTCTTCACTTCCTGTCCCTTCCTTTCTCTTTCCGAATGTCTCCCGCATCTCCATCCGTCCCTACATCCCACCTTTCCACTTAGCATGCACCCAGCAGCAGCTAACCTAGTAGCCACTAAGAGACAGGAGGTGGGGGGCTTTGGAGGGTTTGTCACCGCACCCACCCAGGAAACTTCCCAGGGCCTCTCACGCTGTCTGCCTAGGATGCTCTAGCTCCTCTCTGCCTCTCCTGCCCTCGGCAAGGTCTCTCCAAGCCCAGAGTCAGGCAGTTGGTGTGGGGCAGGAGCCCGGTATAATTCACCTTTGAAAAATGGAAAGACCACATTTGGATTCCAATGCAAGGCACCCTCTCAAGTTTCCCCAGCTTTTAACTGAGTTAAAGAGAGGAACTCCGAGAGAGAGAGAGAGAGAGAGAGAGAGAGAGAGAGAGAGAATAAGAGGAACTCTGTGTGTGTGTGTGTGTGTGTGTGTGTGTGTGTGTGTGTGTGAGAGAGAGAGAGAGAGAGAGAGAGAGAGATCGATCTTGGGTAGAGGGTGAATTTTTGGTGGCAGTATAAGTCGTTCCCCTTATGTAGAGGGGCTCTTTCATTGTTCTTCCAATCATCACCTGAATGTGGCTGAGTCAGGGTGGAGAAAAAGCCTCCAGGACCAAGCTTAGCAGCCAGAAAATCAGGGGGACATTTAAGGAAGAGGTACCCAGGGCACAGGGATACTGTGAGAGATGGAAGGAAAGATTTGTGTGGGGAGAAAAGGCTTATTCCAAGAGCTGGGGTTTGAAAGAGGAGTTTGGGGCATTCTAAGCAGAAATGAATCAGGTCAGGCCCCTAACCCTTTGTTTCTCATGTTGCACCACTTCTTGATTCTTAGTTCCCTGCACACAACCTCTACAGAAAAGATTAGGCACAGAAACTGGGGTAAAGAAAACATATGTGTAGGAAGTGTGTCATAATTCCCGATTCCATGTCCTGAGAACAGGGATGGAGAGCAGAATGAAGTGGGGGGTGGGGGGGGGAGGCTGAGGTAGGTGAGCACACACACACACACACACACACACACACACACACCGGTGTGTGCAATTCACACACTAACGGGAGGTAAGCAGATATGTCAACATAGTATTATATGTATGCATCTAACATGGATGTGAGTTTTAACAGATAGAGACAGGCAGGTGTCCATGCTCACACACATGAGGATGAAGGTCATGCTGAGGAATCAACCTCACAAGAATGACTTCTAGGTAGTGGCTTCTAGAATTTTCTTGATATGTTCCCTGGACTCTGGGAGGTTCCAGGAAGCTTCTCACCACCTTTCCCACCGCCACTCTGATCTCTAAACAAAGCCAACAGGTGTCAGGGAGACAAAAGGCACGGAGGACGGCAGAACAGGCCAGCCGGGCAGGGGGAGTCGGGCTGTGGGCTCATCTCTGCTTTGCTTTCTCCAGTTTCTATTTGTCCTTCATGTGCTCTCTGTAGCAGTTTCTCTTCTTTCCTGACCTGCTAAGCCATCTCTTCTGGTGTTTCGGGTTTAGCTGCTCCCCTCCTATTCCGGTCCCCTTTCTCTCCCCCCTGGGAAGAGATGGCGGTGACCTCCCACCTGGAGAAAACACCTGTGCGCCCTGAGGATGTTTGTACATCACCCACTTACTCCCCAAGCCAGGCAGAGCAGCAGCAGCCAGCAGGGCAATCTGGCGTGAAATCCATCTATCTCTGTCTCTGTCTCCATTTTCCTTCCTCTCCTCGACGTCTCCAGACAAAGTAAGAGACCACCAGCTTCATAAAAGCAGCACAGACTTTAATTCAGGTTGGCAGGTAGGAAGGGAGCTAAGATTTTCCTCCCAGGGCGTCCGGAGGAGAGGACTGTCTTGCTGGGAGGGCCAAGGAGGGCACGGCCCTGCGAGTCGCCCGGTGGCAGAACAAGGCCAGGAGCAGGGGCATGGCCGCGCAGTGCAGGATCGCCAGCACTTCCGCCAGGTGCAGCAGCAGGTCCAGCGCCTGCTGGGTCGGACAGGACGACAGCACCAAGAACCTGGACCTCACTAGGAAGTCCAATCCCCACAGCACTCCGTGAGGCCACCAGAAAATGAACCAGAGCCACAGCACGTCAACCCAGGGACACGGCCCCCTGCCCAAGGCCCTTTTCACCCCCTTGGCTCCCAATAAACCCAGTGGCAACAAGACAAAGATGGCAAAACAGCTGGCAGCGTGCAGAAACTTCCAAATGCCCTGGCCGGGTGACAAGGAGCAGAATCCATTGGAGGTGTCACTGGCCAGGGTGATGGGCAGCGCCAGGAGGATGGCCAGTCCCCAAAGTCCCACCATGAGCCCCAGGATGAGGCGTGGGACCGGGCCTGCACCCAGTTTGGGACCCAGGCAGGCATGGCAGCCTATCAGCAGAGCTTGGGCAAAGGCGGAGCCATACCAGACTAAGTGGGCCAGGTGACACACGTAGGTGTTGTGGGCACCGCGGAGCCCTGGTGCCAGGACGGGCACCGCGATGCTGCAGAGGGCGCTGCCCACGGCTAACTGTGTGAGGAGCAGCTGCTGGCCAGGACAGAGCTGCCGGTGAAAGAGGGGTCTGAGCAGAGCGAAGAGGACAGCCGCACTGGTCAGGATGCCCAGGACGCTGGCGAGGACGTAGAAAGGCAGCGAGGACTCGTCCAGCAGGTTGCAGGAGCGGCAGGGGGCAGCTGCGTCCATTCCAGAGTAGTCATAGGTCCCAGTATAATTCAACTCATCGTAGTCAAAGGAAAAGCTGCTCGAACTGTTGTCAGTGGAGGAGTCCACCTGGAGGGTCCCCGGAGGGACAATCACACATCTAGTTACCCCACTGGTCTCTGGGGAATGAGAGGCGAGGGGAGGGGAGGGAGGGAGACAGAGGGGAGCCAGGGTGGAGAATACGGGGCTGGAGTGGGGATGCAGTGGGGCTGATGGGAAAGGACATCGCAGTGGAGACTGGGGAGCCTGCAGAGGCAGAGGCATGGGTCAGCCAGGGGAGGGCAGGGGAGCCCCAGGGAGAGCAGCCAGGGGCCTGGATGGTCCTGATTGAAAGACAAATGAGGAGGAAAAGCATAGGGACCTGGAGTCGGAGGTAAGGAGAGGGGAGAGGGAAGGGATACGAGATGAGGAGGGAAAGAATGAAACAGACAGGGGGAAACAGAGGGGTAGGAGGGGCAGAGCTGTGGGTTCCGCCCCACACTCACCGGGTGCAGGCAGTTCCCCATGACACTGCTGGGCTCACACAGGCCGAGAGGGAGGCCGGGCAGCTCTGTCACCTGCTGTGGTTCCAAGATAAGCGCCGGGCTAATGAAGGCCATCAGTTCTGGGCAGGGCCCTTGGGTGGCACGGGGTGGGGGCACTCAGGAAGCCTTCACCCCACGCCCACTGCCTGTCTAAGCTTGAGGCCCACACAGGGCATTGGCCTTCGGCTTCCTGTTTGGAGGTCGGATCCCCCTGGTGGGGTCCCGCACTTGGGAAAGGAAGGAGGTGGGGGCCAGAAGGTGGTACTTTCCCGAAGGTGGAAAGGGAGGCTGAGAAGCCAAGGGCTTTCCAGCAAGGATTCCTTGGGTTCAAGGAAGGAAGAGGGGCCAGGGGTGAAGTGTGAGGCAGAGATAAGAGGCATGCTGGGAAGTTGGAGGGAAAGGCAACTGATGACGCTCACTGCTCCTCCACCCCTTGAACCTGAGCCAGTGAAAGATGGTTCAAAAGCCACGCGTTTGTGGGAGGAGTGCTCGTGGTGCAGGGCTGGGTCCTGAGATGCTGAGGCTGGGCCCTCTGTGTAGGAGCCTGGGAGTGAGAAGGGCTCATTTACCTGTGGGGTGGCCTGTGCCGTGTGCCTGTGGGGTGGCATGTGCCGTGTACCTGTGGGGTGGCGTGTGCCGTGTACCTGCGCACACGCCTGACGCAGGTGTCTGGATCTGGGGGTTTCACTGTGGGAGCGGGGAGGGCTGCCTACTGAAGCTACTGCAGGGCGTGACTGGGCATGCGCCTCATCACCTCTGGGTACAGCGAAGGCACCTTCCAGAACAAGCAGGACACGTGGTCTGAAAGGTAGACAGGCTCTGGGGACAATGGGACAGCGTCTTTTCAAGGGGCCTGTGGCCTCTGGAGGAACCTCTATTCGTGTCCCTGGGGGACCCAGAGGCTGTGCAGCTGCTGCACCGGCGAGGACCTCAGCCCTGTGTCAAGTTCCTCATGTGGGGAGAGGCCCTTTCTCTCCAGATGGCGACAGAGTGTCTCCCGGGGAGGGTCCCCTAAGCTGACACACGCCGGCTCTTAGGTAACCCCTTTCCCCCAGGTGTTTTCCCAGGGTCTCTGCTGATTCGTCCCCCTCCGCCCCCACATTCTATTTCTTCAGTTAGGGAGGCTTAGGCTGGACATCGGAAGAGATGAGTAATGGTGTGTCTGGGTCCGAATGGGGAGGTAGAGGGGCTGCTTAGGCGACACTGTTTCGTTGGTCCAAGGAGGCATGTGGTGTTTCAACTCCAGTCCTGCCAGGGACCTCCTTCCCATGCCCACGGGGCCCTGCAGGCGGAGTAGGGAAGCCCAGGGGCGAGAGAATGGGAGCCTTACAAAGACCATCCCCGCATCTCCCGGGACACTAGCTCAGGTTTACCATGG
>NW_005371492.1:49547-54404 GCF_000412655.1 Myotis brandtii
GCGCGGTGGTGGAAAACGAGTTGGGGGACCTGTTGAAACCGTCCTGGAATGATGTCGGTGGCATCTTCACCTTCACCCCCACCTCCTCCCATCCTGCCTGGGGGAAGGCAGGGGGAGCCGTCGGATGCTCCGCCCCAGACACTCAGGAAAGCAAGGACCCAGCCAACGGGAGTGAACACACTTCTCTCCCTCGGAGAGTTGTATTGTTTCCGTACAGAGATGCCCTTGGGAGAGGGCCCGGCGAGGCCCACGCCACCCCTGCAAATACCAGGCGCAGGGGATGCCAGCGAGCAGCCCTTAGACACGCATCCCCACGGGAGCGAGAGCGGCAAGAAGGAGGCAGCCGAGCGAGCGACACGGTGATCCGATATATTGAGGGTGCCCCTCTGAGATTAGCATAGGAGAGTTAGAAAGGTTATAAAGATATACGGTCCCCTCCCTGCGCCCGGCCCCACCCCCACCCGAGACAGACACACAAACACAATGGTCCCTCTTCCCCAACTCCCGGTACAAATATGGCTTCTGTGTAATATGGACAGAGTGATTCCGCTCAAAGAGGCAAAGTCAACTTCCCCGGAGCGGGTGCTAGGAGACAGGAGCCCGGGGCTGGGGCGCGGGCTGCCCGCTGCTGCGAGGGGAGAGCCTTGGCTTGGGGGGCTGCTGTGCGCCCAGGGCCCCCACCAGCTGCTGGAAAAGCCACGGTGTTACCTGCACTGGGGGGTGGGCAGGCCTGCGGGTGCAGCGGCCCCCCCTGTGCACACCCCTGGGTGTCAGCAGGGAGGACATGCCGGACGAGGGTGACAGTGGTGCCCAGGGGCATCCTGGGTCTGAGGCAGGGCTGCTGGCTGGGAAGGGAGCCTGAGCAACTCATCTCTATGGCAACCAGCTCAGGCCACGGAGGAAGACAGAAAATCAAAAGGAGGGGTGGGGGTGGGAGGAAGGGAAGTTTCTCTCCAGCCCTCAGCTCACCGGGCCCAGAAGTGCCAGTGGTCGTCTAGGGTCGGGGCCAGGGAGAGGCCGAGGGTGCATAGCAGGGTGGCCGGGGCGGAGGTCTGATGCTCCGTGTTTTAGGGCGAGACTCGATGGACAACTGAGCACGGACACATCCCGGGACTGCTTTCTCCATGACTGATGGGCCCTGGGAGTGGCATGGAGATGCCAGGATGAAACCACCTCCCGGGGAGGCCCCCCGCTGGCTAGGAGGCCTCTCCTCGAAGGCCCTCCTTCACGGGTTCCACGGCCGCCACCTGCCAGGACCGCTGGCTGCCTCTCTCACACACAGATGTGCACACAACACACACGTCCACACACTCACAAAGTTCACATTATCTGCTTTGTTTGGGCAGGAAACAGCTCAGTGCAGCAAAGCTCCTTTTAGTGTTTTTGTAGTTATATCTGCCTGGCTGCTGGGAAGGGGGGAAGGACTGAGGGACAGCATAGGACTTGGAGGGGCAGGGCCACGGGGCAGGAGGAGGAGTTGGTAAACAATGCCATAAGAGGAGTGGTTGCCCAGCAACAGTCCAGGGCTGGGTGAGTGAGGGCCCCTGGGCAGGGGAGCAGACAGTGGCCTCTCCACGGCTGCTGGAGCAACGAGGGGCCGCCTTGCCCTGCGACCCCCAAGGGCAGCTCCTGTGTAAAGGGCCTGGCTTCATACATCACGGGGGACAAGGGTAGGTGGGCCATCTCGACATCCTGTCTCTCCAAATCCATCCCTCCTGGCGGGGACCACGTCCTCCCCATGTGGACGCCCTGGCCATCTGCAGGTCCCCTCCTCTGAACCCCATTCGTTCCTTTTCCAGGGACGTGGAACAGGGGGAGCAGGGAGGCACTGTCTGTCCCTCTCCGGCTCTGCTCACAACCTCCTCGTCCCAGAGAAGTCCAGGCAGCAGCTGCTCTGAGCAGAGGACGGAGGGCTGGTGCGAGCCCCCCTCCCCTGCCCCCCCATACACCAGCCCTGCTCCTGTCCTGTCCTGACCTCTTCCCCCTCCTCCTCCTCCTCCAGCTCCAGGGGCTTTGCTCCTCTCGCCCCGGGCCCGCCCCCCCCAGCCTGGAGACAGGTTTGATTTGGGATTGTTACAAAAATAATAATAACCCAAATGCAGAGAAGCCAAGGAAAGGGCCGAGGGCAGCCCTCCCTCCCCCCCCTCCCTCCCCATTCCAAACCGAGTACAAAACCGCACCCAAAGCAGACATTCTGTACAGGGGTGGGGGCTGGGGAGCAAGCGGGAGGGCGGCCCCGGGGTTGCTCTGTACAAGTCCGAGGTGGTTACGGCCCCAGAAGTGCCCGTGGGGCCCCTGCAGGGGCGCAGGGGAGCGGGCCCCTAGATGAAATACTCCTTCTTGTCATCCCCGCCCGACTGCCCGCCTTCCGCGTTGATGATGGCCGTGTCCGCGTCTGGCGCGTCGTCAGAGCCTTTCGCTTCGTGTGTCAGGTAGGTTCCTGGGGAGGCACAGAGGCTCCTCTTCCAGGAGCAGCTTCCAAACCTCTGACGCCCCCGGCCCACCCTCCCACCTGCCCATCCACGCCTGCTCCTGGTCAGAGCTTCATTCCTCCCATCAGACCCGACGTGCACTTTGCTGCCAACACCCCTCACCCGACCACACCCCTATGAATTCATGAGTGCTGCCTTTAAATAGAGAATCTCAATAATAGTGGCAACAAAATAACAGCGTGTGTGTGCAGATGTGCTTGTGCCTGTATGTGTGTCTGTGTGTATACATGCATGCACATGCGTGTGTATATGTGCACATATGACATATGTGTCTCTCTGTGTACATCTGGTGTGTCTGCATGCCCGTGTGTAGATATGCATGCATGTGCGCGCACATATTTACATGTGTGCATGTGTGTGTAAGGTGGTGCTAGGGAAATTGGCATGTCGGCTCCTTGTGCAATGCAGCAGAGAGCTGGCCAGCACCTGATCAGTCGGGTAGTCTGGCTGCAGCTAGAAGTTATTAGGGGAACATCTGAGAGGAAGGCACGTGAAGAGAGGGTAGCGAGATGGCAGGAGAGAGGAAGAAAGAAACGAGACGTTGTGGAGACCAGGGGCAAGGAGGTCAAAGGTCAGGGAACATGAGGCCAGACAGAAAGGCAGGGAAGTGTCAAGAGATGGCAAGAAGAGGCAGAGCTGTGCCGTTCCCTGCTGAAGGCGAGAGCCCTGGCGGCGGAGCAGCGTGGGAGCAGCAGCTGGCTGAGTGGAGGTTGGATTCTGTGGATGATGAAAAAGCAGCGAGGCTGCACTGAGGGGCCTGGGGGCTCCATCACTACCGAGGTGCCTGCGTTCTTCCTCCTCAGACCCCGGAGGGGCTGCCGGGCCCCCGAAGGCCCTCCCTGCAGCCAGCTCCCACCGGCCTCGGGTGCCGACCCGCCTCCCTCCCCACGCCCACCTCTCCTCATCCTCCCCTCACAGCTGACCTTTGTGCCGAATCAAGTAGTGGCCGATGAAGATGAACAGGATGAGCAGCAGAAAGACAATGAACGCCACGATCCCGCCAATGATGGCGTGGTAGGTGCTGGTGGACGAGGGCACCGGACTGGGGTCTGGAGAGAAGGGGCGATGCACACGGTCAGGCCTGAGAAGCCCAATACCCCAGCATCTCCGGCCTGGCCACAGGGAGCCTCACACAGCAGAGAACACAGGCTGACGCTGGGAGAACGGAGTGGCTGGAGTGGCGTCGCTCAGCCAGGGGGCTGGGCCTCATCACGTTTCACACACAGTGTGTGGGACATAGCAGCGTTTACAAGCATGAATGTGCTTGTGCATAAATAGATACATCTCCTCCAAGTAACCCTGTAAGTTGAATTCATGGCCCTGACGTTGGACCTTAACAAAGTCCGAGTTCATCACTTTAATGTTTAGGTCATCTCTTGAACTCTCTCCCTCTCTCCCTGTCTGCCTCTGTTTCTATATTTCTTTCTTCTAATTTCTGGGCTTTCAGAGTATTCCTTCCCTATCCTCCATCCCTCGTATGCTTCTGTCCGCTTGATATTCTGAGATGGATTCTCCACAGGGGCTTCTCAACCTGTGAACCCTGAGATCAGACAGAGAAGGAGCAGTAGACGACTGCTGGGCCCCAGAACTGGGCACTTGCGTAAGATGCACCTTAAAAATGATAGACTGCGCCCCCCCCCGCCCTGAAGACCAGAGCTCCCCTCAGCGGAGGAGTTTGAGTTCCAGCAAAACCCAACCCTCCAGCAAGTCTCATCAGGAGGGCCTGCGGCTGCACGTTCACTTCCCACCACGCAGAGGCTTGTGGGAAGTTGAAGATTTCCGTTATGAAGTCCCGCCGTGATGCCTCCAAAGATGGCCGATGTCTCTGCCACCGGACAGCGAACCTGTCCTCCATAGCAGCATCCGTGGAGGATCGATGCCCACCGCACAGAGGGGCCAGGCATGCCCAGGGCAGCACCCGCCAGGGCAGAGTCCCAAATGCCCGGAAGACAGGGCCCAGGCCCAGGACGCAGTGCTGATGTGTCCAAAATTACCCTCCGCATCGATGTGAGTCCCACCCATGGGAGAACTGCTGCTTTTCCACAGACTCAGCTTGAGTCTTGATGCCTCATTGACTCCTTATTCTGTATTTTGTCTCCGCCACCTTGTCCCCTCAGGCTTGATCAGGCCAGCTTTAAGCGCCTTGCCTGCTTATGCCTTCTTTAAAAAGAAAATGGCCCTGACCGGTTTGGCTCAGTGGATAGAGCGTCGGCCTGCGGGTTGAAGGGTCCCGGGTTCGATTCCGGCCAAGGGCACATGCCTGGGTTGCGGGCTCAATCCCCAGTGGGGGGCGTGCAGGAGGCAGCTGATCAATGATTCTCTCTCATCATTGATGTTTCTATCTCTCTCTCCTCCCTTCCTCTCT
>NW_005371492.1:55421-81248 GCF_000412655.1 Myotis brandtii
GATCTCTCTCTCTCTCCCTCTCCCTTCCTCTCTGAAATCAATAAAAACATATTTTTTATAAAATCACCTGCCCCATTCTCCATAAGGGAATTCTGCGTTAGCCTGTCTCTTCTCCTGACCTGGGTTTTACAGTTGCACTTTTGGTAAGAACGTCAGAAAAGAAGCATCACCTAGTTCCTCTAGAGCAGTGGTCCTCAGCCTTCCTAACGCCGCGACCCTTTAATACAGTTCCTCCTGTTGTGGTGACCCCCAACCATAAAATTATTTTCGTTGCTACTTCATAACTGTCATTTTGCTACTGTTATGAATCATAATGTAAATATCTGATATGCAGGATGTATTTTCATTGTTACAAATTGAACATAATTAAAGCATAGTGATTAATCACAAAAACAATATGTAATTATATATGTGTTTTCCGATGGTCTTAGGCGACCCCTGTGAAAGGGTCGTTCGACCCCCAAAGGGGTCGTGACCCACAGGTTGAGAACCGCTGCTCTAGAAGACGTGGTATCTGGGAAAAGATTCCAACTATTTCTCAACAGAGTACTAACTTATCTCCACGTCTGGCCTTGACCCAGGTCTGCAGGAGTATGCATTCTGTCCCAGTCACGACGCAAGTCTGAGACTAGCCTGTTGCAAAGGGACAGGCATCGACAGCCATACGTGAGAGGCCCTGGGGGTAAACACAGGATGACCTGCTGCCAGGTGAGTGCAGGGGCTGGAGGATGGTGTCACTTGAGTCATCATTGCTAAACGAAGGCCTAGGGGAGCCCTACATCCTGTTGGTCTTTCCTTATTGCACATGTCAGGGTGGATCTGAAGCTGAGTCTTCAGGCCCTCAACGGGGGGCTGTTGTCCCTTTAGTCCACTCCAAAGCACCATCTGGGGTGCTCTCAGGTGACAGAAAGATGAGCGAGTTGGATGGACAGAGAAGGGGAGAAGAGGGATGCGGGAGGGGAATGGAGGCGGGCTCACCGTTCACGTTGAGAGTGTAGTAAGTCTTGTAGCTGCCCAGGTTGCTGATGGCTGTGCAGCCGTAGGTGCCGCTGTCACTCTTGTTGAGGAAAGGGAAGATCAGGGCACTCTCTTGGGTCATCTTCAGGGGTGGCACGCTGCCCTCCTTCTCCCACAGGTACTTCTGGGGGCTGTTGAGAGTTCAGAAGAGAATAGGTCAGGGAGTTAAAGGGAAACAGAAATAATGGAGCAGGGAAGTCAGGGGCTATTGGATGAAAGCTCTAGTGGTTATAGGGGCCAGAGACACTGAGCTGCTCAGAGGCAGGGGGAGGGTGACCTCTTGGGGTTCCTTATAGGAACCAGGGAGTGGCCCCTCCCCACTTCTGCTGCTTTGCAGTGGAAACAGAGGATGGCTGTTAGTGTCAGGGACAATGAGAGGCTCGGACAGTACAGAGGCGGTGGGAAGACGTTATGTGAAGATCTCCATCTGAGAGTATGGAGTTGTACTGGCGGCCAGGAGACAACTCCTCTTACACGGGATTGCCACGCCCCTCGCAGTGCAGCGTCTTGATCTCCAAAGCATCCTGTCACACACCACAGCTTCCACCCCTGATGCCTCGGGAGGCCACGCGGCCGTGAACCGAGGCTTGGCTCCCCCTGCGTCTTGTGAGCCAAGAGCGCGATTGCCATTGAATGTGGGAGGGTCTGGTGCTGCCGCCTGGTAGAGGTAGGGTTCTGGGGGGTCTGTCCTTGGTGAGGACCCAAGACGTGTCTGACAGAGAGCTGAGGAGGCATGCCACCCGTGCATCTGTGCCTCACACACTGCCCAGCGCATCAGTGGAACTTAATGCATAGCTGTGACAGAATAAATACACTTGAACTTGACTATTGAGCTCACAACCTCTCAATCCTCTCTGTTCTGTAGGGGAACTTAAAGCAGTGGAAGAAAATAAAACATAATTTTTAACGGTCCGTCCAAACATGAAGTGAGAGCTTTGAAGCAGCAAGAGATGGGGGGGCATATTTTGGCTGCAAAAAGGGACTGACACAATATAGACGGGCTCTGCAAAGGAATGGTGGCATCTGCCACTGATGCCAAAGGGCTGCTGAGGAGGCTCGGTCCAGATGGCTGCGGAGAACAGTCCAACCAGACGCTGGCTTAGAAGGACAGGTAAAGAGGAGGAGCTGCCCCTAAGACAGAACCCAACCTAACCGGTTAATGAATCCGTTTCAGTCAAATCAAACAGGACAAAGAGAAGCAGGCCCCGCAGAAACCTCCAGCATCGTGCCTGGAGTATAGCATGTGTCCACTGACCGCTGATCACAGGTGGGCCACAAAGCTCCCTGGAGAGTCCTTGCCAGATGGCCCGTACCTAGCAGAAGTCTTTGGGACTCCGACAGGGGAGAGCTTCCTTAGGCCTGGCCTGGGCCCAGGCTCAGAGGAAGAAGCCCAATGCCAGAACGACCAATCAGAGAAACAAATTACAGCAACATAGAACTCAAGTTTACAAAGCATTTCTTTAGATATTATTTCATTTATCCTCAAGAAAGTTCAGTGGCGTAAGCAGGAGCCACTAAGAGACGACATGCTTTGGTGAAAATAACACAGAAGTAGAGGCACCCCAGCCAGAATCCGGGTCGTCAGCTTCCAAATTGAGAGTCTGCTAAACGGGAAGTGATGCGACCCCAGACCTACCTCATGTTCAAGTTTCAGCAACAAGTTTAGCAATTGACTTAAATAGCCTTCAAGTCAGGCCTGTATCTCCCACAAGAAAGAGATTAAGGGTTTTAATTATTTTGGAAAAACACCCAGCCTTTAGATGAATTAGGGAAAAAAAATACATTATTTTACAACTCTTCATCTTCCAGCTTTGGACTTTATTTTCCTTCCCCCTTGGTTCCTCCACTTGGAAAAGCTCTTTTTGAAAATGTCCAAATTTCCTCAAGTGAGGAGGGAAGTTCACTGTCCATCCTCAAGGCAGAGTCCATGGAGGGAGGAGGGTCCTGGGAAGGGTTAAGAGTAGTGACGGTGATCGTGGACATGTTGGGTCAGAATCCCAGGAAAAATCAAAAAGCTGTGGTAGAAAGAGGAGGACGTAGGAAAAGACCTGGGAAGAATGATGCCGGAGAGATTGTGTCTCCTACCGCCTGCATTTTCTTGAAACAATCAAAAGCTAGATCAAGAAGAAGCCTCAGTAATCCCCATGTTCATCTTCTCATTTAGCAAGTCAAGAACTGAGCTCAGGGAGGTGAAGCAATTTTCTTAGCATCACGTGGCTCATAAGTAGCAGAGGGCAGACTAGAACGCGCGTCTTCTGATTCCTGATTTGCTATAGTTACCACGACAGCTTACAAGCTGGTTGCATCATACTGGCCTACTCCAGGGCTTGGCAAGCTTACCCATTGGGTCCGATCCTGCCAGCTACATGGTTTTGTAAATAAAACGTTGTTGGAACACAGCTATGCTTGTTTGTTTGTTTACATATTATCTTTGCTACCTTCCTGCAAAAACAGCAGAGTAGTTGAGAGAGAGACCATATGACCCCCCAAAGCCTAAAATGTTTGCTGCTGGGGCCTTTCCAGAACTAGTTTGCTAACCCTTGGCCTATCCTACCACCTCTTGTCTCATTTGGTTTTTACCTACTCAGTTATCTGTGCCTATTTCTTCACGTACAGCCACCACCACTTTCCTTTTCCCCACACCCCATCTCATACCTGATTCGTCTTCACCCATAAGCCCATGACATACATAAAACTTCAATGCGTTGAGAGGTGGATCTGTCAGCTCCGTTTAGAGATTCATGGTTCACAGAGCATGTGATGTCGGCCCCGTCATCTTCCCGAGTCACCTGGAACGTCACTGAGCTGCTCACGGTGAAGGTTTTACCATTGGAGTCCTCCTGTATTCGGGTTGGTTCTCCTAGAGTAGAGAAACAGATACACACACACACACACACACACACACACACACGGAAACAGAGTGAGCCCTAACACACAGATAGTGTGTGGGCCCCACTGTAGACATACAGATGGTGAGTTTCAACTTTGACAAACTTAGAAAGTTGTGAAATGGATATGTACACACATACACCCATGAGTGTACACAGAATATCTGTCATTCCTGCTTTTTCCTTTTGCATCATGCTTTGTGTGCACACAGACATACAGACACGCACCCCTCCCTCTCTCATTCTCTCTGCCTCCCAGCACACCTTCTCCTGTAACCCCGAGGCAGGAGGGACTTACCATGAAGCTCTTGCTCACCCTTCCGCCAGGTGAGCTGAGCTGCGGGTTTGCTCCCAGAAGACTGGCAGTGTAGGGTGGTTGTATCCCTTTCCTGTAACGATGACTTGTAGCCAGTGATTATGGGCTTCTGTGGGATTCCTACCAGGCACAGGGGATGGGCAGGAGGTGAAGGAGAGGCCGTGAGGTTATACTTGGCTCTCCCTGCTGAGATGGCCTCTCTGGGGGAGAGGATACCTCGGTCCTACTGTGGTTTATGATGGGTAGAAAACTAGTTATCTTTCTCTTTGATCTCCTACCTAAGGACCAGGAAGAAAGATCTGGGCGGGGAGGGGGGGACGGGGGAAGGAGGCATGGTAGTGTGGAGATACACCACACCTGAGACATGATATGTGACCTGACAACCCAGAGGACAACGGGGTGGCCACAGAAGTAGTATGAAGCTCCGGGAAACAAAGAAGGGAATTGAAATATAGGATAAAATATAGGATGAGAGCATGTGAGCAACTGTGGTATTCAACCTGGACATTATAATCATACACTGCATGCGCCTCCCATGTTTCCCTCACATAGTCTTGGGAGGCAGGTGGAACAGACATCATCATCCTTCTGTTACAGGTTAGGAAGTTCAGGCTCAGAGAGAGTAAGAGGTTTGTCCCAGAGCAAACGGTAAGTAGAGGAGAAATTATTAGAAGTCAGTGCTCTTTCCATTTTGTTCCATTGCAAAGGGAACGTGGGCTGAACTTTACCAAAAGGCTCGGAGCCTTGCCTGGCTCTAGACTCCTTTGGGGACCCACCTAGAGAGGTTTGTTCGCACAGAGCATGCGGCAGTGACCCTGGGGTTGGGGAGCCTCACCCAGCACAGTGATGAGGGACTTGGCAGTTCTCACGGGCATCGTGAAGATGGAGCAGGTGTACTCGCCCTCGTCCGCCAGGGCCACGTTGCTGATGCTGATGCTGAGCTCATGGGGTGTGGATTTCACCAGCTGAATCCGATTATCTCGAAGGGCTAGCGGGGAATTGGGAGAGTGGGAAGCAAGGCTTTTACTGGCACCGTCCATGTTTATCTCCCATCCCAGGCCAGCGTTTTGGGGGGAAGGGGTATAGTGCGATTTGGGGCAGGGGGAAAATCCTGCTCCCGCGTTTCAACCGTCTTTAGGTCATTTTCCTGGGCCACTGGCCACAGTAGCCTCAGATAGACTCAGAAAAGGATGTTGGATCTCGAGGGCTTCCAGGTGAGACTCACAGGTCAACACTTAGATTAGGCTGTCTCTTCCTGCTCCTTTGGGGTAAAGTCCACCCAGGTCCCCTTAAGACCATGAATGGCCCAGGTCAGAGCTGTAATAACGAAGTTTCTCTGAAACCAGCCGGGGAGCCCATGGCTTGTTGTTTCTTCAAATAGCCATACCTTCACCTGTCTCAGCCTCTGGGCTATAGGGACCTTCCCCTCGGGGCTGCAATCCCCTTCCCCAGCCCACGGTCCCCACAGAGAGAGACAGCTCTACCTCTCTTCTCCCCAAAGTAAAGAGTCTGCTGAGCAGGGTTAGACCACTGCAGGGATGAGTCCTCATGGTCTTTCACTTGACACTTGAGCACCACGGTGCCACCAGCCACCACTGTCTCATCGGATGTCCAGGGCTGACTGTCTGCAGGAGTAGAAGAGGGTTAGTTTCCGGAGCAAGCCCTACTCCCTCCACCCATTTCTGGGCCAAAGTCTCATTCAGACCAGCCAAGGCCCAGGTCTCTGTGTCTCTTAAGGCATCAAGGAGGAAGGAACAGGGGGAAGGAACAGAGGTGGTGGTGGGGGGACCTTATTTCCTCGTTTGGAATGCACAGGAAAACAGTTACTTGTTGAATGTTTGCTTAATAAACTGACATGGCCACACACACTTGGAGTAAAAGCCCTCCAAATCTACCCATGCCACTCCACATGCGTCTTTCCTGATAGAGGTCTACCATTCACCTTTGAAAAGTCTATACATTCACATATGTACAGTGGGGCCTTGACTTACGAGTGTCCCGACTAACGAGTTTTTTGAGATACAGCAGTCTCTCGGCCGATTTTTTGCTTTGAGTTGCGAGCTAAAATTCGGGTTATGAGCCAGCTTCAGATACCCCACAGCTAGTTGGCGCAGCGAACGTCACAGTGAACGCCACAACATCAGCCCAGCATCACGTGTCTCACTCATTCACAATTGATTTGACATACGAGTAATTTGAGTTACAAGCTCCGTCACGGAACAAATTAAACTCGTAAGTCAAGGCCCCACTGTATCTGTCATTCACTCATTCCAATTGATTTGACATACGAGTAATTTGAGTTACAAGCTCCGTCACGGAACAAATTAAACTCGTAAGTCAAGGCCCCACTGTATCTGTCATCCTATGTTTCGCCTTCCTGCCACCACCTGCCTATAGAAGCAAGAACAGGAGAAGCAGTTGTGACTAATAATCCCCAAACTAAAAGCGAACACGTTCACTTAGATAAGCGGTAGCTGATACAACTTCAAACCAAACAAACACAACAGCTTTAAAAAACGGAAACATTTGACACCGACTTTTCAGTTCCTCCAACAATAGCTGCCCTTCATTCATCAGCTCCCTTAACATATTTCTTCAGTGTTGGTGCTACCCGCTTCCCAACATACAAACCCATCACCATCCCGGTGTTAGAGGACTAGTTTTCCCTTCGATGTGATGGAAAGATGTTTTCTAATTCCTCTCTCCTTAGTCATGTTAAACAAACAAACAAAAAAGGACTAATCAGATATCATATGGATGGGCCATTGGAATCCCAAATATGTCTTCTAGTCAGGCGTCAACTGTGAGCCCCTTGGGCTGCATGACCCTTGCTCCTCCTCCCAGTAGCATTGCTCCATTCTCCCCACAGCATTGCCTCTGATTCCCATGACTGATTCCCTCCTCTTCAGGACTGACTCTGTGACCCAATAGCACTGACCTTCACAGAACTAAAATAAACACCTCCCAGCTGATTCGGAAACATCTACAGTATTTCTTCTATGGTGCGACATGACTTAACCAGCATGACTCTCCTCTGAATAGGAAGCCAAGAAATACAATTCCTAGGTTTCCTAATGGAGTAACTCAGACAATCCCTATGCTCCCTCTGGCACCGACCATACCCCTTCCCTGTCTGCTATTCCTTTCTTCCTTGGTCACCACAGCTCCAGCTCCAACTACCGTGAGTGCTCCCTCCAGCTCCAACTACCGTGAGTGCTCCCGGTAGAGAAGGTGCATGTGCTGAAGTTGCTCTCGGGGCTTCGGGATAGCTGTCTCCACACTGAAGCACAGAGCCTGGCCACTAGTTTCAGGGGTTAGAATCTGAATTAGAACGGAAAGGGATCTTAGGGATCATGGAATCCAATTCCCTCATTTTTCGTGTAGACAATGAGACAATGGAGGTGCCGTGAGGGCCTAAGCTCATTCTACTTATCAATGATTCCAGTTAGGACTAGAACTTCATTCTTCTGACACTCAATGCAGTTGCTTATGTCATTGGAATGCCCCTCAAGTAATCATCTAATTAGAATTAAAACTATGACTATGAGATTAATGACCCGTAGATGGAGCTGGCTGGGTAAATTTGGGAGTGGTATATTCCTTAACTATCTCAATGAAAGATTTGGGAAGCCTTTCATTTACTGCTAGCTATATATCAATTTTTGACTAGCAATTCCATTGTCCCTGGTTCCTTATGAAAATTTCTACGCTGACTATATCTTCCAGACCTCTTTATTCTGAGCAATACACTCCTCCTGAAATCATTCCACTTTTTAGAAAAAAAGTGTAGGGGACACAGAGGTCTCTGTACTAAAGGAAGAAGGAGCAGGTGCTACAGATGTTGGTGTAGAACTAAGAACTACAATGTCAGATGGAAAGTAGAGGAGAACACGGGGTGAAGGCCACATGAGTGGGAGGTGATATGAGGATGGCTGCGGGCACCGAGAGACACTGAGATGAGGAGGCCTGGATTCTCACCTTGACTGACCAGCATGTCAGGAGTGCTCCAGAGTGTGGAGCTGATGGCCTCGTCGAGTGGAGCCAGAGTTCCCAGCTCCAAATCCTGCTCCTGCCAGTAGCCTGGGGAGAGAATCTCCATCAAGGATGAGCCCTGCATATGCGCTGCTGTAGTGTGGGATCTATACTTTCATTGTTGGAGGTGGGGGAGAGCCAGGCCCCTGTGAAAAGGAGGTCCACCAAATTGCCCAAGAAAAGGCGGGTTTCTCACAAAAAGGCGACTAACTAAAGTACTGGAAAAGGAAGCAACTCTTCCTCCCACGGGTGAGCTAAAGGAGGATGCTAAGTGTTACCAGTCAATCAGATCATGTTAGCGCCAAAAGAGCTCCTAGAGGCCACTGGTCCAGTTCTCCCACTTGGCAGCGTGTAAAGGTTAAATGTGACATGGTGGAGGTCACTACGGCGACAATTAAAGGTAACCCAAGACTTCTCATTCCTCATCCAGGATTCTCTCTGCTTCACTCTATTATCTACCGAAATAATGAGAGGTTTAATAATTAGAAAATACTTTCACATTAATCCTTTTAAAAGGCCTGTGAAAGCAGCCCTCCGGCATGACTACTACTACTTGCAGAGTGGAAACAGAATGAAGTGACTTGCCCAAGGTCATATAAATAGAAAACAAAGACCAGAAATTGAATGCCCGATCCAAATCCAAAGTTCCATTTGTTTCCATTAAGACCCTACCTCTACAGACAGACAGACACCACAGTGAGGGCAGAAGGTGCCCACCACCTTCCCAGAGGCTCACCTTCCTACTGGGGGCTCAAATTCTCAAGTTGGCCTCCTTCATCCTCAGTCCAATTGCCCACTTACATCACTGACTCTGCTCACTCCTCAGGCACAACAAATCCCTCTCTTCCTAGCAAGCAGCCCATAAACCATTCTGTGACTACATTGTGTCAAAGGCCTATTCCCCCCCAAGCCAACCTGAAGGGGCAGAGGGACAAAGAAACAAGGGGATCTTTTCAGTCTCCCGCCATAAGCCCAGAAGTAGCCAATCACGCGCGCAAGATTCAGTGAGGTCATCGGCTGCTGAGCAGAGTTCTGAGCTGCTGCTTGTCCAGACCCGGAGTTCCGGCACAACTTCAGTTGGGGCAGCCTGCTCCTTAGAGACCCTGGGGAGGGTGGGTGGGAGAGGAAAGGGTGAGAGGAATAGAAGGGGGAGCTGGGACCTAGGAGATGCGTAGGGGAGGTGTGGGGAGGGGCAGAATGGCAGGGGTGTGAGACTAAAAAGAGAAGTGGCACAGGGGCTTAGGGTCCTTGGAGAAGAAAGGGGAGAGAGAACTGATGAATCAGAAGGGAAGGTGGGGGGAAGGGAAAGGAGATGGGGAGAGAGGGGAGGAAGATGGAGTTAAAGAGATTTTTGGCGTTTGGAGGGGGGCTCTAAGAGATAGTTTCAGGGGTTCGCAGGCCTTCATGGAGGCACCCCCTCTCCAGAGTCCCTCATAGACATGCTCTCGGAGATTTAGAAATTACTCTGTTCTCAAACAGAAGTGTTAATGCGCAAATGAGAGGGGGAGTAAAGCAGAGAAGACAGAAAATCTGTTACAGGTAGAGAGAAGCAGGCAGAAAGGGGACAGGGCACGTGTGGATGGAGAAAGGCAGCGAAGATGAGGACCAGAGAAAGAAAGGCGGCCTGGAGAGGGAGGACCAAGGCTCTCCCACCCAGCAGGGACCCTCCCTGGGTGCCCGGACCTCACCCTGCTGCCTTCTGTGGACATCAAGGATGGAGGCAGCCTGAAGTTGGTGAGTGTTTCGTCTTATTTTTCAGGGGTTTGTGTGTTTGTGGGTGTGCTGCTTCAACACACAGCAGGAAGCCAAATGGTGGTGCTAAAACTTGGGGTGGTGGAGGGAAAGGAGGCTCCAGGGAGGGTCAGTGCTCAGCCCACAGCATTAGAACCAAGTGCACAGAATAAGCACTGAGTAGGCCTTTGCTCAAATGAACAGAGGAAATAGCCCGGCGTAGGGCTTGCAGTTTGCAGAGTGGATTTCCAACCATGAATTCACTGAATGTCAAAACAACCTTGAAAGATAAGCAACTAGACATAATCGCTTTTTAGAGACGAGGTTTAAAGAGGTTCAGGGACTCACCTAAAAGCGTACACATAACAACTCTCAAGGACCCTCCTCCTCTCTCCGCTGGTGCTCTCAAAGCTTCTCAACAGCTCCTTTTCCTTATAGCATTTCGGCCATTGTATCGCAATTTACTTGTTTAATTCTCCGTCTTCTCATTTAAGCCTCGAGTTGCTGGAGAGCAGGGGGCTTACCTTATTCATGTCTGTATCTTTGAAATTTAGCTCATAGTGGGCTCTAGTATATTTAATTGATCTGGTCATGCATTCTGTCGCAGTTGGCACTGTGCTATGCCTATTCCTAATCAGGCAGAGTGAGTATTCTGCCCCACAGCATGGATTTAGTCCTTACTCTCCTGCTCCTTTTTTCCCCTGCATTCTCACTTCTGTTCTCCTTGCTTCCCTTCTTCTCTCCTCCTGCATTTTGCTGGCTTTATTTATTTATTTATTTATTTTTGCATAGGATGAATAAATGAAATGGTGATTGGGTCATTCAAACTTAACTAAATTGTTCAGGTGATGGGACTGATAATTAAACAAATGATCTCCAATAAATGGCATATTTGTAATATGCTTGATGTATTGTCCCTGTATGCGAAAAGGGAACTCTGGTTTGTAGTGTTTTAAAGAAACTGCTTAAGAGGTAGACGTTTTATTTCCGCGCCTGGGGTGACAATTCTTCCTCTAATTTTGCGAAATACTTAAGTTTTCTTTCTCTTTGTGTAAAATTGTACACCTGTAATGATAACATTATGAATGGCCACTCCGTGGGAGCAGATGAGTAATTATGATTCTATCAACAGGATAAGTAGAAGAAATTATTTCCTGGGTTGTGAAAGGCTAGTGCCTCCTTTGAATTTAGATCGTGCCAATTATTTACGACATCAACACAAGTCCATCCAGAGAGTCAGACTGGAAAGGAAAACTTGAGAGGATTCTGAAAGGGCCATGTGGACTTTGAAGTGGAAACAGTGAACATTCTTCTCAGGCAGGGGCTTTGGAAGGAATGAAGAGACTGAAATGACAGGACCCTCTCGTAGAAAAATAGGTGGTCATATTGATCATATCGTGTCCCTGCTCAGGACCCTTCACTAACTTCACTTACTTCCCATTGTCCACAGATCACATCCAGATTTGTTAGCCTCGCCTTTAAGATCCTGTACAGGCTGAGGCCAAGGTGCCTCTCAGCTGTGTATTTCCTTTGCTTCACTCACCCATATCCCAGACATATGACTATTTGGAATCCTTTTTGTAACCACTTTGCTTTCTCGCATACACCCCCATTCCCACAATAACTGTTGATAATGTCCTTCACCCGACTTCACACATCTAAGCACTATTCATCCTTGAGGCCTATTTTCTGTGGCATCACTTTCAAAACGTCTCCCCTGATTGTCCCCGGTGAAAATAATTTCTCATTTCTCTGAGTTACAACACTTTATCTGCCTTCCTTAAATTATGCATCACTCTACTTTGTACTGCATGTTTGGGTTCCCTCCAATATTATACAGCTCATGCAGGTAGGGTTGATATCTGATTCATTTTTGCATCCAGTACTGGACCTAATACAGCATGTTACACATAGAGGGGGCTTGAAAATATGTGTTTAATAAATGAAACAGAGAGGCTGAGTGCGCATTTTCTCCTGTGAGAACTAGGCTCAACATCTGCCAGAGAAGAGGCAATAGCAAACACAACAGGATAAACACAAATAGGCCATCCAGGAGGGTCGCCTATCCAGAGGTGACGTTCTGGAAGTGGACAAGGTGATGGGGATCAATATTCATTGGTCACCCTCTGTGTCTCAAGATCCAGGTTACTTGTTCTATATTCATTACTCCAGGATGACCCATTTAGTTGGTATTCTACACGTTAAGGATGAGTTAACTAGGACTCAGAGACTAACTAAGGCTAAGAGAAGCTACGTAACTCATCCAGATGATGGATTCAAAAGTGTTGAGATGGGACAGGCTTTAAACTTAGATCTCTCTGACCACAAAGCCCTGGCTTTCTGCACATCTACATGATACTGCCTTCCTTCACAGAGCACGCCTTTGTATCTGTGGTTGTGGGGCAAGGGTTACAGGGGGAAGATGGTTGGCCAAGGGTGGCTCGCCCAAACAGTACTCACACCCTCACCTGAAATGTGGTTAAAAAAACAACAGGGTAGCAAGTTGGAAATGAGTGCTTGTGGTAATGGTGGTACCATCTGTACCCACTGGTTGTATTTTTTATTGGATTTCTTAATATATCTTCATCTATACTTTGGGGGCTATTTCGTGCACCCTTAAGAGCCTTACAATGTGGGACTCCTCAGCTATCAAAGCTACGGATGTGTCCAGTTAAAACTATGGTCCCATGTTTTCATAGCACTCTAACACCTATGCTAAAAACTAACATTATCTTCCTGTTGGCCCTCAGTTGCCTTGGAGGTTCTGAATTCTTGGTTTATTTTCCCATGGGTTCAAGTATCTTTAGGATTCCCACCATTTTAAAGGACAGCATGGCCCTGATTGATTGTTCACATTAGGAGGAGCAGAAGTAGAATTGGAAACTTACTAATATGCCTCCTTAAAGCATACACTGGTCCCTGTGGTTGAGGTTTTCACCTTGCACGTAGTAAGTGCTCAATAAATGTTTATTGAATAAGTAAATAAGTGACTCCAATAACTAAAAATGTATTATCTCTCCGATTTAGATGATGCTAGTAGCGAAGGCTCTGTGCCAGTATAATCCCTGATTGCTTGGGTTTTATATCTTCCTTGCCCTGTCTGTTTTGGGAATCTAAGGTCCATTGGCCTGAGGGTCAGTGTGCACAGGTGCACATTTAGGATGGTGGGACAAGGGGGCAGGGCTCTCCCACATAACTGTTGTTGCCCTTGATGGTGCTTGGGTCCAGACCCCCACTTCACAGACCAGAGAAAATCAGCTCCCTGAGTAAGAGTTGATGATGGTGATGGTGATGATGAGTCAGCATTTCTCTAACCGCAGAGTTAAAAATAATCTTCATCTCAGCCTACTTATTTCTCATGACTACTGTGACAGGTGGGTGGAGGAGTGTTATCTCCAAGGGAAAAATACGTTGAGAGCTGTGGCCCAGAATACTAAGGAACACACTTTTATATTTTTTAGTATATTTTTATTGATTTCAGAGAAGGAAGAGGGAGAGCGAGAGCGAGAGCGAGAGCGATAGCGAGAGAGAGAGAAACATCAATGATGAGAGAGAATCATTGATCGGCTGCCTCCTCCATGCTCCCTACTGGAGATCGAGCCTGCAATCCAGACATATGTCCTTGACCTGAATCAAACTGATGCTCTATCCATTGAGCCAAACCGGCTAGGGCAGGGGAGGCACTTTTTGAAAGGCTTACCCACTCCCATGCTGGGGCCCCTGGCCAGGTGATTTCACTCTAATTCTTCCCTGACCTCAGACACATAGTAAAATCTTGTGCCACACACTACAGAGAACAGTCATGGCAAAATCAGAATTAGAGCTTAGCCTTGGAACTTTATGCCCAGAGCCAATCCCATCTGAATCCTGATTTAGGCAAAAACTCCAAGATTTGGGAAGTCACTTTGACTTGAGAGACTTTAGAGCACAATACCCTGCTCAAAAAAAAGAACTCCCCTTAACTCTCCAGATGCTCTCGGACTGGCATAAACCACACTACTCCTATGAAATCATGGTGCAATTTCTTAGTATAAGATTTGGAGAGACTGAGCATCGAAGTATTCCTTATTTTCTGCCCTCCATTCCTTTCAAACTCTGTCTGCCCTTCCTTAAATTCCCAGCTCCCTGATATTCCCAGCATTACAGTGCAATCAAACAAAAGCTGGGGCCACAGAGGTGGGAGTCACACTGTCATCTGAGATTATCTGTGGCTTCAGGTATTGTCTGTGCATTTTCCTTCTCTTTCTGCTGTTCCTCGGGGACAGGGCTGTGTGATCCCCTAAAGGATCTCCTTGCTTAGCTCGGATATGCTCCAGGTCACATTTCCTTCAGAACTTCAGCGCTCAGTCACGCTTCAGCAGCCGGCCGGCCTGCCTGCCTCCCGGAGCGAGGCCTGCTCTCCAGCTCGCTGCCCGCTCCACCCTCTTTCTGGCTGGACTGCTGAGCTCTTGCTCCTCCTGGTTCCCTCCCTCCATTGTTCTCCCCAGTGCTGTCTGGTTTTCGGCAGTCTTGTTTACCTACTTTCCTTCTGGCTCCCAGCAGCCTCTTGGGCCTAAAGTCGCCACTCTCGGCTGTACTTTATTCTCCCAGGAGGCTTACGGGATGTAAGTGAAAACAGGTGGGAATAGAAGCTTCACTCTAAGAAGACCCTCACCTGCTGCTTCGCCCTGCAGCTTGGAAAAGCATGGGCAAGAAAGCCAGGATTTACATAACCTGCACTGTTAGATGATCCAAGATTTAGGTTCGACGGAGGCTGATAGAGACTCAAACAGGCTTATTGTTGGGCATTGGCAGGCACCTTTTGGTTCCATCCTAAGCAGGTTGCTGCAAATGAAAGGCTTTGTTTCCTAGGCCTGGAATGGTGTGTGGCTAAGCTTTTCCAGGCTGGATGAGAGAAGGGAACTTTGCAGGTAGCTAGCTAGCTTGCCTGTGGTGGGCCTGAGGGTGGGGTTAAAACAAAAAGCTCATCTAGGTGTTAACCCCCTTTTCACTGAAAACACACACACACACACACACACACACACACACACAAACCCAAAAAAATCCACCACCAACAAACAATAACCCAGTTATTCCAACTTTAATATGTCATGAATATTCCTTATATTTCCTAAAACCCTATAATCAGTTTGCATGTCTGGTCATTTTCTACAACCCCTAATGGCCAGATGTGGTTATTTTTAAGATCTTTTTTATTCTACCAGACAGGATGGAACTGATATCCTTTTAAACCCCTGTTACCAAAGTTCAGTAATTCCTCACCTTTCTGTTACACTTAATTCTTCCCAAAGTATTTTCCCTCCTGTGACTCTTAGAAGCATAAACTTGTAGAGTTGACCAGAATCCTAAGTAGCATCTAGTGCAACCTTCTTATTTATTTATTTTTAATTGGTTCTAGAGAGAAGAAGGGAAGGAAGTGGGTGGGTAGACACATACACACACACACACACACACACACACGCGCACACACACAGAGAGAGAGAGAGAGAGAGAGAGAGAGAGAGGTGAAAGAAACTCCAATTGCTGCCTCCCTCACGTGGGCTGGAACCCACAACCTGGGTATGTGTCCTGCCTGAGAATCGAACACATAACCTCTTGGTGTATAGAAAGATGCACCAACCAACTGAGCCACACCAGCCAGGGCAACCCTCTTATTTTAAAGATGAAGAACTAAGGCTCAGAGGGGCTTAGGAACTTGAGCTCAGTAGCACAGGCAGCAGGTGGGAGCTGTGGGTATAGCCTGGCCTCCTGAACTCATTGCCATTTGAAAGCAGGTCTTCGCACCAGCTAATTCAGAGGTTACGTTTCCATTTAGTGTAATTTCACTTCCAGTGGCATCCACCCTTTTTCTGGTCCCCACCTCCCTATGTATTGTTGTGAGAAACCCCAGGACCCTTGCCCTCAAGGAAATTAAACTAAATGCCGGGCAGGTTAGAGAAGTTGCAGTGAGCTATGGATGTAATCCCTGAAGTTGCACAGAATGGCATCTTCACAAATTCCAGGACCTGACAGGCACATCTCAGTTCTCACAAAAGATGAGGCCAAGGGACCAAAATCACTTCCCTGCCCTTAGGAGTTAAAAAGGTCAGGCTGTGTGTGTGTGTGTGTGTGTGTGTGTGTCCTGGCATCGGCATGGTGCAGAGCTGGAGGAATGCTAGCCTGATTGTGAAATGGGAGACGGAGACTAGAAGAGATTTTTCAGAGACTAGAAGAGATTTAAAGAAAGAAAAAAAAGCAGAAGAGCATGTCTTATCCTTGAGCTAGAGAGAGGAAGAAAAGCTGGAGGCAGAGTGGGCTTGCAGCAGGCTGAGGAGGCCCTGAGAAACTCCGTTAAGATTCCTGGGAGCAGAGACTGGGAAGTGGGTGGCACAGAAGGAGGGGGGGACAGCTGCTGCTGTGATTTGATAGTGAGTCAGTGTTCTACATGCATTAGTGCTGGGAGGGAGCCCGGGGCTTGCCCCCAACAAAAACAAGCCCCTCTGCAGCCAATACTGCGCTGGAGCAAAGACTGCAGTTAGGAAACAGAAAGGAAGGTGGCTCTGTTCCCAAGGAGCCTCTTCCTGGCCTTAGCGCCTTGCTCCTGGCACTGAGCGCCTAAGGCTAGCAGGAGAGACAAGACAGAGGAAAGGGAGGGCCCAGGACTGGACGGGTCCTGTGCAGGGGTCCGGTTCGAATCAGTTGTTTCCCAGGTGAGCTCCTAAGGCCGGCCTTGCAGTCACTCAGCCCTGAGAGGTTTCTGGAGTGTCCATGGCCCCATTTCCTCATTTCCTTCCCACCGCACTCACACACTCAGAAATCAGGACCAGAACGACCTGGGATTTGCATTCTAACACAATGGAGTCAGGAGGCCAGACTTCATCTGAACTTAGAGATGCCCCTTGAACCAAGTGCAGGCACTTATATCCTTCTGCTAAATGTATCTTGCTGTTTTCATATGGATGTAGTAAAACTGGGGGGAAATCCTCACCTCCCCCATCTTAGGAAGTACTTGGAAAGGACACATAACAGCATCACTTGTTATGCAGAGTTCAGTTTAGCGGTGGGAAATTTGGGGCTGCAAAAGGGCACGCAAGCCCAGAGGCATCGGGGAGAAGGAAAGGATGGACGGATCCCCTGAGGGTGAGAGGTCTCAGTCCAGGCTCCAGAGCCTGCACCGACCCTCCCAAAGGGATGTTTGAGTGCATGGATGAATCCCCTCTTTCGATTCAGTTTAGCGGTGGGAAACTTGGGGCTGCAAAAGGGCACGCAAGCCCAGAGGCATTGGGGAGAAGGAAAGGGTGGACGGATCCCCTGAGGTGAGAGGTCTCGTTCAGGCTCCAGAGCCTGCACTGACCCTCCCGAAGGGATGTTTGAGTGCATGGATGAATCCCCTCTTTCGGCAGGCTCTGTCTTCTCAGCCTGATGACCTGGGGCGGTAGGTTACTATGCTGTGAAGAAGTTTAATTTGTTAGAAGTCAGGCAAGAAAGCATTTATCTCTGCTGGTTCTGATTTTACTGACTTGTTTTCATGGTTTCCCTTCCCTGGGCGATCTGTCAGGGTGTGGATGACAGGTTCAGGGCAGTGGCTAGAACATTACATGGAAAATAATGTGTTCCATGCTCCACGCCCACACTACTCGGGTTCCCTTCTTCTCCCGATCCTATCTGAGATTAATCTATTCCCCTCACTTTCTTTCACTTAAAAATGTGTCTTTTTCAGAGGGGGGCACATTGTTCAATCAGCCTTACTTTGTGCCTTCCTAGGAAGTTAACTCTTCTGTGAAACAGAAACAGTCTTCTAAATCTGCAGACTTCACAGTCCCCGGAGTGGCCAATAGCACTGTTCTGACCCAAAGACTTCCTCTTCCTCTCTCGTCTTAAACCTTCACTGGGTGTCTCTTTTCCAATGTGGGGATGTACGCATTTTTGTGCCCAGATGCATATATATTCCAACTTGGTTATGTTCTTTTTTCCCTTCAATATGTGTCCCTCAACATACATGTCACACTACAAATTTCACTATTCATATATGATTTCTTTTTTTTTTCAGACATAAACACACAGTTTTTCTTATGACCCAGATACAGAGCCATTTGCACAAGCCCATTAATAACCAGAATCTCTTATTTCCAGAAAACCATATGGCTTCAATGCAGATCTTCTCCCCAAAGCAGAATCTAGGCTCTCTTTTCTGCTCACACCCCCCAGGAGAGGGAAACCTTCACTGGGTGTCTCTTTTCCAATGTGGGGATGTACTCATTTTTGTGCCCAGGTGCATATATATTCCAACTTGGTTATGTTCTTTTTTCCCTTCAATATGTGTCCTTCAACATACATGGCACACTACAAATTTCACTATTCATATATGTTTTCATTTTTTTTTTCAGACATAAGCACACAGCTTTTCTTATGACCCAGATACAGAGCCATTTGCACAAGCCCATTAATAACCAGAATCTCTTATTTCCAGAAAACCATATGGCTTCAATGCAGATCTTCTCCCCAAAGCAGAATCTAGGCTCTCTTTTCTGCTCACACCCCCCAGGAGAGGGCCAGATCCTCTCCTCCCCGGGGCTGAGGCTCAGTCCATCTGTTACTGACATTGGACTCCAGGACTTGGAAACCAGAAGAGCGTTGGCATTAAGCAGCCATTGAGGATAAATGAGAATGTGTGAGCCCATGGGCTTTGTGATGGGGCTTTTTATATTTGTCTGATATTACAGGATAGAAATTGGGGGAGGAAACATATGTGTTTGGGAAGGCTTCATCTTTAAGAACTAGAGTAAGAACTGGTAGGAACGGGTAAGTACAGTTGTCCCACTGTCATTTTTGCATTTTCTGAGGAACAGATGATAGATGATTAGGAGCAGATGGTATAACTGGCCCCGCATTTTATAATAATAAAAGAGCTTAGCCCATGGCTCTTCAAAGGCTGACCTAGGCTATACTAAGTCTCAAGTTACTTGTCATCAATGTATTTATTAGAGCCTTGCTGGGTTTCCAAGAAGTACCAGGCATTTAAGCCAGAAACTCAATAAACCAGTTTACCTCTGTAGCTTTTTACCCCACCTGAGCCTTTGGCTTGAATTCTAGAATCAGAATAGAAGCAGAGAGCCAGGGAACAGAAGAAAAATAAATGTATGAAGCAAGGATCTGCTTATTCCCAATGAAATCTGGCATTGGAAGTACTAGTTTTCATTCTGCCTTGCCAATAACTGGGACTAGATGAAAGAAGTGGAGAGCTAAGTCATGGTTAGCTTGGACATGACCGGCTGAGACACCAGCCTTCATTTCTTTTTTTCTCCCCTAAGGCAAGGTGATGCATCTGACTGTTCTGACCCTGAACTGGAAGTAAATGAGCTAAAGGTGCTTATGATTATTAATCAATACACAATTAGTGTAGGTCTAGCTGGGGTAAGGAAAAAAAATCCTTAGAGAACACCTCTAGGAGAAAGATGGAGAGATGAGAGGGTTAAATAATCCCAGAGGTAAGAGTTCACATAGAACTGTGGTCAGCAAACCGCGGCTTGCGAGACACATGTGGCTCTTTGGCCCCTTGAGTGTGGCTCTTCCACAAAATACCACATGCGGACGCGCACGTACAGTGCGATTGAAACTTCGTGGCCCACCATGGGCAGTCGGAATTTTGTGGAAGAGCCAGTATTTTGTGGAAGAGCCACACTCAAGGGGCCAAAGAGTGGCATGTGGCTCGAGAGCCGCCGTTTGCCGAGCCGCAGTTTGCCGACCACTGACATAGAAGAATGACACAGATGTTGAACAAAATGTTGGAACCTCTGCACTAGAATCCTTTCTGAAACATGTCTGCTATTCGTGAGAATAGGGGCACAGGGAGATGAGTAGATGGAAGATACTCCAGCTGTTACTGTAACCCTAACTCTGTCTTCCTAAAGGCTTGCTCATAGAGATAAATCACTTCTATTACCTGTCCTTGAAGAATGAAGTTTCTCCTTGTTTCGAATGAGGAAATGTAAGAGTGGTCCCTGAAATTCATTCTGGAAGCCTGATTCCCAAACTAGACTCTGCTGTAAGTCATTCATTGGTGTTAACTTTTATATGAACTGTTATGCAGACACTGATACAGGGAAGTCAGCACTTAGAAGGAGAGAAGCTGGTGCAGTTCTCCTGTGATGGGAGGAACTAGCTGCCTAGTCCCAGACTGGCAGGGGCTGAGCATTCTCGGCTCCTTGCCACCTTTGATGTCATCCACTTATTGGCAGATACCCCGAGAGAGTAGCAGAATCCAGTTTAAAGATGCATCTCCTGAGATTTGGCCAAGCACTTGGACTCCGGGTGGATGGGATGGTTAATGTATTTGAGGCCCATTTAGTTCTGTACAAGATGGTTGTAATAAGAGGGGGCATGAGTCAGGGTTTTGATATTTGTTTTCTGTGCCTCTCATATGCTGAGTCCCTCCCAGGATCTATTCTGATAACCCATCACTGTGGGTTGTCTTTGCTTTTACTTCTAAGTTTGAGGGAAAAGGAAAGAGAAGCTCCTTGACAGGATAGCTAGCATTGGCCATCAAGCTCAAGTGGTTTTAAGAGGTTTGTGCTTATAAACTGAGTAAGACTCATTTTGCATTCCCCATTTATAGTGTATGTATGGTTATTGTACATGAGCAATCCTGTCTCGATCTAAAACATGACTATTTGTAGTTCTGTTTTTCATATATGAGTCCATAGATGACAAAACATCCAGTTCTTTTGAGGCCCTTTGAGGTCACTCTCTAGGCTCTTGTCCCCTGAACATTTCAAACAACAATTCTTTTCAACCTCAGAATTGTTTGTCTTTTCTGTCCCCTCCTACAGTTGGCTAGATGGTTGTGATGTGTGGATTCTCCACATATATAAGTCAAGGTTTTGTTCCCCTTTTCCTGGTGGATCAAGTCAGGGACCATCACCAAGATACCGTGGGTGCGTTTGTAGTGGGGGAGGGAGATTCCAACACTGTTCTGAGGTGTGTCTTGTGGAGAGTAGAGCTTATGAAGCAGGAAGGGACAGTAGGACCATGGACAGCAACAAGAAGAGTCTGGCGTGTCGCCATCAGGAGCCAGCACCTTGGAGAGCTCAAAGCACAGGTAGTTTATTCCACAAAGAACAGGGGAAGCAGCCAGCTCTCTAAGAATCAATCTGAAGGAACAGACACCAGGGCTTCTATGAAGATCATGTTCCATACCCCTCACTCGCTCCGACAGGCCTCCTCAAGTACTGTGTTTGAACCTGTCATACGTACAGCCAAGAGTATGTGAAAATGAGGACTATCACCAGACTTAATTTGTCAACACGAGCTTCAGTAATTACGACAAATTACCTAAGTATTAGTGGTGGAAAGGGTTTTAATTTGCTACAACCAATTAGGAATAAAATTGCAGTTATCATCTAATGAGGTAAGCAGTGCCACAAAGCCTGTGTCCCCTCAGAGACACAGGGCATGAGGAAGTCAAAATGTGTTACAAGATAGAGTCTGATCTGAATTAGAGTGCTCTAAGGTGTGCAAAATTGATGTGAATATTCCAGTCTTGATCCTACATGAAAAGGAGAAATGGAGCATTCCTCTTAAGAAGGGTATTGTTTCCAGGACTTCGAGGCTGCTATGTTAATTGGGGCATTTGGTCACTTTCCTTAGGCTGAGGGAAATTTTGATAAAGAGAGAAACTGCTTGGTCTTCAATCCTTGTTGCTTCCGTGAAGAATATGTAGCTTTACCGAGCCTCTATTTTGTAAAAACCTCAACAGCTTCATGTGTTCAAGACTCTTGAGAGCTTGGTTTCTCAGTGCCAGGAGGGATAGATCTCCTTGTCATAGACGAAGATTGAATTGGGTTTTTATTTGGGTTATAGGAACCCTTAGCATTAACTGGTTCTGCCCTTGTAAGGAATCACCACTACTGCTGATTTTGGAGTTTATGGATGGACTTCTAGGACATGACCTCATCCAGGAAACAAAATGTGCCAATATAGGGACCTATAGCCAATGGTCAAACTGAAATTATTACATTTTAATATGAAAAAAATCAAAGGAAATATAATTACCAAAACGTTCTAACACCCAATATTTTTCATTCACTAGTAAGTAAGGAGCTGGTCCAGTCCACAATTTGTTTTCAGGGAGAACCTAGAGTCTAGAAACCATCCTTAGGTGAAATTCCATTACTTAGAAGTAGATAGCAAAAGGGATAGTTGGGCCAGTATAGTTCTACTAGAATAGGAAACAACAAAGAATGTAACTAGTCACAGCCCCATAACTATGAAGATATTTTTTCCTAGCCTGTGACTTAAGGAAAAGTACCTTTTGATCAAATTCTACATATTATCTGGACTGCAATAAAGTAGTTACAGCAAGGAGTGCCAAAATAAAATCTAAAGTTTTACAGAGCAATAGCTCAACTACCCAATCTGCTATTTCAAAATGACCAGAACACACACACACACACACACACACAAGCCATCTGTAGAATGTGATGGCTGCAGAACTATGAGTCACTCTCCAAGTGGATAGTGAATGTCTCCAACAAGGTACTCTTGAAATTAGATTTGTACCTTCTTTCTCTCTCAGTTGGAAGATGAAGGAGAGAGGGGGAGAGAAGAACAGGGAGGGAGGGAGGGAGGGAGGAAGGGAAGGAGGAAAGAGGGGAGAAGGGAGAGAGAGGGAGAGAGAGACAGAGAGAGAGAGAGAGAGAGAGAGAGCCTAAGAGTATTGAGCTGACTCATTTTACTGTCAGTCTCTGGCACAGGATTTCAGACCTTATGTAGCAGAACTCCAGGTTGTGCCTTAAGGATCATGGGGAGTGTGGGGAAGCCAAGAAGAGGAGTAAAAGGACTACTTTTACTCTTACTTCTCTCTTTCAACAAGAATAATTTTCCCTTTATCTTTTTATGTATTTGAGAAAGAAGTTTACATCTTTAAAAAAAAATGAGTCCAAAAACCACTGCCCTGGAGGAAACTACTAAAACCAAAGTGCTTAGTTCTAGAGAGAACTCTGGGAGAGAATCTGACGTAACAGCTGGATGGATGGTTGACCTTCCACAGCTGGGCCTCACTGCAGGCAGGCTGTTCTGCATGGAATTAGCTAAACTGGAGACCAGTGTCTCTCTGGTGGTCTCCACTTCTGTGTACCAGAAAAGCATATCCTCCCAAGGGTTACAGCTGCACTAGGAAGAGAACAGGAACAGGAAGAGAAAACAGAACAGTGACAAAGGCAACTAGGAACAGAAAGTGGGTGGAGTAGGTCTGCCAAGCAGATATGGAAGCTGCTCTGGAGCGAATGCCTTCTGGACTCCTCTGGCACACTGGGCATGATCTCCACACTGGGCACCTGGCCAGGGGGCTGCAGAATGGATGGCAGCGAACAGAAGGTCACTGGGAAGGGAAAAGAAACTCATGTGTGGGGCAGCGCAGTGCAAGGTTAACCTGCTGTAACCGGGTCTAAAGCAAAGTGAGGCTGCCCACTTATCTATCTCTGCACTGGGTCACCTCACACAGTGCTAGAAGGCACTCGAGAAGGAAGAACCCAAGGAGGGCTGGTCGCAATGTTGAATGTCAAACTGTCAGACAGAACCACAGGACAAATTAAGTTCATGGGGCTTGTATTCCCCACACCCGGAGTTGCTAACTTCTGCCACTCCTAGTGGGGAAACGTGAGAAGGGAGGGGCAGGTGGAAAACTCTGAATGTCTACACTGTTCTGAGCTTCTAGCCACAGCACTAATGGCCGGGCTCAGATATCACTGCTGCCCTTCTCCAACCTCTCATCCCTGCTCAGCCTTAGGAGACGGAGAAATGGATGCTGTACTCCAGGAAGCAACAAACCTCAGCAGCACATGAACTCTGTTTTTCTTATTCTAAGTGGAAATAGCCACTCTACCACAGACCCTGGGCCACTCAAGCAGCAGTGGATTAAGGTATCTTTTCCTTAAACCTTCATACCACATATCTCCATGTTTTGGTCAAACATTACCAGGTATGTTATGAACTGCCTAGCTTCCTGCCCAGGGGCCCCCCAGACCCACTGAGGGGTACCAGAGATCCCTTCTACCCGATCCTGGTCTGAATGGCTTCACCAATGAGCATCATACCTATGCACCCACCTCCCACTATCAGAACTGGCATTGTTAGATCCAAAAATTAAGAGATGGAATTAATTTAGATAAAAGATCCTAAGTGGTTGTTGCTCTCCTATATCCGAGCACCCTGAGACACTGCACACCAGACATGAGCCCAACTGTCTGGATAGATCAATGCTCTACGAAGAAAAGGATGCTTGATTTGACTCTTCCTAGTTCACAGACCTCTTCCCCATCTTCCCCATCTCTGCTATATTTTAAATATGAGGACAGAGCATTTCTCTTCCCCTCAACCTTACGCCTGTGTGGCAGCTGGGCCCCCAGGTTGAGGGCCAGAGAAGAAGAGTGCAGTTGGTGAAGACTTAGCCAGCATAGAGATGTACTCTGTTCTCCAGTGTTTACATTCTAGGATTGAAGAGCTCACAGCTTTCCGGGAGGACTTCTTCCTGGTTAGGGTCCAGCCTGGCACCATTAGTTCCCATTGCTGAGCAGTTGTCATGTGGGCCACACTTGTCCTACACTACCCAAGTGCAGCTGGCAGGATGGGAAGGCCAGGGGCTGAGTTGAAAGTCAAAGCCCAGTAGAGGGTTGTTACTGTGGTACGAACACCCAGTGCCTCTTGGGGCCTTGCCCTTAACGTGCCCCCCTCCCTCCCGACTCTCCCCACCTTCTGGGAGAGTTGGGTCAGCAGTACAGGCCTCTGGGGACAGGGATCCACACAGCGGGAGGGGAGGCTGCTGTCTCTGTGGTGACTCAGGCAGGAGCTCCCTTTGGGGTGTGTTGCTGGATACTGGGTGGAAGGAGTCAGCCAGCCCGCTGCAGGGAGGGGATCCCAGTGTCCCCCGCGGGGAAAGCCCCTTTATCATGCTGGAGACAGGGCTGGGGGAGGAGGTCAGGATGGAGTGATTCTCTCTCCAGCGCTCTGGCTCTTGGCCTGTTTTCTTCAAATGAAATTCTCTACATCATCCTCCCCAGCTTCAATCCCTTCGCTTTCCACCGGACCCCGCCCTGTGCCCATCCCTCCTGGCCACTGAGTCCATCACCTAGGAGCCGCCTCCCTTTTCTCCTCCCCTGCGGTTCTTTCTGTTTTTCTCGCTGGCATCTGGCTGGGCATAGCTACCATCCTCCCCCCTCACTCACCCCGGATCACTTCCCTCTCAAAGGTCCCGTTCCCGCTTCCCCCACCCCCACCCTCGGCCCAGCTCCGACTGGGCTGGTGACCGGAGGATGCATTCCTTCAGTCCCTCCGTAGCCTGCCCTCCCTCCCTCCTCTGGGACCCGCGGCCCTGAGCTCTGGCTGCCTTCCTGTCTCCTTATAAACTGTCCCTACTACCCAATTAGCCATCAGCAGCCTTTGAGAAAGCCGAGGTGCCCACACAGCGCTGACCTACATAGCCGGCCCAGGCTCGGGAGGGGCTTCCCCAGGTCCCCTCGCCCCTGGCCCCGCCTCCTTCCTCCCCGCACTCCCCCTCCATCTCCTGTCATTACAAACCACAGGGGGTTTGAGTTGCAGACAGGGGTTAGGGGGTGAGCGTGCTACCCCGCCCCAAATTTGGGGAAATCAATGTTTAGCTCCGGGAAGCTGTGAGTTTTCCAATGCATCCTCCTTCCCGAATATCTCGATCCTTCCTTCTGCCTAATCAACCTCCACCTCCTCCACTCCCTTCTGGGGTTTGTTCTCCCAGCTTCGGCCACCGCTGGCGACGTCGCCTTCCCGGGGCCCCATCCGCCCGGTGTTGTTGTTTTGCTCCAAGGAGAACCCCCCCCCTTGCCCACGCCCCCC
>NW_005371492.1:81394-92382 GCF_000412655.1 Myotis brandtii
GCCCCGCTCAGGCCCCTGCCCTGGCCACGGGTCCGCCGCGGGTGGGGGAGCAGGCATGTTTGCCTATAGCGCTGGCCACCCAGCCCTCCAGACACCCCGACACAAACAACCCACACACGCCCTGCCTGTCTCACTCCGCCCCCCGCACACTGACACACACACACACAGACACTGACACAGGAACGCCGCGCAGACACCGACAGAGACGCGCACAGCCAGACGCCCGGACACCCGCACCCACACCCACACCCACACCCACACCCAGACCCCGGCTGCCGTGACAGACCCCCGCCCGGTGCGCTCGCAGACACGTCGGCAGTGTGCAAGGAGGGTGCACACCCGGCACACCCACGACCCACAGAGGCACGGATGCTCCGACAGACACGGGGGGACGACCAATGGCTGGCGACGCGAACCCCGGGTTCCAGACAACCCGCCCTGTGCCCATCCCTCCTGGCCACTGAGTCCATCACCTAGGAGCCGCCTCCCTTTTCTCCTCCCCTGCGGTTCTTTCTGTTTTTCTCGCTGGCATCTGGCTGTGCATAGCTACCATCCTCCCCCCTCACTCACCCCGGATCCCTTCCCTCTCAAAGGTCCCGTTCCCTCTTCCCCCACCCCTACCCTCGGCCCAGCTCCGACTGGGCTGGTGACCAGAGGATGCATTCCTTCAGTCCCTCCGTAGCCTGCCCTCCCTCCCTCCTCTGGGACCCGCGGCCCTGAGCTCTGGCTGCCTTCCTGTCTCCTTATAAACTGTCCCTACTACCCAATTAGCCATCAGCAGCCTTTGAGAAAGCCGAGGTGCCCACACAGCGCTGACCTACATAGCCGGCCCAGGCTCGGGAGGGGCTTCCCCAGGTCCCCTCGCCCCTGGCCCCGCCTCCTTCCTCCCCGCACTCCCCCTCCATCTCCTGTCATTACAAACCACAGGGGGTTTGAGTTGCAGACAGGGGTTAGGGGGTGAGCGTGCTACCCCGCCCCAAATTTGGGGAAATCAATGTTTAGCTCCGGGAAGCTGTGAGTTTTCCAATGCATCCTCCTTCCCGAATATCTCGATCCTTCCTTCTGCCTAATCAACCTCCACCTCCTCCACTCCCTTCTGGGGTTTGTTCTCCCAGCTTCGGCCACCGGCCACCGCTGGCGACGTCGCCTTCCCGGGGCCCCATCCGCCCGGTGTTGTTGTTTTGCTCCAAGGAGAACCCCCCCCCTTGCCCACGCCCCCCTGATCACTAGGGCAACAATCGGTGGCCCCAGGGGATTTCCCTTGAAAGGCATCTTTCAACAAACCCACAAGTCAGGAGACTTAACGTTTCCCTCCATCCCTTGTCATGGAAATTACCTCCTCCCCCAAAGCAGTGACTTCCCTTCAGACTCCTACCCAACCAAGTGGCCTACCAAGCAAAGCAGTAGTTTTCCCCTTCATCTTTCCTATGTCCCCTTTTACTCCCAGTCCTTCCCTCCAATATTTTTCTATTTTTTCTTAATCTTTCAGAGGATCCTGCTTTTTCAAGTTTTAGTGAGTGAGATTCCTGAATGAATGATCTACAGACCCTCAGAAGGCGGCCCCTTTAAGGACCAATGTATATGTGACTATTACAGCTGTTTGGCTCTGAGGCCAGACATTGTCTGGAGGAGAGGCAGGGTGTCTGTCCTCCCCGTGGCTCAGGAGTGCCAAGTCCCTGGGGTGGTTGTTCTTGAGTGTGAGTATCTCTGGAAGAGCCTTGGTCTAGCTCAGAAAGGGACCCTTCTGAGTCAATTTGCTCAAACTGAGCTTTTGGCCATCAACTTCTAAATTTCATAATCTCTGAATCCAATAATTTTGCCTTTATAAGCATTCTTTTAAAATACTTGGTCCAACCTCTTATTCAGGTACAACTTAGGTCTAAAGGGTATTAACTGATCTACCCAAGGTTCTACTGACAGTGAATAGTAGAAACCACGAGTATTTATTAGGACATGGAACACCATGGTTTTCACAGTGCCTCCCCTCTCTATGAGGCCATATTCTGTCCCTAGAGGAGGGATTTGGGTCCATGTCTTTCAGCTCCTGGACCAGTCCCCCCCTGTGCTGATGACTGGGCCGCAGCCTGCTAATCCTTCATGTCTGGCTTATCTTTTTCCCTCTCGGACAAGCTTTCTCGGGCCTCTGTGATGGATGCAAGGACAAGGATGTGGGAAGTACGTTGTAAACAGTAAAGCTCTAATAAATGTTAGTCACTGATGGAGAGGCCAAGAGAGAATATTCTGGAGGGGCATCCTTCAGGGTGGCCAGATGCTGCCCCACGGCTTTCCCCTCAGGGCTTCTAGAGCTTAGCTATGGTTTCTGGGAGAAGCGCTCTGCCTGCCTTTGGACATTCCCTGAGTGGCTGAGTCGTTGTTAAGAATTATTGGCAGGATAGTGTTTGACCACCTCGGCCCACCTGCCTTGCCACCTGCCAGTGACTCCGAACCATTCCTCCTCCCTGGGTTCTCTGGCCCCTTGAAATCTCTGAGAGGCAGAGATGGAGGGAGTAGTATGCTTGAGGGATGTAAAGACCTGGGTGTAAGAGAGAGGAGAGGATGGTCCATGGGGTGGAGGAGGGGGAGATCATAGGAAAACTGGACTATCTTAAAGAGGTGAGACCAAGTTGGCATAAGTTTATCGTGCAGAGAAAAGCAAGGAGCAGGTATGTTTTCAAAAAGAGAACGGGCCAGAACCGGTTTGGCTCAGTGGATAGAGCGTCGGCCTGCGGACTCAAGGGTCCCGGGTTCGATTCCGGTCAAGGGCATGTACCTTGGTTGCGGGCACATCCCCAGTGGGGGGCGTGCAGGAGGCAGCTGATCAATGTTTCTCTCTCACTGATGTTTCTGGCTCTCTATCCCTCTCCCTTCCTCTCTGTGAAAAATCAATAAAATATATTTAAAAAGAAAAGAGAACGGGACTTCAGAGGGGAAGGATCAGGCTATCCTTGTTAAAGGATCTTGATGGATAAAGAGTATTAGCTTTGGAGCTAGAAGAAACCTTAGAGCAGGGGTTCTCAACCTGTAGGTCGCGACCCCTTTGGCGGTCGAACGACCCTTTCACAGGGGTCTCCTAAGACCATCCTGCATAGCAGATATTTACATTACTATTCATAACAGTAGCAACATTACAGTTATGAAGTAGCAATGAAAATAATTTTATGGTTGGGTCACAACATGAGGAACTGTATTTAAAGGGCCAGAAGGTTGAGAACCACTGCTAGGAATACTGCATACATACACTCCATAGTAACACTGTGCCTGTTGTAACATGTTGGTGCTTTATGCTTAGATATAGATGTTGAAGAACCAAAAAAGTATCTAGGTGAGACTGGGGACGAGTGGGGTGGGGATGGCAGGATGTGGGCTTAGGTTCCAAGCACCTCTGACTAATGGTCTTTTGCATCTGCTGCTCTGCAGTGGTCTCCTGCCTGTTCTCTCTTAATTCTCTCATGGCTCTGCTGGTCCAGCCCTGCCCTGTGCTGGAACCGCCTGGGAGGAGAACCAAGTGTGGGTGGAGAGGAGGAGAGTTGTTTTGGAGAGAGAGTATTAAGCACAAGCAAATGAGACTCTGGAATGCTCTTTTCCTCCTGGCTCCCTTTCCCTTTTCTGCATCATCAGCATCAGTCTGGCAGCGCTTTGGGCCCTGGGAATTGTAAGCAGTCGTTGGCTTTTAGAATCACAGAATAAAAGAGTATTCGAGTTGTAAGAGACCTTTAAGATTACCTAATTAATACCCCTTGTTGAACAGACGATGAAAAGGAAACTCGGAGACTCTAGGTGACTTTCTGTGCTCACGTGCAGTAAAGGGTTACCAGGACCGGATAGGGGAGACACATACCACCCTGGGAGGCAGGAGGAATAAGTGGAAACAATCCCAATTTGTAGAGTTTGTACAAGAGGAATTCCTCCCTCCGGCCTGGCTCAGAGTGAGAGGGTAGTTTGTCCTGCAGATGTGGGTGTCTGCACTGGAATAACCCCTTATCTGTAACCTTTCTTGTGCAACCAGAATCTTACAGGTGCCCTATTCGGGCACTCTAGGAATGGGGTTTTACAAAGAAGACTGGGCTACACGTAATAGTAAGTAAAATAAAAGTATCCGTGTTGGATTGTGATCTCTATGGTTACTTACCACTTTAAAATGCTGTGGCTACAATCTGTGTTTCCCAGAGATTTGCACAAAGTCTGGCGTAGGTAGTCTGTGGGATTAAATAACTGGTAGCCACAGTGAAAACTGGGGGTTGGGAGTAGAGAAGGGGAGTGGAGGGAATGCAGGTTTTGGCTCCTGGGTGCCCTGTCCACTCAGCAATAGCCTGGGTCACTGGGGGCGTGGAATGTGAAGCTGGCACCAGTGCTGGGCTGGACACGGCTGTGTGGGCCCTGGGCATTCCGCTCCCCACGCTGCCTCTGTGGAGGGAGAGGAGGGACTCAGCCGGAGTGGGGTGAACACTACATATTCTTCTGGGAGGGGGATGGCAGCACCTGGAGGGGGGAAAACAGCGCAGCAACTTGGCTCAGTTCTGCTTCGCGCTAAGCCTTCTCTGTGTGACTTGTTCTTTATCAGTAAATTCTATGTAGATTTTCCACATTGTTTTCCTCTTGAATTTTCCACCCAACTAACCCAGTGCTCCCTATTCTGCTTCTTGCTTCTACTATTCAGTTTTAATGAACCCCATCCTTAATGGTAAGCTCTGTATGGGTTTTAATTCTAACCTTAATTGAATTCTAATTTCGGTCTTAGCCTTAATCTATCATAGACTCTAACCACTAATCCTAATACCAAACCCAACTTAATTGTCAATTTTAACCAGTATCTTAATTCTAACCTGTTATAAGCCAGCAACTAGGACAGCGACTTGCACATCATAAAAATGACCACAGGTAGCATTTATCGAGAACCCATTGTATGCCGACTTTGCACTGGGTAGTTGACATGTGCACGATCGCATGCAGGTACCTGAAAGCATCCTAATGCGGTTGGCATTATTAGCTGCCTTACAACTATGAGGAAACAAAGGTTTAACTAGATTATGCAATTTGTAAATACTAAATCCAAATCTACTCTTTAATTTCTGCTTGACTAGAAAGCTGGTACTCATTCCTTTTTCCACCAACAAATACCTTTTTCAAAATCCTAACTCTAACTAGAGTGATTTCTAACATACTGAGTTTCTCCAAAGTATATTATTAGATTTTAGCAACTAAATAGTAATACAAAGTAGCAACCAACCAACCAACCAAAGCCCAAATTTCTCTGCCCAGAAACCGCATCGACACTTAAAAACATGAAAATAATCTATAATAATTAAAGTATAATATGCTAAATAGACCTGACAGCCAAACAACCTTCTGGATGTCCTTCTGGACAACCTTCCAGATGAAGCCAGGGCTGTGAGGGCCGAGGCAAGCCGCCGCGGCTGTGAGGACCAAGCTCCTTGCACAAATTTCGTGCATCGGGCCTCTAGTGTATTTATAAAGTTAAAACAATCAAACTAGAAAGAAACAAACTGTAAGTAAAAGCCTCCTTCTCCTTCCCAGCCTGGCCACCCTGCACACCCAGGAGCATCATTGGAGGTGGCTGTGCAGCACAGTAGCCCTGCCTCCCATGGCATTAGCAGGCAGGTAAAGTCAAGGTAAATGCCAGTGGAACCACCTATGCATGTACAGGACTTAGACATGAAGATCACTGGACAATGTGAATTACGATTAGCAATGACTATTAAAGGCCAAGGTTCTATATACTCAGCTCTTCAATGTATTACACCTTTTAGTATTCACACGCTCTCTGTGCGGTATGCATTACTTTACACATGAGGACAGCAAGGCCTGGAGAAGCCAAGCTATTGGCACAAGAGCACAAAGACGGCGAAGAGATCCGGGTTTCAAATACAGATTTGTCTTCCTCCAAAGCCTAAATTTTTCACCAGTAGACTTAGCCAAGAAGGCTTGTAAAAGGACAGGTTATTTGATCTTGCTTCTGAAGGAAAAATAGAAAGAAGAATTACCTATGAGACTGGACTCATATCGATGTGGGAGGAAACATTACAAGGGGAAAAGGTGCGCTAGAACTAGAGCACAGGGAGAAACGTGTGAGAGGCGAGAGAGCAATTGGGGAATAGAACAGATATGAGTGGAAACCAGGGACATTTCTGTGATCAATTCAGAAAAGAAAAGAAAAACCATCTTGTAAATATGAGTGTTACTATTGCTCCAATTTCGGGCTGATTGATGTATTTTGGAAAGAGTAGACACTCATAATTATCTACAAACAAAAATACACATTTTCGGTTATGTGTATCTGTATCTGTAGTCTCTGCATTTCCCCACTTGCATTCGTGCTCCAGCACTATGAAATGACTTGTAATTGCCAAAGCACACTATGTGGTTTCATGCTTCAGTGTCTTTGCACATACTGTCCCCTATACCTGGATTGTCCATCATTTTTTTAAAAATATATTTTATTGATTTTTTTTTTTTTACAGAGAGGAAGGGAGAGGGATAGAGAGTTAGAAACATTGATGAAAGAGAAACATCGATCAGCTGCCTCCTGCACACCCCGCACTGGGGATGTGCCCGCAACCAAGGTACATGCTCTTGACCGGAATCGAACCTGGGACCCTTCAGTCCACAGGCCGATGCTCTATCCACTGAGCCAAACCGGTCAGGGCTGGATTGTCCATCTTATTAAGCCTGCTGGAATTTGTGCTTGTGTTTATCCATTCAAACACTGATGAGGTGCCACCATCTCTGGGAAGCCTTCTACCCAGAGAGAATCACTCCTTGCTGGGTGCCACCATTACACTGACCATATAATTCCACTGTTACACTTCTTTTGCTGTGTTGCAATGATTAGTCTATGTGTTTTTCTTCTCTAACTGTGAGCTCTTCGAGGGCAGGAGTGATATATTCATGAATCTTGTTAATCCTGCTTAGTGTAGAAATGGAAAAAGACTAGATTCTCAGTTAATTCTAGTAGATTAAGCTGAAATATTCCTGTATAATAAAATGCTAATATGCAAATGGACTGAACAGCGGAACGACCGTTTGCTATGATGTGCGCTGACCACCAGGGGGCAGACACTCATACAGGAGCTGCCCCCTGGTGGTCAGTGTGTTCCCACAGGGGGAGCGCCACTCAGCCAGAAGCCAGGCTCATGGCTGGCAAGTGCAGCAGCAATGGCGGGAGCGTCTCCCACCTCTGCTGCAGGAGGGCGGTAAGGAGCGAGGGATCCTGGACTGTGAGAGCCCCGAACTGCAAGAAGGATGTCTGACTGCCTGCTCAGGCCTGATCCCCAGGGGTATCGGGCCTAAGCCGGCAGGCGGACATCCCCTGAGGAGTCCCGGACTATGAGACAGGGCACAGACCTGAGGGACCACCCCCCTCCCCCCAGTGTATGAATTTTGTGCAAACACATAAGCCTTATAAACCATTTTTTCAGAAGCACATATCTATAATAATAAAAGCATAAAATGCTAATTAGACCAGACAGCCGAACGACCTTCCGGACGAAGCCGCAGTGGCAGAGGCTGAGGCAGAGGTGGTTATGGGCAATAAGGCAGGCAGGCAAGCAATTAGGGGCAATCAGGCAGGCAGGCAGAGTGGTTAGGAGCCAGCAGTCCCAGATTGCGAGAGGGATGTCCGACTGCCCGTTTAGGGATCGGGCCTAAATGGGCAGTCAGACATGCCCCGAGAGGTTCCGGATTGCAAGAGGGTGCAGGCCGGGCTGAGGGACTACCCCTCTCCCCATGCACATTTTCGTGCACCGGGCCTCAGTATCTATATAACACATTTCATTGGTATGTATATGTTCTTATGGATATAATGTATCCAAAATAAGGTGAATCATTGTAATATACATGTATACATATTTTCATCTACTCACTCAAGGAACATTTTATAATTCCTGGAATTGACTTTAGAGCCTGCCCCATCCTTTTGCACATCATCAGTTGATCAGTTGTGGGAAGTTATCCTTTCAGATTGGTTTTTAATTTTGAAAATAGCCAAATGTCTTTGGATCCAAGTCTTAAGAATAAATGTTGTATTACTCAAGATCAGATTCATGTTGGGTAACACAAAAGCAAGGTTTGGTTGTAAAGTAATAAGAAATGGCTTCTGGGTGTACTAATATGTTGGTTCTTAAGGCAGTTCCCCAAAAGTAGTTCTAGGAATTTCTGAACAGCGTCATTCTGGTCTATTTGTTAATACAAACAAAATCAAACAAGAGTTTCATCATTTTATAGTCACACCTGGTAAATGTATAAGAACACAAAAAATCATGTGTCCAGAATAAACTCCTGATCATTCATTTATAGCTTATTGAATTTTTATATGAAATGCACAATGCTAGTTGAAATTGGGTGTTTTGTCCCAGCTGTTTTGTTGCAGTGTATAAAAAAGTTATAAACTCTCAGGTTTTATTTTTCCATTACAAAATGAAAAGACTATCCCACTTCAACTCCCACACGTTTTTGAGTTCATTTTATCTGTGAGGAATAATGCGAGGGTCAAGGATAGGATAATATTCAGGGATGCAAAATACTTGATTACTAAAACCAATCTGATAGTAATGGTTTTGCTTTTCAGAATCATAAAATAGGTGTGAATGTTTAAAAAAAACAAAACAATCCAAAACACTGGGATCTTGAGAATACAAAGATGAGTCAATAAGTCATGAAACTTACCTTCAAGGAACTTCTAGTCTAGTAGGGACACAAAGCAAACACATAATTACTACACCATGTGATAAATGCTGCAGTACCATTATATGTAAGTCACTGCAGAATGAAAGAAGAGGCAGAGATTAAATTTGTCAGGGACTTTCAAATTTGTCAGAAGACCTTAAGGAATGCCTAAGAGTTGACCAGGCATTACAAAAGAGGGAACAGCATCTGCAAAAGCAGGAAAGCGGAAAACAGTATAGTCAGTGTGGTAGAGTGCGAAGGGAACTTAGGCTAGAGATTGCTCTTTATTCTGCAGACAAGGCGTCATTGAAGGGTTTTAAGCCGGGAAATGTCAGTGCCAGATTTGCATTTTAGAGCGATAACTCCGGCAGCGGTGGATGGATGGACTGGAGGATACATATCATTTGCTTAAGAAGCCTGTGACCCTCCCGGGGACCACTCACCCGGTATCATGACACTGCATAGGACCCACTGAGTGTGGTCTTGTCTGAACCTACGGGTAAGGTGGACATGACACTTAGAACATTGTTGTAGAACCCGGACATCAATGCATAGTGTGGCCATGGTGGGGAGCCCACAGATGCGGACAGTGGTGCACAGCGGCATGAAGTTGTGTGGGGTTGGGGTTAGGATCGATGGCCAGCTTTCCTCGCTGGCCAGGGACTGAGGCCCTTTCCAGAAATTTCAGTGCTGACATTGGGGAAGTCCCTTACCAACTGGGACGGGTGGTCACCTTAGGCAGTGCCTGGCAGCAACAGCCTGCACTCAGTGGAAACTGTTCCTCAGACCTTCTCCCTGGCAACCAGCTGGGGGTCATCTCCAGGGCAGACTGGAGGGGGAGGAAAACGGAGTGAGTTAATTTATGTCTTAGAGCAGCGGTTCTCAACCTGTGGGTCGCGACCCCTTTGGCGGTCGAACGACCCTTTCACAGGGGTCGCCTAAGACCATCCTGCATAGCAGATATTTACATTATGATTCACAACAGTAGCAACATTACAGTTATGAAGTAGCAACGAAAATAATTTTATGGTTGGGTCACAACATGAGGAACTGTATTTAAAGGGCCAGAAGGTTGAGAACCACTGTCTTAGAGGAACGTAGAAGAGGGAAGAGGGAGGGACTGGCCATTTGAATGGGAGGAAAGGAGAAAGGCTAAGTAGGAGCAGAGGATGGAGGTTGGTGTCTGGCCCAGGATCCTGGGCTCTCTGCCAGTGTTAAGGAACATTACAGGCTCAACACAGCAAACATCCCAAAGGGTAACTCTACATATTTAGCTTTTTATTCATGCGTAGGTATCATATATTCATTCAACATTAATGGAGGTCCTACTGTGTGTCTAGCACTTCACATATGCTCTATCATTTAGTCTCCAAACACAGTCCTATGACTTGTAAACAGGATTATTCCCATTTCACAGGTGATGAAAATGAGGCTCCGGAAATGGCGGAGCTGAGATCTTAATTTAGGTGTGTCTTCCAAGTCCCTAGTTATTCCTGCAAACCAGTATGTCCATCTTTGCCTGATCATAATAATTTCATGGGGCACCTGCTAAAAATAATACAGGCGCAAGGAGATTCTGATTCCAAAGGTTAAGGACCAAGATCCCCAGACTTTCTGTTAACAAGTGCTCCCAGGTGATCCGTAGGCCCTGACCCTCCTGGAAAGCAGCACAACACAGCCTGTATCTCCTCACAAGGAGCCACTGACTGCGGGAAGAACCATACGTGTCAATAGTCCATTAGAACAGTTATATTAAGTTCTAAAACCAAAATGTGTCACTGAGTCTTTGAACAAATAAGTTCCTTGGCTCTTTCTAGGCAGCGATTGCTAAGCTTGTTTATAAAACACTCTGCAGTCTGGCCCCTGCCTGTCTCTGACTTGTGTGACCTTGGGGCCATATGCCGGGGTTCATGTCCCAGCATCAAGAAGGGTTCAGGAATCTGGAAAAGGGGCTGCGCGTAGATGACATAGGAATCCAGAGACTAATAAAGAGTTCGGAGACGAGATATAATTTTGAAAGGCATTGGGGGTCAGAGGACCTTCAGCTAAAGGAACTGAAGAGTGCCTCCTTGTCTAGGACCCTTGCTTTTATTAACACAACTAGAGGCCCGGTGCACAAAAATTTGTGCACTCGGGGGGAAGGGGGGGTCCCTCAGCCCGGCCTGTGCCCTCTCGCAGTCTGGGACCCCTTGGGAGATAACGCCCTGCTGGCTTAGGCCTGCTCCCGGGTGGCAGAGGGCAGGCCCAATCCCTAGGTGCAGCCCCTGGTCGGGCTCAGAGCAGGGCTGATTGGGGAGTTGGGGCGC
>NW_005371492.1:93753-104058 GCF_000412655.1 Myotis brandtii
TAGATGACATAGGAATCCAGAGACTAATAAAGAGTCCGGAGATGAGATATAATTTTGAAAGGCATTGGGGGTCAGAGGACCTTCAGCTAAAGGAACTGAATACTACCTCCTTGTCTAGGACCCTTGCTTTGATTAACACAATGTGTCCTAAGGCAAGGTGGAGATAATACAGTTCAAAGGGTAAGGTTTCAAAGGGTACAGAAGCATTGTCAGTTTGGGGGAATTAGCCTATGGCTGTTCAGGTGTTTGGCCAGTAGGAGGCAATAACATGTAGATTAAGATGCCCTTTAACTGTCTGGCAGCCACAATCAGTTTCCTATTCAGGTTTGGGGAAATGCCTTTAGTCGTTCCCAAACAGGTGACTCACGTGTGACTCAACCCTGTTGAGTCCCAAGTCTCATCAACCTTTGGATGAAACTCTTGAAATTATGACATGCTGGAATTGGTCGCCGGCAGTCACACTTGTCCTCCTTTAGCTTCTCTAACACACGACCTCATGCCCACACTAACCCTCTGCGCAGGCCGGCCACCCTGAACCGGAACCTTCCCTCCCTACTCTGTGCAGCTTCTTTTGCTTGCACATCCGATTTAAATGTCAGCTCAGAGAGGCCTTCCCTCGCAATCCCTTATTGTGTTTTACTATTTTCTTTATAATTCATCTTTTGTTTATTTGTTGTCTGTACCCCTTTCCTAGTAAACATAGGCTCAGTGAGAAAAGTAACCTCAATTTTGTTCAAAGTTGTCTCACCAGGAACCAAAAGGACATTGCACACAAGGCCTGGCACATAACAGGTGCTTATTAAATGTTTGAATGAATGCATGAAAGAGCACCTCTCACTGATCACATTTGGAAAAGGGTGTCCACATTTTTTGATTTTACAATCAAGAACTTTTTTCTTAGGCCCAAAATAAACCTCCCACTGCCATTTCAGGCTTTCCCCTCTGGTTCATGGAAGAAGTTATCTTTTTCTCTTCACTAGCCTCTAAATAATGTCCCCCTAGAGGCTTTAAGACTGTTATTAAATTGCCCCTCAACTTCCTGTATACTAGATGAAGTGTCTTAACCTCCTGTCAATTCTTTTATCATTTCAGAATCTCTTCTCTGATCCTTTTTTCTCAGGTAGTTGGGTTCAGAACAGGTCCTGGTAGGTGAGTAAGGTTGATGATAATGAGTTGAACATGAGATGCTATTTCAGGCCCTCTTGTATGTTTTTCTGTTATTCTTGATTTTTTAAAATCTATTTTCTTTGGCTCACTGGTGGTTACCAGTGGTCCATTTTGGTCCTAAGAGCTTTCTAAGGCCAGGGCTTGCTACTACTAGAATAGTGTTGCCTAACCAGGTGACATCTGATGAGATTTGCCACCAGAGCTTCCAATCCCATGGCTTGTTTGTGGACTGGTGTCCCCACATGCACGTACCTGTCCGGCTGACCATTGCTGTTGCTATTCCTGTGGCTGAGCTGGAAGTGGCGGCAGCTACATGGAGGGGTTCTCATTGCACTCCTGTGAAGGTCTGTTGGTGTGGACCGTGAAGTTCCAGGGATGACTGTGTGTCCTGCTCTGAGAAGAGTAAACAGGTCTGGGCCCAGCTGTGGGAGCCACTCCTGACTCAGCTCATCGAAGAGAGAGCACAGGGGTGAGACAGAGCATGGGTTTGAAGTTTGACTCACCGGGCTTGGATACCAACTGGGCTACTTCCTTTACTTGAGGTCAGTTTTTTTCATTTGCTAAAAATTAGACATTATTATTGTCTGTTTTGTAGGCACCCTGTGAAGATTAAACGAGGGCATTTACGCAAAACTCCTAGTTGAGAAATCAGGGCTCGTTTGTTAGTGCTCCTTCGCTTTGGAGCACAGGTGTGAGATGTTTCCTGCTCTGCTTGGGTGTGCCACGGAATCTTGCTGTGTGCCCACTGTCTCAATATAAAGTACAGCTTGGATCTAGACTTTACGTTCCAATAAATCGTTCATTCTTACCCAGGGCGCCTCTGTTTAGCCTGCTCTCTGCTGCCCTCCTGTGGCCACTCTGATCCCTCGCCATTCCTGATCCTATGCTCCCTCAGTGTGGTCGCTTGGCTGTAATGCAGCCTCTTCCCAGCTTCTTGGCCAGAATAGCTCTCAACTCCTCTGAGTTAAGAACATGTACATAAACCTGGCCGGGGACTCAGTGGTTGAGCGTCGACCTGTGAACCAGGAGGTCTTCCATTCCAGGTCAGGGCACATGCCCGGGTTGTGGGCTTGTCCCCAGTGGAGTGTGCAGGAGGCAACTGATCAATGATTCTCTCTCATTGATGTTTCTCCCTTCATCTCTGAAATCAATAAAAACATATATATTTTTAGAAAGAACATGTACATAAAACATTGTTTAAGTTTATTTAATTATTTTAAATATATGACTCTGTTTTTAATTTTTAAATTAAATGTACTGGGGTAACATTGGTTAATAGCATTATATAACTTCCAGGTGTGAACTCTGTTATAACCTATATATTCCATTGTGTGCTCACCACCCAAAGTTTAATTTCCTTTAGGCTGACGCCCTTTACCGAGGTAACATTCCTTCACCCCATCTTCTCTGAAAACCACCTTTCTATTGTCTCTATCTATGAGTTTGTTTGTTTGTTCATCTGTTGCTTTTTCTTTTATATCCCACAAATGAGTGAAATCATGTTTTTTGTCCTTTTTCATCTGATTTATTTCATTTATCATGATATTCTCAGGATTTATCTATGTTGTCACAAATGGCATTATTTTGTCTTTTCTTATGGCTGAGAAGTGTTCCATTGTATGTATGTACCACATCATCTTTACCTAATCATCCATCCAAGGACACTTAGCTACCATGTTTTGGCTACCACGAATAATGCTGCACAATGAATATAGGAGTACATATACTTTATGAAGAATTATTTTCAAATTTTTTTAGGTAGATAGCCAGAAGGGGGGTTGCTGACTCATATGGTGGCTCTGGTCTTAGTTTTTTGAGGAACCTCCATACTGTTTTCCATAGTGATGAGGAGGAAACTGGTCTTGCAAGGCATGTCAGGCCATAAAAACTGTAAACAATGGGGCAGGGGGAATATCTGCAAGACAAAGATCCCAGCGGGATATATACAGACAGGTTCTCTGCTTGTTTCTTCACTCTGATTTGGAAATTATTCCCAGAGTCCACTAGTGTTAATAAACGGGGTCCCTCCCTTTCTCTAGGAAGCGGGCTCGGTATTTCTTTGGTCTTCTGTAACAGTGACTGCACTAATTTACATCCCAACCAATGGTGTCTGAGGGTTCCCTTTCTCTACATCCTCTCCAACACTTGTTATTACTTGTCTTATTGATAATAGCCATTCTAACAGGGATGATGAGGTGATATCTCTTTGTAATGTCAGCCTCCTCCTCTTGGGTAGTATTATCTCAGTTCTAACCTTTTCTCATTTCTTTCTAATATTTATCTCATCTGTCAGAGATTCTGTAGGAAACATTATGCATTTTTAGAGTTTGGATGCCAGTAAGTCCCTAAATTTCAAATCCCATTATCTGTTGCCCTATTCAACGTCGAGCTCTCCTATGAATGCTGAAAAGGCAGTATGTTGCCATTGATTATTTAATCACAGAAATGCCCTATTTCTGCTCTCAAAGTCAGATCTCCTTAAGTTAATAAGGAAACACACAGCTATTTTTGTCTTGCTAAAGGGTAGTGGTGGATCATGGATGGCCCAAAATGCCAGTGCTTAAGAGTGAAGATGTATAGACAAAGGATAAACCTGCTCTGTCCCTCTCCTAATTGCAGAGCATGTTTAGCAAGGGGAATGAAGGGTTTTTTTAGGATACAGTAAGTACACCAGTTTGAAAAACTTTGTGGATGAGAATAAAGGGTAATAAAGTTGGTGAGGTGGCTTTAAACCAAATTTGAGAGGGAAAGACTTGAAAACCAGACACCGAAGAATTTTATTTTTATCATAATGTTATGTGATTGAATTGGTATGTAAAGACTAATCTTCATGTTATGGCAGAAATCAGGTTGGCGGGAAGTGACAAACCGGTTATACGCACTCGGAGGTTCAGAAAAGGACTGTTTATTCCAATACTGCCGGAAGCATGGGCGAGCAGCAGGTCATCCACAAAAATCTGCTAGGCAGACCCCCATAAACCAGCTGCTTATCTAGGGTAGGACAAAGATTACACAGGGAAATTGGATTACAGGCCTGGGGAAGTAGGAGGCTGGAGTGGGACTCCATTGTTTGGGCAACAAGGGTGTTAATCTTTCCATGAGAATGGACCACATTCCAAGGTTGACTCCCAGGTCCAAGGTTGACTCCCAGGTCCAAGGTTGACTCCCAAGGTCCCAAGGGCGTACAGCTCCCTGGCAGGTCGGAATATCCTTTCTTTAACCAACACAAGGTAATCGTGGTTAACAGAGCATGATCAATATTTCCCATAACCATAGCCAGTCCCCAATATTCCTTTCTTGCCCCTAACGTTCAGATTCAGGATGGTAAAGATGTTAATTTTTTCTTCCTCTTACTCTGTAAATTCAATGTACTCCTTTGCTAAACCCCAACAGTTTATTTTATGAAACTTGACCAGTCAATTCTAACATTCTGCGGGAAATAAAGTCAAAAGAATAGCCCCAATTGTAAACACTTGGGGTTTGGGGTGAAAGAGGGTTTTCCAGCTATCCTGAGTTACTTTAAATTATAGCAACGAAAACACTGAAGTATTACACAGGAATATACAAATAGTTGCATGGGACAAGAGAGAGAGAGCGTAGTGACAAATCAATGTGAGAACTTAGTTATGAAGAAAAGTACTACCTTCATCATATACTACCAGGGCTTGGACTGGTTAATGAATGCCATTCGAATAACTGGTTATCTGTTTGCCAGTTGAGGTGGGGGAGGTTGAGCCCTCCCTCCAACCATATACAAAAATAAATTTCAGATGTACTGAAGTGTTCAATTTTATAAACAAAGCACCACTAAAAGACATTCTAAAAAACTGTAGAAAAATGTTTAATCTTGGAGTGGGAAAAGCCTTCCTAAGCAAGACACATATTGCAGACACCGTAGATAAAGTTTAAAAGTAAATTACAGAGTGGGAAATTTTTATATACAGCATATATAGCAATGCACTAAATTGATAATATGCAGAATATCCAATAAATAACTGTGGACGAAAAGGGGCCGTATGCTAACCTGACAAGCTCAGGGAGGGCCTGTATGATGACCTTGAAAACTCAGAGACCTAAAGTAACTACAAAAGATGGTCTGAAATGAAAGCTTTTTAACTAAAAGCAGTTTGTGATGGGTAGTTATGTCCTAGGCTGGAATCTTCCCTGACAAAAGTCAATCTTCATATTGTCAGGGTAACGCCCCCTTTTCCAGACCCCTCGGGGCACAACCAATGCCCAGGGTGGAGACCATAAATCTCATTGTTATTGTTATCATGTTAATTGTTAACTGTTAAGTATCCTGCACCCACCTGTGTAGAAGAAGTATGTGTCTACCATTTCACTTTTCATCCAATCCCAGAGGTTTCCCTGCTTGGCTTTCTTCTGCCTCCCTGATCTATCACCAATGATTGTAAGTCTTCTCTTTTAATTGTAATACGTAGAATAAGGTGCAAAACTGCTGTTCTTTAGAGCATGATCTCAATCCATTGAGATTTGTTTTCCCAGCAATTGTTGACAGTTCGGCTCAAATAAATTCACAAATTTTTTTTTTTTACAGGTTTGAATGTTTCACAACACAAAAAGAAAAACAATTGAAGAGGAAATTGGACACAAGATAGAAGTAGAAATTCTTAGAAAAAATAAAATTGCCCAGTAAACATTTGAAAAAAACGATGAACTGCATTTGAATTTTGAATGCAGGTTAAAGCAACTAAGAGACCTTAGATGGTTAAAAAATTAAAAAGATGAGTAATATCCAGTGTTGGCAAGTATTTGGGGAAACAAGCATCTTCATTTATTGTTGGTGAAAATGTAAATCTGTGAAGCATCTTTGGAGAGTATGTATCAAAATTAAATATGGAAATACCAGCAGTGCTATTGAGAGTGGGGAAGGACAGGTAATGAGAATTGAGCTACAGTTGCCTAATAATTGCTCACCTCACTAACCACTGATGACAAGTTTTCTTACAGACCCCGGACACTGAAGGATGCAGCAAGGCTGTAGAAAGATAAGATGCCTCGATGGGTCCACTACTCAGAAAGGAACTACATGACAATGGTATCTATTGGATATTATCAAGTGCCTACTATGTGCCAGGCACTATTCAAAGCACTATTTAAAAAATTTAAATTCTTTATTGTTGAACTCACTCTTACTCAGAAAGGAACTACGTTTTGAGAACAGACCAAGGACAGGACACGCTTTGATCTGGTTGCTGTGTTGGGCCCTGACCCTCTCCGGGAGTTCTCTCAGGAGCGCTGACCATTCTCCGGTGCCAGGAACGGGCTGCGCCTTTTGTAACATCATAGATTAGCCGCCTTGTCATTGGGCATTGACCTCCTGAAGGCCAGACTGCAGACCCTCCCCTCCCCTTTCCTGGTTACACTTGCGGCTCGCAGCTGTATGGAGCTGTCTTCTTCCTCCTGTGTGTGTATATGACCAGCCCACTGGTGAGGGGGGGTCAGAGCAGATTTTTGTGGGTGACCAGCTGCTCTCCATGCTGCAGGCAGTATTGGAATGAACACTCATATAGGAGTCAACCCTGTCTCAGCTCAATTGGCTCAAGTGGTGACAGGCAGCCTGGACCCTCTGGTTGTCCGGTTACACTATTTCCACAAATCTGTTCTATAGATCTATTCACACAAATGCCGTGATTTACATAGAAAGAGGTAATTCAGCTCATTGTTTTTAGTAGTGAGCAATGGAAAACAACCTAAATATCCTTCAATAGTGAATTGGTTAAGTAAATTATACCGCACTCAGACTTTATAATAACACATAACCATTAAAAATAATGAGGTAAATTTCTATGTGCCAACATGGAAAGATAACCAAGATAAATATATTGGTAAGTAAAAATACAAAGAAAATACACATACTATTCTCTTGGCCTAAAATAGGTGGGAAAAAGCTGTTACTAACAGACATTTGCATACGTTACATTCATATATATGTAAATGTGTGTTTCAGTGAATGAATAGCTACTTACTAGCTGTATGGCCTTGGGCAAGATGCTTACCCACTCAGGATTTTATTCTCCTTGTATGGAAAGTGAAGATAATGATAGTACATATTCACTAGGGTTGTATGATGAGGCTTAAATAAATTAATCTAGTTAAAGTGCTTTGAAATGGGGGGTGGGGGCGCAGAAGGAGGCATATGTAATACTTTCAACAATAAAGAATTTAATTTTTTTTTTTAGGAATTTAAATTTTTTAAATAGTGCTTTGAATAGTGCCTGGCACATAGTAGGCACTTGATAATATCCAATAGATACCATTGTCATTAACCTAGTTATCAATAATAGAAAAGGGGCAAAGGGAAGGCCAAATGTTATAAGGATGCCATTTGGTCATTTGGGCAGCTTTGCCAAGAAGCTATAACTTTACACTCCCCAGGGGTCCAACAGAGGGGAGATAGAAGTTTGCCCAGTCAAGTTGGGGTGACATAGGGAAGGTACTTGTCTGTCAGTCACACCTGGGAACAGGCCATTGACCAGAATAGGCATGGCTACTGCAAGAGCATGAGATTTAGGATATTTAATCCCCCAAACAAAGGAGTTCGCTCTCTTGTGCTCTAATGCTCTTGACTCTCTTGGGCCTCTTGTTGTAGGGAACATGCTCTCTTGGCTCCCCTGTATTTGCCCACATGCCCCACGGTCATGTGGACCCCATACACCATGGCCTGATGGACGGTAACTAGCCTCATGCTGAGCTGGACCCGGCTGCAATGCGGAACGGAAACTCTGGACCCTGGCTTTGCTTCTAGTGGCGCTGAAACCCCAGCTACACTTCCTCCAGGACTGGGTTAAGGTAAATGGGACTCTGGGAACCCAGGGATATAATCCCACAAAAATAAAAATCACTCATCCTCCCATGTGAGTCTCAGAAAATTCTTTTTCTTGAGATATCATAAGGTCTCCAACCCCAGCCCTCAGTGTGGAAAGGGATACCCCAATTTTCCCGATAACACTATTATTCAGGTACATGTTAAACTTGGGCAGAGAAATTATTATACCTGTGGTGGGAATAAGATTTAAGGCATAAGAGGGGGCTATAATTGTTTATATTATATGCTTAATTTTTTAAAGTGACCATATGCTATGTGTTGAGTGACTAAAATATATTTTTAAAAGCTTATCTAAGGAGGTTGTTAAAGAATGATTATAGAAATCCAGGAACAAAGTCAAACAGTCTTGTGCAAGGGCATGAGCACTGGGAAAGAAAGGAGGTACAACATTTGATGTTGGTTATGGGAAGCCAGAGAGAGGGAGAAGGCAGAGTGGCTCTCAGCTTGGGCGTTTGAGTGACTGGGAAATGCTGAACCATGGAAAGAAATAGTGGAGTCAGGAGAACCAATTGGAGGGGTGTAGTATTTTAGGATGGAGGAAGATTAGTATTGTTTGAACCATGTTGAGTTTAAGCTTATGGGAACCCATCTAACGCGACATATTCAGTAGACAGGAGAAAGTTGAATGTTTCAGCTTACCACTCTGAGGTGGGACAGCGGAAGTCTCAAATTCTCAGGTCTCATTTGAACAGTTTCCATCTAATATTTCTGTTATAAAAATATGTAATTGTGGCACAATGGAACCATCTCTGTGCTTGGGAGACAGAGATCTGTTCTAGTCACTCAGACTGACAAGGGTAGAAGGAACTCAAGTCGCTCACCAACTGGGAGGAGATAGACATGCACAGAATCGATTGCAATACAGTGTTTGTTCTCAGTGCGCCAGTAGCCACATGCAGAGGGTGTGTAACAGTGTGAAGATGGGTGTGATCCAGTCCGCTTAGGGTGATGGTGGGTGTCAGGGGAGATGTAGAAAGTGAGGTGACTGAGCTGAGCCTTCACAGAGGAGTAGCAACCTTCCAGACAGGTGTGAGGGTGGGGAGAAGAGAAGGGCATCCCAGAAAGAGGAAATATCTCATAGCAAGGCAGGTTACTATGGAACCAGAACAGTTTTTTGTCTGTTTGTTTGCGGAACTGTAAGTCCTTCGGCATTACATAACCTAAGACCAGGGGCGGGAGTGGTAGATAATAATAAATGAAGCTGAAGAGAAGGTCATGAATCAGACCACAGATGGCCTTTAGGCTCTTCTCTGGGCAGTGGGTGGACAAACATGGAGTGGGGATGCCTTTAAGAAAAATCACCATAGTTTTGTTTGTGGTGTGGCAGATCAGTAGGAAGACAGCAGGAATGCTTGCAGGTAGACAAGGGAAGGGGGTATTGAAATATTCAAATTGCTCTGATTACAAAGGATGAACCACCTGAGCTATGGAAAGTGGTAAGCAGGATTGATAGAACTCTGTCGTTGATTAATTTTGGAGGATAAAGGTGAGGCAAGAAGCTTTGACAAGCTTCAAGTTTCCAGTTTAAGTGCCTGGGTGACCAATTCTTTCTTTCTAATACTGTTTTTATCAAATCAATCATCCCGTTTCAATTTACTGTTGTGTAGCCAGTTCTATTACTGGAGTCCCGATCTCCATTATAACTTACCTTGACCATTGCAAAAGCCTCTCACAGAGCCCTCTTGAAATTATTCCCCACACAGCAACAGGCAATCTGTCTAAAATGCAAATAAAGTCACAGGTCTCCCTTACTTGAAATCTTTCCCTGCCTCTGCATCGCCTGCAGGATTAAAACCCAAGGCCTTTACATGACACATGAAGGTCTCTGTGGTCTGGTCTTTCAGACACATTGTTACTCCCCGCCTGGGACTTCAGACTTCAGCAACTCCTCATTTCTTGTAGTTTCTTATACAAACAAGATGGTTTGGGCTATATCTTTGCTTTTAAAAATATATATATATATTTGCCCTAACCGGTTTGGCTCAGTGAATAGAGCATCGGCCTGCGGACTGAAGGGTCCCAGGTTCAATTCCAGTCAAGGGCATGTACCTTGGTTGCGAGCACATCCCCAGTGGGGGGCGTGTAGGGGGCAGCCCATCGATGTTTCTCTCTCATCGATGTTTCTAACTAGTTTCTTATACAAACAAGATGGTTTGGGATATATGTTTGCTTTTTTAAAAAATATTTTTTTTTTCCCCTAACCGGTTTGGCTCAGTGGATAGAGCGTCGGCCTGCGGACTCAAGGGTCCCAGGTTCAATTCCAGTCAAGGGCATGTACCTTGGTTGCG
>NW_005371492.1:104270-118324 GCF_000412655.1 Myotis brandtii
AAAAATATATTTTTTATTGATTTCAGAGTGAAAGGGAGAGGGAAAGAGAAATAGGAACATTAATGATGAGAGAGCATCATTGATTGGCTGCCTTCTGCACGCCCCACAGGAATCAAACAGCGACCCCCTGGTTCACAGGTTGACGCTCAATCACTGAGCCACACCGGCAGGGCCATCTTTGCTCTTGATGTTCTCTCTTCATAGAGTGCCTTTCTTCCTCTGTTTCACACACACACCCTCCCCACCCCAATTTCTCCCCCCGCCCTCAGGTTAACAACTGTTCTCACTTTAAAGCTTGGTTAGGTCTGTAGCTCTAGAAAACCTTCTTAGACCCCTCAGACCAGGTTAGTTTGCCCATTTTATTTGTTACTGTAGTATTCTGGATGTGTCTCTGCAGTTGGGCAACTTTGTTTTATGATCCTATTTATTTTCTGTTTCTGAATGATTTTATTGAGGGCAGATATGATGTCTTTATTACCTTTGTGTCTCAAATGCCTAGCACATTTCTTGGTATATACCACAGGGTTTGTGGAATAAACAAATTAATAAATGAGTCGGTGGGTAGTGCTACCATTAACTAAATTAGTGTATTACAAAAAAGTAGAAGAATTATGGGAATAAAAAGGAAAATTTATGATTCTATCATAAATAAATTTTATGGAAGTTCAGATTTGTACATTTTGTAATTGAGATGCCTGTGAATCATATAGGGATGGCTATGTCAAAGCCGCTAAATAAAGCAATCTGGCTTTTACTAGTAGGTGAAGTGTCTGGTTTTCAGGGACAGATATGAGAGTTTTCAACTCATCGTTGGTAGTGTGTGCTGTGCTACTACTTAAAATCAAATTCAGGGAGAAAATAGAAGATAACCAATGCACCCTCTAGGGCAATGTTTTGACCCACAGAAGAAATCAATCAAGAGCACACATATCCACACAAATACATGTGTGTACCTGAAACAAACCTTTTATGAAACAGTGTGTGCTATTATTAAAGGGTGATGTCTTCTGTTATTTTCTCTCTCTCTCTCTCTCTCTCTCTCTCTCTCTCTCTCTCTCTCTTAAATTCTGTCCATTCCTACTCTATCCTAACCTATTCTATCCTATCTGTCCTGTGTGATAAATACAGCTCTTTGCAACACTTCCATTTAAGAAGAAAGAGGAATGCTGGTGGAGACTGATACTGAGGAGCCAAGAAATAGGAGAGAAGTGAGAAGAGGGTAGTGTTTGTCAGAAATCAGAGGAGTAAGCGTTTGGGGGAGGGAAGGTGTGGTTGTTAGTGTGAAATGCTGCCGGAAGGTGAAGTGTGACTACTAAATATGATGACTGGGAAGCTATTAGTGACTTTAGTGACATTTTAGCATTTGCAAGGTTGAAGGCAGTTGAGGAAAGGGTGAGGGGTAAAGGGAAAGTGCCTGAGCAGGACCTACTCTCTCTAAAAATAGAGTGTCAGGCACTAATGTACTACGGATTTTTTAAATCTTTTAACTCATTTATTACTTATAAAGACCTTACAAGGTAGGCATTATTACTGTTGTGAATTTTTTTTTTTAATCCTCACCCAAGGATATTTTTCCATTGATTTTTATTATTGTTTTAGAGAGAAAGAGAGAGAGGAAGAGAGAGGAAAAGAAAGAAATATCAATGTGAGAGAAACACATGGACCTGTTGCCTCCTGCATGAGCTCCAAGCAGGGCCCAGGCCAGAGAAGAGCCTGCAAACAAGGTACATGCCCTTGGCCGGAATCAAACCCGGGATCCTTCGGTCCGCAGTTCACCACTCTACCCACTGGGCAAAATGGGCTATGGCTGAGCATCTGAGCTCAGAGTTTGCTTAGGAACACTTCAGTACATTATCACACAGTAAGTTATAGAGCTGGGATTCAAACCGTGGTCAGTCTCGACTGTGAAGTCTGTAGTTTGCCAATTGGACCATAACAGTCAGTCTATTTTTATAATACTGATAAGTAATTTAATTTGTATGGGTATGAGTTTACTAATCTATGTAATTATAGATGAAGAGGCTTGACAAAAATTATAGACTGCAGAAATATGGAAAGTAAAGTGCAAACATTCACCACTTAGCATTATCAATTTAATTTTCAAACTAGTGCTTTTTTCATTTATACAAGTAATTAGAGTATATGGTAAAAATTCAACTGATGCATTAGGTTAAAAATGAGACTTAATTATTTTAAAATCTTCTTTTCCATTTTGAGCATTCAGTGACTCCAGGAAGAGGTTATTTGATCTTTTTTATTTTTCTCTTTATCAGCTAAGACTGAATACTAAGCATTTTGCTCTCCCACTCCCTCCCCTTCCCTGCACTGTGCATAGAGACTACATTGGGTATTCAAGAGTGGTTTGGCGATACTATGGCAGAATAAGTGAGCACTGGAGTAAGAGTCAGAAAACCTGGAATTGAGTACCAGCTTTGTGAATAACCAGCTGACTGATCTTGAACAAGTCATTTTATTTATTCTGGACATCAGTTTTCTATGTTTTGCAAAGGCAGGGAAGAGAAGTAAGAAAAAGTCTCAAAATCTCACTTCTTGGGACAAATTGTAATGAGGTAGCCTATACCTCTTTAAAAAATATAAAGAAGGGAAAGGCGAGAGAGATAGAAACATCAATGATGAGAGAGAATCATTGATCGACTGCCGCCTGCCTGCCCCCTATTGGGGATCGAGCCCGCAACCTGGGCATATGCCCCCCGACCAGAATTGAACCCAGGACCTTTCAGTCCACAGGCCGATGCTCTATCCACTGAGCCAAACTGGCCAGGGCACCTATACCTCTCAGTGAATAGCTTCTGTGTGACACCTGCTTGCATTGGTGACAGCGGTCTGAACACTGTGCCTGGGGCTCTCCTCGGCCCCTCCACTTCAGTGTCTTTGATCAAGGTTTTTCCTTTTGTAAAAGGAGAATAATGATAATCACTCTTTTTACAAGCTGGGATAGTTCTGATGATAAAATGAGAGAAAAATTTAAAAATATTTTTGTCTTCCAGACAATGGAATATTGTTCAGCACTAAAATAAACCAGTTTTCAAGCCATGAAAAAGACATGAAAGAAATCTAAATGCGTATTGCTAAATAAGTGAAAGAAGCCAGTATAAAAAGTATACATTCTGGAAAAGGCAAAACTATAGAGATAGTAAAAATATCAGTGGTTGCCAGTGGTGAATGGGAAGAGAAGAAGAAATAGGTGGGGTACAGAGGGATTTTTAGAACAAACTACTCTATTTAATACTGAAATGGTGGGCTCATGTCATTATACATTTGTCCAAATGCATAGAATGTTCAACACCAAGTGAGAACCCTAATGTAAATGATGAATTCTGGGTGATGATGTATCAACATAAGTTCATCAATTGTAAACAAATGTTCCATCTGGTGGGAAGTGCTGGTAAGGGGGGGAAGGGGCTAACCATGTGTGGAGGCAGAAGGTACATGGGGAATCTCTAAATCTTCCATTCAATTTGCTGTGAACTGGAAACTGCTCTAAAATTTAATCTAATTAAAAATTAAAATTTAAAAATATATATTTTTGTCATTGTTATGACTACTGTTCATATTGTTTCTTAGAACTGTAGGCAGCATGAAGGACCTTGAGATTCATCTACCACCTTTTACATGAGGAGAAACTGAGCCTGAAGGAGATCAGCTGGTTTACTCAAGGTAAAGTGCTTCCTCTTCATTCTGACCTTGCTTTCAGGGTGGGACTGGATGTTCGTTAGGACAGAATTTGGAAGGCCCGGTTTTGTGTAGACAGTGACTGACTTGTGTCGGATAAATTGTGTGTTGACCTTGCTATGACTTGTCAGCCAGAGGTTCCTATGTAAGGACAGGCATAGTCCCTGGGATTGAGCACTTCATAGTCATACCTTTTGTTTAAAGTGATCCATTTAAAAAGGTGAACACCTTTCTTCTATTGCCATTGCAGGGTCTACTTTTCTATGTTCTCCTCAAGTGTCCTTCCAGGTAGAATGGGAAGTAGAGCTGAGATGAGCAAGAGAGAAGAAGGACCCATTATCTCCCAGTATTGGGTAAAACCAAAGCTCTTAATCCCTTGGTCTATGATCATAGAATCATTGACCCCTTAAGGATTCATTGTCTAATTCTTTGGCTTTGGGCCTGGAGTAATTAGTTTAATATAGTCAATCCTACATAATAAAGAGGTAATATGAAATTGACCATCACTCCAACACACAAGATGGCCACCCCCATGTGGTCAAAGATGGCCACCCCCATGTGGACACAAGATGGCCACCACAAGATGGCCGGTGGGGGAGGGCAGTTGTGGGCGATCAGACCTGCAAGGGAGGGCAGTTGGGGGCGACCAGGCCTGCTGGGGAGGGCAGTTGAGGGTGACAAGGCCTGCAGGGGAGGGCAGTTAGGGGCAATTGGATCGGCAGGGGAGGGCAGTTAGGGGGGACCACCAGGCTGGGGGAGGGCAGTTAGGGGTGACCGAACCAGTAGGGGAGCAGTTAGGCGTCAATCAGGCTGGCAGGGGAGTGGTTAGGGGGTGATCAGGCTGGCAGGCAGAAGCGGTTAGGGGCAGTCAGGCAGGCAGGCAGGCGAACGGTTGGGAGCCAGCAGTCCTGGATTGTGAGAGAGATGTCTGACTGCCCCTTTAGGCCCGATCTCACCCCACCCCCACCCGCTGTGCACCGGGCCTCTAGTAAGATTATAATAGCTATGTATATTATCAGATGGGCACTAGACTTATTGGGTGATCACTTTGTAAGTTATATAAATGTCTGATTATTATGTTTTATGCCTAAGTATAATATGTCACCTATAATTGAAAGATTAAAAAAAATTTATAAAACCTCCACAAAACATGAACTAGTTGTTACCTTTAGGGAAGCTGTGAGTAGGGCCATAGCCGGATGTGGGATGTAATTGTTTTTGTTTCTGGGCCAACAGGAGAAACATTTGGCATTTATTATATATATCCCAGCAATGCTTTGTGAATGAAATAATGAATCAGCATCACCAGTGTGTCTGTGGGGTCAAAGACCTGTATTCAATTAGAAACATGAGTAATGTTTGAGTCACAGATCTTTGGAGAATTAAATCAGTACAAAAAATTTTTGGAGGGGAAATGTACTCATCTTTTTAAGGGTTTACATGCATACAAATGGCATACCTAGTTTAAAAGAGGGAAAAGATGTACTGTCTTCCATCATTTTGAATGGCTTGACTTCAACTTTCCTGTCCCTTTAAAACTTTCACTTTCTTTGACTGTTTCCCTCCTTATTTTTAATTGAAAACCTAGTTTAGAGACATTATTCACACTTATCAAGTAATACTTTCAACAATAAAGATAAAAAGAAGCTTTATCTGATTTATGGATGATAGAGTGAAACAAGAGAGACATCTCTTATTTGAAAAAAAAAAAGAAAAAAGCCTTGGAGCCTAGCTAGCGTGGCTCAGGGATTGCGTGTCGACCTATGAACCAGGAGGTCATGGTTCGATTCCCAGTCAGGGGCTTGCGGGATCAGCCAATCAATGATTCTCTCTCATCATTGATGTTGAAGTATGGTACCTATTTGCTTTGTCTAACAATGGACAGGTTACTTTGATTTTCTAAATTGTATAAGTCATCCCATTCGATTGAATGCCTTATTGATTGAATGACTATCCCATTGATTGTGATCTTACTGGTTATCGAAGCACATTCTTCTGTACCTGGGAAACAGGACAGCACAATTACCCTAAATTGTTTCAGTGGCCACAGGTGGTGCGTTCCAGCTGACTTAGTGGTCCCGAGGCCAGAACGGCACAATTACTCTAAATTGTCCTGATAACTCAGTGGTCAGGAGACCCGAGGGCTCTAGATAATGTATTTCTGTCAATTCAGTGACCCCGGGACCCGAAACTGTAATTACCATGCTTAATTCTGCTTCTGTAATCTGCTTTTTGCGAGCCAGGTGCCTCATTCCAAACCTTGAGATGTAATCAATACCTTTGTGATTTTTGCCTATATAAGTCTGGTTTTGCCACCATCTTATTACTATGAGATTTGGGCATGTCCCCTCATAGTCCTGGATTGCAATAAATGTGACTCTTTAATTCGACTTCTTGAGGCGTCCTTCTGTGATTCGCGGGGTACATTACAACAATGTTTCTCTCTATCGCTCCCCCTTCCTCTCTCTCTCTCAAAAAAAAATTAATAAAAACATATTTGAGTGTTTGTGTGGATACAGATTGTTAATATAGGGGTCCTGGAAAAACTTGTTGAAGAGGAGTATTTTTTTGCTACAGTGGAGAGATTGCTATTGTGGAAAGGGATGGTGGTGTTAGCGGGATTGTGAGGGGAAGATAAAGGAAGGCTATTCAAGAAGAAGGGGGCAACCCAGGCAATAGCATCAAGAATTGTAACTCATGGAACAGAGGAAGGAAGGGACAACACCAAGTACCATGAAGTCTCAGCTCATCTTTATGAATAGCATTTATTATTGCTTCCAGTTTATAATTTGGAAAAGGAAGATTGAGAAGTTGTCATTTTCTCAGAGTTTTCACGCAAGCAAGCAGCACGGCTTGCTATTGAAGCTGGATCTTTCTACTTCCAGAGTTAGGGTCTTGGTTGTTAACCTGAAAAATTGACACCTTATTTGGTGGGCAGTAAGATTAAAGTTGTCATTTCTCCCATATGTCCTTCAGGGTAGTTGCTACATGGTATTTACATACAGGATCCTTGAGGGTGGGACCATGTCACTTATTATCTGTTATTATTGTATCCCCAATGCCAAGTGAGAGCATTGCAAACAAGGAATGAAGCTGCTGGAGGGAGTTGAAGAGTTGGCCTCTTCATTCAGCTTGTGGAGAACACATAATCTCTCTTTTTTTAATTATTACTTTTAAAAATCTTCATTGTTAAAAGTATTACAGAGGTCCTCCTTTTCTTCATATTAATTTCTTCCAGCCTGTCCCATCCCCTCTGCCCAGGCCTTTACCACCCCATTGTCTGTGTACACGGGTTATGCTTGTATGCATACAAGAGAACATATGATCTTTTAAGAGACAATGGCCCTAACCGGTTTGGCTCAGTGGATAGAGTGTCAGCCTGTGGACTCAAGGATTCCGGTCAAGGGCATGTACCTTGGTTGTGGGCACATCCCCAGTGGGGAGTGTGCAGGAGGCAGCTGATGGATGTTTCTCTCAGCAATGTTTCTAACTCTCTATCCCCCCCCCCTTCCTCTCTGTAAAAAAATCAATAAAATATATTTTAAAGAAAAGAGACAATGAAGCTTTGGGCAAAATTTGGTCCAATGGATTTCTTAGGCATAGGACAATATATTTATGAAAAGCAGAGGGTGTGTGTCTGCATCTGAGAGAACACTGACCACACCTGGTGGGAAGTGAACTGAGCACTTGTACTGCATTTGAGTGATTCATGGTGGCCTATAGAGTAGAGCTTCCTTTTTACAGACACATGGGCCTCCTAACGAGTTCTTTGTCACTAGCCACTCAAAGCAATACAATCTCTGGCTAGCACTGTGTTCTGGGTGTCAGGTTCTTGGAGTTGTCTAGGGTCCGTGTGCTAAGAAAGGTCTATTCTCTGTGTCTTTGTTGTAGGTTTATTATATACACCATCAGTTTCGCTTTTCTTTTTTTTAAAACAAAGTGTTTTTTTGTTTTGAGATATATTTTATTGATTTTTTTACAGAGAGGAATGGGGAAGGATAGAGAGTTAGAAACATCGTTGAGAGAGAAATCAATGAGAGAGAAACATTGATCAGCTGCTTCCTGCACACTCCCTACTGGGGATGTGCCCACAACCAAGGTACATGCCCTTGACTGGAATTGAACCTGGGACCCTTGAGTCCACAGGCCAATGCTCTATCCACTGAGCCAAACCGGTTAGGGCAGTTTCGCTTTTCTGAGCTCCTCTCTAGGTCCTAGGTGAAAGGCAAGTTTGGTTGGAATCTGCTTTTCCCCAGATGTTAGAGTCTCCTCCTTGCATCCCAACCTGACAGAACCACTTTGGTCCTGTTCTCTCTCAGATCTCGTTCTTGGGGCCATATGAGTGGGTAGGGAAGTGTGAGATATTGTGATGATCGCCTTAGAGTTAGAAGGGCCCTTAAAGATCTGTCACATGAGGCTCTTCATATTGCCTATTGCTCTTCACTTGGCCATCACCTGATCTCAGGTTAGAGCAGTGGTTCTCAACCTTGGCTGCACATTAGAATCACCTGGGAATCTTTTTAAAATCCTGACTTCTGGGCCTCATCCTCCGGAAAGTCTGTTTCTTTGTTATGGGGTGAGGCCACAACATGAGTAACAAAGAAACAGAATTTCCAGAGGATGAGGCCCAGAAATCAGGGTTTTAAAAAGATTCCCAGGTGATTCTAATGTGCAGCCAAGGTTGAGAACCACTGGGTTAGAGGGGACTATTTTGTGTTATGATTGAAGTCAATTGGTGTGTCCAGAGCTGTGGGCCATAGAAGCACACACTGAGAGGAAAGAGGAAGGAGTCTGAGCCCGCTTTCTGCTTCTATTGTAACCTTTTGCGTGGGAGTGCTGTGGTGAATACTGAATCAAGGGCTTTAAATTAACGCATTATCATTGGAACATAGAGGCCAATTGCCCCTTGATATATCTGGGAATCAAATAGAAAAAATAAGTGAGCTGAAGGTGAGGTAAGAAGGACTTAGATTAGGCACTCAGAACTGGCATAGCGGAACCTATAACCAACAGTGATTATGGATTTGTCTTTTCTAGGAAGCTTTTAAAAATAGGAACTATTTTTTTTTTTTGGATCTGGGCTGCTGCTATGAAGGCCTTCATACAGGGGTGGGCAAAACTAAGTTTACAGCTGTGAGTATGTGAAACACAGAGTTTATTCTTGTATTATCCTTGTTTATTAATTATTGTATTATTTATTTGTGTTGCAAATGTAACCCTACTTTTGCCCACCCCTGTATATGGTTATGAAAGGATGGTCACTTGGAATTTCCTAGGAAGCCTCTAGCCAGCCCTGACAGCTGAGAAATCCTCACCATTACAAGTATTATCCTTTATTAATTATGGTATTATTTATTTGTGTTGCGAATGTAACCCTACTTTTGCCCACCCCTGTATATGGTTATGAAAGGATGATCACTTGGAATTTCCTAGGAAGCCTCTAGCCAGCCCTGACAGCTGAGAAATCCTCACCATTACAGCAAACCCACCTCCCCCGGTACGCTCACTTGGGGGCATAGCTCCGAATGGAAGAGCTCCTGCCACCTTTACATTATTTTTCTCTCTTTTCACAGCATTTGTCGTAACTGAAGTCACTTGGGTTAAATGCACATATGGTGGGACTCTACCAGGTGGGACCCCAGAAATTCACCGAAAATGGCAAACCTGGGGTCACATTGGTTATACAATTAAATGAGTTTTCCTGCCAGCAAACGGATTTCACCAGTGGGTTCCCGAGTAGTGTGACCCTATAGGGATGCTCTGGCCTGAGGCTGTGCGCATCTGTGTTCTTGGCCATTTACTTATCTCTGTGATCAATTGGCATTTGGTTTATTTGGTCTCAGAGGACAGGCGTGACCAGCTCAGAGGCTCAGACAAGGTAGAGCTTCTGAACCGGTCAGCTGAGGACCACACCTGGGCCTGGCACGTTCACTGCTAAGAATGATAAAACAAACAGGGGAAAAGAACAGTGGCAGAATTAGGGTTGTGTGATAATAGGAGGGTTCCCCCCCACCCCCTCGCCTCGCCGTTTCCCAAAATGTTTCTGCTTTGCTTACATAATGTTTTAAAGTACAAAAAGCTTTAAAAGATAACTCCTAACATCCTCAGTTCAAATGCTAGTCGTGAAACTTCCCCAAATTCCACTTCCACTGCCCTTCCACTGCTCTTTAATTGCTTAATAAGCATTTATTAGGCGCCTACTATGTACCAGACCCTGTGATGTCCCTGTGAAAGAGAAAAATTGATATTCTCCAGAATTCTTTTCATGTTAAGGGAGTTATCCTCATTCACAAGAAATTCCTGGATGAGCCATTTGGTCAGAGCTGAGACCCCCCCCTGCCCCCTGCTCCCCCCAGGGGACAGGGCACGAGTGGAGGTGACTTTTGAAAGACAAGGAGGACAGGATTTCTGGATTTTCTTGGAATGGCAGTAGAGAGAAGGAAGGTGCAGGGAGAGAGAGCAAGGTGGACAAACCCTAAGGTGACCCCAATGATCCCCGCCCTTGTGTAATTCCCCTCCCCGAGTGTGAGTGCTTCTAATAGCCTGAGGCAAAGGTGAGGGATGTCACTCCTGTGACTACGTTATATAAGACTTTGTCTTAGAAGACCGGAGAGTGAGGGATCGTACTCCTGCTTTGATGAAGCAGAGAGCCACATTGGGAACTATCTTTGGAGAGGGCAGAAGGCAGTGCTCTAACAATTTCCTCCTAGGGAGAGTTAAACCTTCGTGGGGGAAAAATGACATTTCTGAGCCTCAGACCCCTGCGTCCCTGAACCCTGCTTCCTTTACCTTCAACTGGTCTGTGATCCATCCATCCACCCATCGCCCACAGTCCCCTCAGCTCCTGCTCCAGCCAGCCCAGGGCTGGGCAGCATGGTCCTCATGGGGCAACCGCCTGGTGTGGGGACTGTCACTCAGGGCTGAACAAAACCACCAAAGATGCTTTGAAAATTCAGATGCCAGACTTCCACAGGGTGAGAGGCAATCCTTGCTCTTTGTCTCCATGGAATAATCCCACCTCACGCGCACACTCATTGCCAGTTGGCCGATGAACTTGTCTCCCGAAACTCAAAGGTCTCCTCCGTAAATGCTCGTTCCTGTGAGAAGTTTTCAGCTTGTCCTGTTTGCTGGGCAAGCTTCAAGGCTTGTATCTAAATGATATTTTGGTAACTCCTGGTTTCCAACAAGCCACCGTCTCCCCACCTCTCTCACCTGCATTCACTTCTGCCCCCCTTTTCTGTCTCACCTTCTTCGAGATGGGGAGGGGGCTTGGGTTTCTACTTGGGGCTGGGCTGGCTCTCCCCCTTGCATTTTGCAATCACCAGCCTGTTAGCTAGAGGGTGCCACTCAAGCCAGGAGCTGACCCCCACCTCCCAGGAACCAGAAAGTCTGAGGGAACAGATCTCTCCTCCCACTGCTGGGGAGGCGACTTTTTACCCACTCGGGGCTCTGGGTGGGTGGCCAGAGGACACAGCCAGCCTTGAACTCGGCTCTCCTAAGGAAGCTGGGGTGGGGTCCAGGGGGAGAACCCACACACAATTAACCGCACCGACGCCGTAACGGAGAGGGCGGAGTTGATGGAGCAGACAGGAGGACTCTGGAGAGAGACTGATGTTTTTGCCTTTGGGGCGTGTGCATGTTTGTAGCAAATTGAAACTCCTGAAATTCTTTTGAAGTGCGGCACTTTAAAGGACTTGTGATTCTTGCAGTAAGAGCCCACATAGCTTTACCTCTCTGAGCTACGGTGGTGGAATGCAAGGTCAGATATTAACTCCCCATGTCAGTCCTGAGGACATGCCCTTCGGAGGACGCTTCTGTGGGCCAGAAATGCCGGTGCCTTTTCTTGTGAGCTCGGCCTATCCTAGGAATTTCTGCTTTAAGCTTTGGCCTGAATGGAAAAATTGGTGTGTGGGACGGGGGCAGGGGGTGGGTGTGTGGATGAGGGTGAGGTAGGGCGTTTAGAGAAGGGGCTGTTACATTTTCCAACCACACCCAGAATCCTCCATCGTTCAAGTTCCTCTTGCATTGTTCGATAGCCACAGGACTGCGCAACAGAAAAGGGAAGGAGGTCGTCCCTCTGTCACTCTTAAAGGTTGGGGCAAAGGTCTAGGGCAGTGGTCAGCAAACTGCGGCTCAGCAAACTGTGGCTCGCCAGCCACATGTGGCTCTTTGGCCCCTTGAGTGTGGCTCTTCCACGAAATACCGACTTCTGTGCATGGGCCACGAAGTTTCAATTGCACTGTACGCACGCGCCCGCACGTGGTATTTTGTGGTAGAGCCACACTCAAGGGGCCAAAGAGCCACATGTGGCTGGCGAGCCACAGTTTGCTGAGCCGCAGTTTGCTTGGCCCTCATTTGCTCAATTCTAGAAGCTTTCTAGGAATAAAGACTTCATGACACTGTGGAGGCTAGGAGTGGGCGTTAGGAACTGAGAGGGGATGTGTAGCCAAGTAGACATCAAACCAATATATGTGTTTTAATCTTTATTGTTGAAAGTATTACATATATTCCCTTTTCCTCCCCCTGCACCCCTTCTAGCCAGCACCCTCTTCCCTACCCCAGGCCTTCACCACACTGTTGTCTGTGTCCATGGGTTCTGCAAATATACATACAAGTTCTTTGGTTAGGTGAACCAAACTGATATTTGTTCAAATGTTTGACCAGGGTGCAATGTAGCCAGCTCCTTAGGTGAAATTCTCTACCAGTGAGAATTAAAACTCATAGACAATCCCTCAAACCTGGTTTTAGTCAATCATTTTCATTTTCTAACTAGGAATCAGAAGATCTTGGTTCAAATGGCAGTTCTGCCAAGTTGCTGAACCTCTCCAAACTTTAATTTGCTTTTTTATACGATCTACCCTCCAAATGAGAAATGAATGAGAAAGTTCATTGTGTAGCTCTGTACAGATATACCAGCTATGTTACTGTTCTAGTGCAGTGGTTCTCAACCTTCCTAATGCTGTGGCCCTTTAATACAGTTCTCATGTTGTGGTGACCCCCAACCATAAAATTATTTTCGTTGCTACTTCAGAACTGTAATTTTGCTACTGTTATGAATCGTAATGTAAATATCTGATATGCAGGATGTATTTTCATTGTTATGGTTCAAATGGCAGTTCTGCCAAGTTGCTGAACCTCTCCAAACTTTAATTTGCTTTTTTATACGATCTACCCTCCAAATGAGAAATGAATGAGAAAGTTCATTGTGCAGCTCTGTACAGATATACCAGCTATGTTACCGTAATGTTCTAGTGCAGTGGTTCTCAACCTTCTGGCCCTTTAAATGCAGTTCCTCATGCTGTGACCCAACCATAAAATTATTTTCGTTGCTACTTCATAACTGTAATGTTGCTACTGTTATGAAATGTAATGTAAATATCTGATATGCAGGATGGTCTTAGGCGACCCCTGTGAAAGGGTCGTTCGACCGCCAAAGGGGTCGCGACCCACAGGTTGAGAACCGCTGTTCTAGTGGCTTTCGTCTCTCTCCTCAGCCTGTAAGAAAGGTTCAAGGCCACAAGGTGGGAAATAAAAGGGTCTGAATGTCAGGCCCTGCCTGGAGCATCCTGGGGAACCGCATACCTTCAGCTGGGGCCGATGTGGGCTTGTGCTACCCTAAGAAAGAGGCTGGACTGGACTTTTCTAGCGGGTGGAGTTGGTCAGAGGACAGATGGCCCCTTTGTGCCTTGCTTAGCCAGGGGCTGCATCTCAGCAGATAGCTGGAGGTCCCCACTTAAGGGAACTAGAAGCTTGCACCTCCTCAAACATCCCCCAGCCTTCAGCCCCCTCACTCTCTGAGGCGTGCTGTTTTGGGGACTTGAAGAAGAATATCACAGGACTGGGGTGCGAGAGTTTCCATATTGGTTGAAATTCCTCTTTATTCTTAATACTGAGAGACAACTCCTAATTTGTGAGTATTGTAATTGTTGTATTTTAAAGACAGAATATAAAAGAAAATGAGTGGGCTTTTATAAAGTTACTTCACTGTAGAACTCAAGTGCCGCACAGGTTGGAGCTGATCATTAATTACAAAGTACGCCGGTGGGATGGCTCTTATTATTGTAATCCCAGTGCCTGGAATGTGGTGGGCATCTGATTGATCTAGGAAAGAACTGATGCTGACTTGGATTGGCTATAAGTTATGTTTATAGGAAAGAGAAAGAGTCATCATTCCTGGGGATCACACACACAGGCAACATCATGAGTTAATTCACTCGCTTCACAAGTATTCGTCAAGTGCTCTTTTGTGCCACTTTCCATTCTCAGGCACTGAGATCCAAAATAGCAGCAGTCTATCTGGCATGGATGTATATTCTTCTTTAAAAAAAAAAAAAGTCTTTCTGTTGAAAGTATTACATATG
>NW_005371492.1:118681-122105 GCF_000412655.1 Myotis brandtii
TAGGCCTTCACCACCCTTTTGTGTGTGTCCATGGGTTATGCATATACCCACACAAGGTCTTTGGTTGATCACTTCCCACGCATCCATCCCTCCCCCCGCCTTCCCTCTGAGATTCTGCAGTCTGTTGCATGCTTCCATGTCTCTGGATCTGTTTTGTTCACCAGTTTATGTTATTCATTAGATTCCACATATGAGTGAGATCATGTGATACTTGTCTCTCTCTGACTGCCTTATTTCACGTAGCATAATGCTCTCCAGGTCCCTCCATGCTGTCTCAAAGGGTAAGAGACCCTTCTTTTTTACTGCTGCATAGTATTCCATGGTATAAATGTGCCACAGCTTTTTATCCACTCATCTACTGATGGGCACTTGGGCTGTTTCCAGATCTTGGCTATTGTAAATCGTGCTGCTATGAACATAGGGTCCATACATTCTGATTGGTGTTTCAGGCTTCTTAGGATGTATTCCTAGAAGTGGGATCAGTGGGTCAAATGGCAGTTCCGTATTTAATTTATTGAGGAAATGAGTGCATATGCTTATGGTAGAGCCAGAGAACAGATAGTTAAATGACGCTATCAGAGGATTGTGGTAGATCCAGGAGGCTCCTTCTATTCAGGGTTTTACTTTCCTCAGTTTCAGGTGCCCACGGTTAACCACCGTCCACAAATATTAAATGGAAAATTCTGGAAATAAACAAGTCATAAATTTTAAACTGCGCACCATTCTGAATAGTGTGATGAAATCTCAAGCCATCCCATTCCCCCCTGCCTGTGACCGGAGTCCTCCCTTTGTCCAGCATATCTATGCTTTAAACACTACCCTCCCATTCGTCTCAGCAGCTGTCTTAGTTATCGGATCGGCTGTCGTGGTATTACAGTGTTTGAGTTCTAGTTGAAGAGAATAAAAGAGAATAAAACGGGGCAGAGAAAGACTTATTGTGCTTAGCAGATATCTTGCAGAAAGCTTGCAGCCTTCAGCACAGCATAGCTCAGATAACCAGAAGACACCTGGTATGGGAGGAACCAAGGATGGACCAGACCCTTATGTCAACAGAGCAGCTTGCAGCCAGCAGAAGTTTATAAATACCTATCTCTCCCTGCTTTCTTCACTGATGCCTTTCTCGGTCTCAGCCCACCTGCATCCAGGGGTTGGAATAAAATCTTTTTTGATACATCATGGCCTCATGTCATAGGTGCGCGGCTCCAGCCCACTATGGACTTTTCACTAGTAACCCTTATTTTACTATTATTAATAAGGGCCCAAATCCATTCACATAACTCTTATTACAGTACATTGTTCTAATTCATTATTAATTATTATTGTTAATTTCTATTTTTTAAATATATTTTTTATTGTTGATAGTATTACAGATATCTCCCATTGTGCACAACCCTCCCCCGCCATGCTCCCTCCTCCCAACCTTTACCCAACCCCCCAGGTCTTCACTACCCTATTGCCCTTGTTCATGGGCTGTGCATATCTATCTAATAATAGGGCCATATGCAAATTGGTCGTGATGCCATCATGTAATGGCTGAATAGCAGGGACCTGAGGCTGCATGGTGCTTGGCCGGGGTGGGGGACCTCAGGCTGTGCTCCCCGCCCAGTGGGGCTTGACGGGGAACCTCAGGCCATGCCTCCCACCCTAGTGCCAGGCCAGGAGAACTCAGGCCATGCCCCTCCACCCCAGCACCAGGCTGGGGGTCCTCAGGCTGCATCCCCCACCAGTGGGGCTTGATGGGGACCTCAGACCACACCCCCTGCCCAACGGGGCTTGACGGGGGACCTCAAGCCGCGCCCCCTGCCTCAGTGCCAGGCTGGGGGACCTCAGGCCACGTCCCCCGCCTGGCGCCAGGCTGGGGGACCTGAGGCTGCGCTCCCTGCCTGGAGGGGCTTGACAGGGGTGGGGCTGGCTGGGTCTGGGTCTCGCCCAATGGGGATGGGGCTGGCCGGGTCTGGGTCTTCTGCGATTTTGAAGTGCATGTGGGTGGACGGGGACTTGACTCTGGGTCCCGCAGCGTACCCCAGACTCTGACAGGAGCGAGATTTTCATATACATTTTACTAATTTTCTTTCATCTCTGACACTTCTATTATAGAGAAAGGGCAAATAGCAATATTAAAATATTTCCTCTAATTAATTCCCTTTTAATGTGTACGAATTATGTGCACTGGGCCACTAGTCCTCTGTATATATAAAAGCTTAAGCGACCAGCTGACCGACCGGCCAGTAGCTATGACACGCACTGACCACCAGGGGGCAGACGCTTAACACAGGAGCTGCCAAGTTGCAGTCACTTGGCAGTGCCGGTTCTCATTAGATTCCACAAATAAGTGATGTCATGTGATATTTGTCTTTCTCAGTTTGGTTTATTTCACTTAGCATTTTCCAGGTCCATCCATGCTGTCCCAAAGGGTAAGAGTTCACTCCTTTTTACAGCTGCACATTGTTAATTTCTTACTGTGCCTAATTCTAAATTAAACTTCATTATTATGTGTGTGTATGTGTGTGTGTGTGTGTGTGTGTATTAAAAGCATAATATGCAAATCGACCGAACGCCAAACCATGGAATGACTGTCCAGACAACCTTCTGGACAAAGCTGGGGCTGCAAAGGCCTACTCTTGCACGAATTTTGTGCATTTGGCCTCTAGTATGTGTGTGTGTGTGTGTGTGTGTGTGTGTGTGTGTGTGTGTATGTGTGTGTGTGTGCGTGAAAAAACAGTACATGTAAGATTTGGTATTATCCGTGGTTTCAGGCATCCACTGGGGGGGTCTTAGAATGCATCCCCTATGGTTAAGCAGGGGGGGGGGGGGGGGAGCGACTGTGCATGCTGGAGGAACCTAACCGATAATAAGAGGTAGAGCAATGTGAAGCATGGTCATCATAGAGGTCCTTGCACAGGAGATAATATCTGACTGAAGAATGAATGAAGCAAGCCAGATCAATGATACCTAGAGGATGGGCGTTTCAAACAGAGAAACGGCAAGAACAGACCCTGAGGTAGGCATGAGCCTGATGGCTTTGAGGGAAAGCACAAACATCAATGTGGCTGGAATGGAGGGAGCGATGGGGTCAGTTAGTTTTGGAGGTTAATATGGGTAGGTCATATAGGACAATGTTCTCAACCCTATCACATCCAAATGTGCTTTATATAATAAGTCCCGTGTTTGTTCACTTCTTTACCATCCTGCAATGGAATTCATAGGTAATTCATGTAAGCTTCCTACACATATAATTAATAGAAATCAAATAATATGTTAGTTGTAATATGAGAGAAATAAAAGTAAATAAATTTATAATCAATAATATGTATTTTAATATGTAAATGCCACACTAGCAGTCTTGTACCAATATGAAGACTCACTTTCAATGCTACAGATTTTATAGTTATATGTATACATATATGTATTTATATTATATTAT
>NW_005371492.1:122215-125447 GCF_000412655.1 Myotis brandtii
ATTTCTAATTCTATCTCTTTCTATTTCTCTATATCTATATCTATATCACCTATCTATATTATTTTATATTTATATTTATACTAATGCTAGCATGTTGCATTGCTGACAGATATCACAAAGCATGTCATTTGCCATCAATGTTGCAATTTTCCAAACTGCTAAATATTTCTTGATAAATTTATGATCAAAACAAATGAACTCTACTCTCAAAGGCACAGTATTTTCTATTTCTGGATATTTAAGGAAGTTTTAAACTATGCAGAAAACTCACTATATTTATATATAAAAATGAGTTAGATGCTAGGCTCAGATACCAACAATTAGGTTTTTATTAGGTCATTCAAAATAAATACACAACGTGAGGTAAGTCTTCCTTGTGTAAGATGCACCTGCACATTGCAGGATCCCAGCTACCCTTCCTCTCTCCAGCTCATTCCGGTCCCCAGTCATCACGAAAACAGAAACGACTCCACCAAATTTTCAAACCACTTTCTAAGGCAACTCCAGACCCACTGGCAAGCGATGACATAAGGCTTTTAGGTCAGGCTTTCCTTCATGTTAATGAAAATCATTGGTGAGTTTGAGCAGAGGAATGAAGGAATGTGAATGATGTGTTAAAAGGCTAATGTTAGCTGTTGGTAGAGAATAGACTGGGTTAGGGACGGGAGCAGGTTTGCAGATTTGCTGGACCCAAAGCCTTTTAGAAGCAGCAGAGAGAGGTAGATTCCCAAGTGGTGGTGACTCTGGTACCACCGGCAGTGGAAGGTTTTAGAGCAATGCACACCCGCAAACGTGACTCATCATCTCTGGAGGTCAGACCTCGCAGGGATCACTTATATCTGCCTGGGAAGTAGTGATTTTTATTTATTGCCATTACGATGGCTGTTACCTGCTAGTAAAAATGTTTATATTATTTGTATTTAAAAGCCATAGAAAATGGAACTTTTCCCCTCAAAACACTACACCAGTGTTTATGTGCTTAGTAGTTCCTATAAATTATAATAGAACAGAATGTCTTAACTTCTCTGTGTCCTCCTTGGAACTTGGATCTCTTGCTTTTGTAACAGTAATGTTCCGTGATGGTTCTGTTGAGAGAACAAATGATGAGGCATAGAGTATTATGATAAGAGACGCTGAAAACATGAGCTTAGTGGAAAAAGCAACTTCATGGGAATGACAGGGACCTGGGTCTGCATCTGAGGCCTTGCTCTTTACTTGTTGTACAACTGGGCACACACTAGGTCTCTTGAGCCTGATTTCCTCATCTAGAAAATGAGCCGATATAATAATACCTAGAATTAAATAAGGCAAAATGTGAAAGTGTCTGTATAGTTACACACATGGCAGGTGCAAAAGCAAAGCCAGCTTGCCTTGTTTATGAACAGTTCTTGCAAACAGGCTTCTTCAGACTGCATGCACAAGCTAGTTTCTTGTAGATCACGGGGTTGGGCACTTAGCCATGGATCTCATTTTTCTGTCCCCTGAAAATGCTTGGACAAAGGGCAGTGCTAAGGGAAGTAAGAAATGCATAGTATGTCTTTGACCGTAAGTCACCCTCCAAGAGGATTTTCCCTCCCCTGGGGTACTGGTTGGAGCCCTGAATTTCTTTCTGGGGCTATGAGCATAGGAACTTCGCGGCAATCCTTAGTCCAGCCTGGGAACAACATTTGACAGACGATGTGGGCTGTGGATGGGGTCCCGTGAAACCTCTTTGCAGGGAGCAATGCAGGGCTTTTTTTGTTTTTTTAAAAATATATTTTATTGATTTTTTACAGAGAGGAAGGAAGAGGGATAGAAAGTCAGAAACACTGATCAGCTGCCTCCTGCACGTCCCCTACTGGGGATGTGCCCGCGACCAAGGTACATGCCCTTGACCGGAATCGAACCTGGAACCCTTCAGTCCGCAGGCCGACGCTCTATCCACTCAGCCGAACCAGTCAGCGCAATGCAGGGCTTTAAAACCAAGGATGAGGGCAAGTGAATCTAGCTAGAGAAGGTGGGCAGGTGTCTCCGGAGGTGGAATTAGACTAAAGACAAATTGCTGAGGAGCAGGGAGTAGAGAGGAGGCCTGATTTTAGCCGCTGTGTTTCTGGTAGGGGCCCTTTCTGGGTGTCTCCCCTGCCATGAACCCAGCTCAGTCCTGAGCCTCAGAGCGACATCTACTGGGAGTCACCAACAACCCTTTAAAAAAAATTATATATATTCTTATTGATTTTAAAGAGGAAGAGAGAGGGGTAGAGAGAAAGAAACATCAATGATGAGATAGTCACTGATTGGCTGCCTCCTGCACACCCCCTACTGAGGTTTGAGCCCTCAACCCAGGCATGTGTCCTTGACCAGAATCACACCCGGGACCCTTCAGTTCGCAGGCCAACTCTCTATCCACTGAGCTAAACTGGCTAGGGCACCAACAACCCTTAATAATCTTTTCTTCCATTTGCTACTTCTACAGGCCACTTTTGAGGCAGGAAATGGTGCCATTCAATATAGCAGACAATTTAGAACCAATTATGTTTATGTTTATTTTGAATATGAAACGGTTTCTTTTCTAATTACGTACAAGCTTCTAACAGAGCCTTTTAAGTGTTTGTACTGCTGAAAGGAGGAGAGTGATTGCTTACCCCGAGGGGTCAAGAAGCTGAGCCTAACGTGGCCTTTGCCAAGTAACCATTTCTTTCAAGTCTTACACTTTATGTTCCATTCTAGTAAACAGTTTGGGTTCTATTTCATTGTTCCTGCATTTTTTAAAAAGTATAAAGTTGTTGTCTGGCCCCAAATCTTATAGTAAAAGCAAACCCTGGCATGCGCCACATACGGGTGCCTGGCGTACCCTAGTTATAAAAGCACAGAAAGAGATTAGTATTAAAACTGAGTATCCACCCAGAGGTGAAGGTAAGATGGTTCAGAGACAGGTTAAGTTGATAGAAAACTGAGAGGGAATAAACATTGATTTATTTATTCAACAAGTATTTATTTAGTACTGTTGTAATGTACCCTGCGAATCACAGAAGGACGCCTCAAGAAGTCGAATTAAAGAGTCACATTTATTGCAATCCGGGACAATGAGGGGGCATTTCAGCTCTCCCAAATCTCATAGTGATAAGATGGCTGCAACACCAGATTTATATATGCAAAGATCACAAAGGTATCGATTACATCCCAGGGTTTGGAATGAGGAACCTGGTTCGCAAAAAAGCAGTTTACAGAAGCAGAAGCAGCATGTTATCTAAAT
>NW_005371492.1:125779-131433 GCF_000412655.1 Myotis brandtii
TTTCTATTGTTAAACAAAGCAAATAAGTACAGAAGCCAAACAGCAGGGTTAAAGTTAAACTATAGTTTCTACCTGAAATGATTGCTACCATACTTCAGTACCTAGTATGTGCAAAACATTGAATGAGGTACCGGAATGCAATGAGGAGCAAAAAGAGACAGAAATGATCACACAAACAGATGTGAAATTGCAACTGCGAGTGAAGGAGAGATCTATGCAGCAAGGGACATTTATGAGGGGAGCCGACCTCTTCAGAGAGGCTGAGAAAAGATTCTTCCAGGAAGTGTCTGGCCTTGAGACTACTTGAAAGATCAGTAGAAAATAATGAGGCAAAGAATGAAAGAAGGCACTTTCCAGACAGGAACAGGGAGCATGAAGGGCTTGTGTTGGGAGGAAGAACGAAGGACTGAAGAGCAAGTATGGTTTGGTTACAGAGAATGAGGCAGAAGGTGGGGAGAAATGAAGTTTGAGAGACAGGAGGCTGGCCCTATAGGGCCTTGTAGTGACTGTAGGGGGGGTTTGCCCTTACAAACACAGGAGACCCACTGGAGAATTTTAAGCCAGAGAATAACATGATTACATTTTCATTTTAGAAAGTTTGCTCCATCCAGCTGCTGCTCAAAGAACAGAGAGGAAGGGTGCCGGGATAGAGCAGGGACTGAATTTGCAGTTACTGCCGGTGGTGGTTGTGAGAAGGGATGCTACCTCGGGTGAGGAGGAGGATGGTGGTGGTGGAGGTAATGGTGGAGAGAAGATGGGTTTTGGAGAGATTTGTGAGCTAAAATGTGCAGGATTTGGTGATGGATGAGAAACTCTAGAAAGAGGAAGTTGTTAAGGTTGACATCAAGATTTCTGGCTTGTATAACATTGGCCAAGATAGGAAACACTGGAAGAAGACCAGGTTTGGGGGAGAAATGGTGAGTTTACTTTTGAGCTTCCAATATGAGGTGCTTTTGAGATATCCAAGAGAATATGTCAAGTATGCATGACGTGGAGAGCTGGGTCAGGGTCTGAATAGACAATTTGATTTGGGGAGTCATCTGCATGTTGGTGGAATTTGAAGCCATGAGTATGAATGAGATCACCTACCATGGTCGGCAAACTGCGACTCTCGAGCCACATGCGGCTCTTTGGCCCCTTGAGTGTGGCTCTTCCTAAGCCTTAGGAGTACCCTAATTAAGTTAATAACAATGTACCTACCTATATAGTTTAAGTTTAAAAAATTTGGCTCTCAAAAGAAATTTCAATCGTTGTACTGTTGATATTTGGCTCTGTTGACTAATGAGTTTGCCTACCACTGACCTAGGAGAAAGTGTCAAGTGAGAATAAAGGCTTAAAAATGGATGAAGAGGAGCCCCAGCATTTGATAGAGTAGAGAGGGGGTTAGGAAAGCAGGGGCCAGGAAGGAGGAGGGAAGTCAGAATGTTCCCACTTCCAAAGCCACAGGAAGGGAGTGTTCAGGAAGGAACTTGGTTGGGCACCATGTGCTATTGAGAAGTCAAGATCATAACTAAAAAATATACATTAGGTTAAATATACATGGAAATTAGTAGTGGTGGTTGTTTCCGTTTCTATGGAGTATAAGGGCAAGAAACCAGACCGGAGTGGCCTGCAGAGGGTGTGGGAAGTTAGGACACGGAAGAAATGCAATGCCAATAGGCAACCACTAAAGTTTAGCTGAGAAGGTATGAGGAAAAGGTGGTGATCTGGAAGGCATGAGAAGGCAAACAAAAATTTTATTTTCTTATTTAAGAACTGTTATTTATGGAAAATTCTAAACAAATACAATTAGAACAGTGTTATGAACTCACATCATTCAGTTTCAACAGTGATTAACTCATGATCAAACTTGTGACCTCTAACCTTTTTTTTTTTCTCGTTTTTTAGTGGGAAAGACCTGAGCTAATTTGAAAGCTATGAGGAAGGAAATCATTGAGGAATAGAGTATAAATTAGTTATTGTGGAGAGAGAATGATATAGCAGAAAATGAGGAATATTTACTAGACATTATTACAGACCCATTTGGAGAATATGGATTGGCTCTGAGAAAGAGATTCAATTCACATATATATTTGTACATCTGGCTTATTAATGTTCACCTTCATAATAATAGTAGCATAAAACAACATAATAATGTTGTTGTTACTCTATTTCATTTCCTAATGGAGGAATGTGTCCATGCACATCTTTATGTGTGTTTTGCTGTGGGCATGGATTTTACAATCTCCTGAATGTAATCAAAATATATATATTTCAAAAGGGAAGTGGTTAAGAAAAAATACTTTTATTGATTTCAGAGAGGAAAGGAGAGAGAGAGATAGAAACATCAATGATGAGAGACAGTCATGGAGTGGCTGCCTCCATGTCCCCTGACTGGGAATTGAACCGTGACCTTCTGGATCATAGGGCAATGCTCAATCATTGAGCCCTGCCAGCCAGGCTGGAGAGGGGGGTGATTTTAATGTTTAGTAGGTGTGTCTAAAAGATCATTCCACCTTGTGTTTCACAGTAATTGGTTCAGGGCTCCACCTGCTGGACAGCATGCTCAGTCAGCATCGCCAACCAGATTTTTTTCAAAATCTAAAACCTTTCTTCTCTGAAAAATCAGCATTTCCCCCATGATTTGTGAGTTTCAGTTTTTAGATACTTTTTAAAAAATTTCATTTGTGTATTAAATAGGAACTTTAAAATGTGAGGATTTTTTTTTTCTGACTTGATTTTGGTCTAAGATCGCATCTATCTCATTTCAATGGATTGGTTATCTATGAACTCATCCATGGCCCATACGTGAAAGAAGAGGAGTAAAATATCAGAATTATTTGAAATGGCACAAATAAGAAATAGATTATTAAATGTGTAGAAATTATAGATGATACGAGACCAACTTTTTTCCAGATTAAGAAATATATTCTTCACAACCCCTTAAATTTGGATTTTATTGTTCACCTGCTTCCTGTTTCAAAATCTTCTCCTTTGGATTCTTTAACTAAAGTATGTGTTTCTTTATAATTCCTTACCTGACCTTCCAGGAAACTAGTCTGCTATAGGTGATCTTTTTAATAGCCTATCTTAACTTGAGCATTGTGTCCATTAAAACTTTTTCTTCAAGGTTTCTAGGTCATACCACTAACATGCTCCTAGTTTCTAGGCTTTCATTAAATAATTCATTTTCTTCAAATTAACTTATATTATAGAAGAGTTCTGGGAGAATAAAATTACTCTAATGGTTTCCTCTTCTTTAATTCAGGCAATAGCTCTCATTAATTATGGTCACTTCACATATACAACTTCAGTCGTGCTTCATAAGGAAAGTGGAGAAATGCCAGTAGAGTGTACGAAGTCATTCTCAAGAGAAGCAGCATCGGTTCATTTACTCCGTCAGTCTTTCTAAGTGCATTCAGCGTGTCAGGAGCTCTGAGAGCACGGAGTGACATGGGGAACAAGGCAGGCATGATCTTACAGAGTTTGCTGTACAATGTGGAAAACAGACATTGGTTAAGTCATCCTGGAGGCAGAGGGTGGGGAGGAGGTGATGTTTTAAAGTGTGGCACACGTGTCTAGTATGGGGTTAAGGAAAGGAGAGTGCAAAGTGGTTCAAAGCCTTGCAGCTGGAGGAGTTAATTGGAGAAGAGGAGGGGAGTCAGTGTCTTCTCAGATAGGTACACTTCACCTTTAATGCACTTGGAATGCCCTTCCTCCATTTCTTCACCTGATGGCTTAAAACAACCCCCGAAATACCAGACTCCTCTGTAGTCTTCCTTGACTTGTCATCTGCCCCAGGCTTGATCAGGGGCCCTACCTTTGTCTGCCTGTCGCATCCTGCGTATGCCTCTGTCATGGCGTTCACCATGTTATATTGACTTGTCTTTATTTCTGTGTTCCCAACACAATGGCTGACATACGAGATGATGAACTAATTTATACTGAAGTCATTTTATTGTGGACTTATGATGAATTTGTTGTTATCTTGCTTCTGTTCCCATATCTAGCAACAGTTTTATGCCAGACACTATGCTAGCAACTGGGAGAATAATGATAAACGAGGGCCTGACTCCCATGAAACATACATTCATTCCAAATGTATTCATTCAGAAACTGACTAAAGGGAAGGCAGCATTAAAAAAACCATAAATGAAGTGGCTACCATTTGTCATTAGTTTGTTATAACGGGAATAAATAAGAGATTGAGATGGAGACTGACAGGCTTACCCACTTGGGGAAAGAGGAATAAGAAGTCTTTCTCAGTTGGTGATGAGATGAATACTCCAGGCAGAGAAAACGGCCACATTGAGGCTCTGAGTTTAATGTGGGTGGAGTAGAATGAGCTGGGCAGCCTGGAGAGTCACAGGAGGGAGTGGGGTTATAAGAGATGTTGCCCCATAGTTAGGAGTTCAGATGAGAGAACTTGGGAGACCAGTAAGGAGACACTGATTCAGATCATGAGTGGTGGAGATATTACTGTATTAGCATATTGTAATGGCAGTAAAGATAGGATAATGTAGATTTGAGATTATGTTTTAAAGATAAAAATTGATTCAATTTGATGATGATTTGGATGTGGTTGATGAAGAAAATAAGAAATCAAGAATGTCCTGACTAGAGCAATGGATTGTCATGCGCTGATTTGGAGAGATTTGGAAGAAGGAGAAAGAAACAGGCTCAAGAGAAAGTTCAGTGTTTCCTTTACACTTGAGAAGGGTGTAAGTTGTCCGAGTGTAGGTTCCAGGTGGGGAGTTGAATATAAGTTTTAAGCTCTGAGGAGCTCAGTGGTGCCACATGTAAATGAAAGGTTTCCACATAAAGACCATACATAGATCTGTAGGAATTGATGAGATCGTTTAGGGAAACAATGTAGAGAGAAGACCAAAGAGGGCTCAGACAAGATCTTTGAATCTCCAATGTTTGAAATTTAGGTAAAGAAGGAGGACCCATTAAAGAAAACTGAGGAGAAACAGCCAGCAAGAGGGTGATTTTTGGAAGCAAAAAAAAGAAGAGGGCTTCAAAGAAGAGGGAGTATTGTTGCTGGGTTTAGTAAGATGAGGATGGTGAAGTGTCACTGGACCTTGGTAACATGAAGGGTGCTTTGGCAAGAATGGTTTCAGTGAGTGGTGAGGTCGTAAGATAGATTACAGCAGAATAAGAGTGAATGAGAGTTCAGGAAGTGGACAAAGTATGTGTAAAGAGCTCTTTCAAGAAGTTTGGTTATAGAAGGGAACAGAGAAGTGGACCAGTAGTTATGGAGAGGTGCGGGTCAATGAGGAATTACTGTTGTTATATTCTTTTATATATATACTAGAGGCCCAGTGCACAAAAATTTGTGCACTCGGGGGGGAAGGGGGGGGTCCCTCGGCCCGGCCTGTGCCCTCTCGCAGTCTGGGACCCCTTGGGAGATAATGCCCTGCTGGCTTAGGCCTGCTCCCGGGTGGCAGAGGGCAGGCCCAATCCCTAGGTGCAGCCCCTGGTCGGGCTCAGAGCAGGGCTGATTGGGGAGTTGGGGCGCCGCCCCCTGTCATGCACAGAGCAGGGCGGATTGGGAGGTTGCGATGCCACCCTCAGTCACGCTCAGGGTAGGGCCGATTGGGGGGTTGGGGCCCCGCCCCCTGTCACACTCAAGGCAGGGTCGATGGGGAGGTTGCAGTGCCACCCCCTGTCAC
>NW_005371492.1:132673-133053 GCF_000412655.1 Myotis brandtii
GGCCGCCATCTTGGCTGACAGTTAATTTGCATAAGGATATGCTGATTAGCCAATGGGAAGGGTAGCGGTCGTACGCTAATTACCATGTTTCTCTTTTATTAGTGTAGATTAGAGGCCCAGTGCACGAAATCGTGTATGGGTAGGGTCTCTAGGCCTGGCCGAAAATCAGGGCTGATCTGTGAGGTGACCAATGGGGCGATTGGGGCCCCCGCTCGCACCTGCCTTGGTTGGCCTGGCACCGCCTGCTCACCAGCTCCACCTCCTGCCACTGCCACCAGTCGCCTCCCTCTACAGGGTAACTGGTGAAGTGATGGGGGTGGGGTGGGGTGGGAGCACTCGCACCTGGCTTGGCTGGCCTGGCGTTGCCCGCTCACCTGCCC
>NW_005371492.1:133449-141588 GCF_000412655.1 Myotis brandtii
CCCACCCCCCGCCATGACCGGTCAGGACCTGTGGGCTGGGGGCAGCTTCTGCGTTGAGCATCTGCCCCCTGGTGGTCAGTGTGTGTCATCGCGACTGGTCGTTATCTGGTTGTTCCACAGTTCAGTCAATTGGCATATTAGGGTTTGAGAGAGAGAGAGAGAGAGAGAGAGAGAGAGAGAGAGAGAAAGAGAGAGAGACTTCCAGGCTGGTGAAATTTTGGTAATACATTTTCCTCTTTGTTCCATTTATTCCGTCCCTAACCCTTGTCCTCAGACAGATATATCTCTTACCATGTGAATGTGTGTAGGAGGCTTCCAGGAGGCTGAGAATGTCAGAAAACAGGAGATCAAGGTCAGAGGCAGAAAAGGAAGGGGACGTTCACTGGCACACATTTTTGAGGGTTAGAATGTCCATCAAGCAATAGAAGGGAGAAGTTTGACTTGCAAATGTTTTGTTCAGAGTTCCTGGCCTCAGAGTTAACGTGGTTTTTTTGCAGCTAGGAATTCCCATAGCTACATTGTGAGAACTGCACGTTTTCTAGTCCTTTTTCCCCACAGGACATGGAAATGCAGTTATAACTCTGCCTAAAATTCTGGGGTCTTATTCCCTAACGTGCTTTCTGAAGTAACAGTATCTGGTACCTACACACCATCTTCATTCCCCCTAGAGCAGTGGTTCTCAACCTGTGGGTCGCGACCCCTTTGGCGGTCAAATGACCCTTTCACAGGGGTCGCCTAAGACCATCCTGCATATCAGATATTTACATTACAATTCATAACAGTAGCAATATTACAGTTATGAAGTAGCAACGAAAATAATTTTATGGTTGGGTCACAACATGAGGAACTGTATTTAAAGGTCCAGAAGGTTGAGAACCACTGCCCTAGAGGGTCAACCATGAGCCAATCACATTAGAAAAAGAACCACTGATCCTCACAGGATCCCTAAAAATTAGACATTGTTCTAACTTGAGAGAAGAGAAAACTGAAGCTCGGAGACATGAATAACTTAACTCTGATTAAATGGCTTCTGGGTGGCAGATTTGAGAGTAAAGTCACATCCATTTCATTTCATCTGAGCTCTTTTGGTGTCTCTCCCTCTTCTACTATTCTTTGTCTTGTCCTTTATAATCATGTGGCCCTGAACAAGTGTCTTATTATCCTGTCTGAGCTTTAGAAAAAAAAATGGTTCACATAAGTTTAATAAATATTAAAAATGAAAATCGCTATTATGGGCTTCTTAAATTCTAGTAAGAGCAATGCTCTTGGTTGGCAAAGGGTCTTTCTCCCTTGACATTATTATTGTTGTTGTTGTTGCTATTACTATTTTCATATTTGTCTCCTAAATCTGCTCTCACAGCCTCTGACTAAGCATGTAAGTCTAACTCTTTATTTCATTTCATTTCATTTCATTTCATTTCATTTTATTTTATTTTATACTAGAGGCTCAGTACACAGATTCGTGCACCAGTGGGGTCCCTCTGCCTGGCCTGAGCCCTCTTGCAATCTGGGACCCCCTTGGGGGATGTCAGATAGCCGGTTTTGGGCTTATATCTGCAGGCCTGATCTAGAGAGGAGGGAGCCCGAACCTGTGCATTGAGCATCCGTCCCCTGGTGGTCAATGCACATCATAGCGACCTGTTGACCGGTTGTTCAGTTGGTTAGGCTTTTATATAGAGATATTTTTATTGATTCAGAGAGGAAGGGAGAGGGAGAGAGAAATAGAAACATCAATAATGAGAGAGAACTGTTGATCGGCTGCCTCCTGCAGGCCCCACACTGGAGATCGAGCCTGCAATCCCCTTGACTGGAATCAAACCTGGGACCTTTCACTTTGCAGACTGTCACTCTATCCACTGAGCCAAACTGGCTAGGGCTAAGGTTAACTCATTTTAGAGCTAATAACCTGCCTACAATTAAGTAGGTCTTGGCTATGAAGCTTGCTCTGGTGTATTGTTGGTTGCCTGTTAGTTTGCTTTCATTCTGTTTTGCTGGCAGAGAGCATATTTTCCCTCATAATAATCACAGGTGTTAGTGGAGGCTTTCCCACGATGTGCGTTACCAACTTACACACACCCTGGCTCTGAGATTTGTCTCAGAGACATAGTCAGGCTTCACAGTGCAATCAGCTTGCCCAAATCCTGATCCCTGGGCAGCCTGCTACCATGGCCTTCCAGGCTCTTTGCCTCTCCCGTCACTTCTCAGCCAGCTAACAGGGGAATTGGAAGCAGAGCACCGAGGTACCATTCAAATATGGGAAAATATTAAAGTCAGCTCCATCTTGGTGTGGCCTGGGGAGATCCAGTTGTCACCACGAAGGATGCACTGGGAGGTCAAGTTTATTCAGGCCTTTCTCCCGTACAACCTTCTCACGAGTAGGTGCCTCCTTACCTGTTTTCCTCTTACTTTCCTGGGGTGGAGAGGAGGGGGTGCTGATTCTCCAGGGGAGCCCTGATACATTGGGAATGTAAAGACCTGGGAATGTAAAGACCAGGTCTGAGGAGCTGTTCTCTCTGACCAAAAACTCCAGCACCAAAGCAACAAATTGAAATAAAAAAAAATTCTAAACTTTTCTAATAATGGTCATGCCACATGAAGGAAACTGTTAGAGGTCTTAGGTTAGAGTTTTTTTCTTTGTTGATTAGTTAGTTGGTAGGTTTTTTTTTTAGCTGGTTCCCCTGTGTAATCCACTTTAAAACTGGGCAGAGACTCTCAAGGAATAAGAAAGATTACTGAAAGTGGCAGTAGACAAGAGCCCACAAGTTTTTCATAGTCTAGAACAGAGACCAGCAAACTTTTTCTGTAGAGGACCAGATAATAGAGTGTGTGCCAGGATTGTGGGTTTGATCCCTGGACAGGGCACATGCAAAAGTCAACCAATGAATGCATAAATCAGTAGAACAAAAAATTCTCTCTCTCTCTCTCTCTCTCTCTCTCTCTCTCTCTCTCTCTCTCCAATCAATTTTTAAAAAGGAAAGGAAGAACAGATATTGTGAGAATATGATTTAAAATTACTTGGGATGTGGGAAAGAGGCAAGCATATGGGATAAGAACTGATCAGAGTATCTTGAACAAAGTAGAGAATCTGGAAAAATGGAGTAAATGAGGTAGAATTTCTAGAAAGTATGGTTAGTGGCAAATACACAGCGGCCTTGCTGTGTAACAAAATGGATTTGCATGCAAATTTGAGGAGGAATTTGCTTACAGCCACAGTCCTCTTGTAAACCATCTATGTCAGGTCATAGGCCTTTGCTTGCTTCCCAATCCAATGCTGTGGTTTAGTGCTTGTTCAATTAGCTTTAATGATTTGGGGGAAAAGCGGGGGCAGTCAGTGAGTCACTGCTCTGGGATGTAGGCCTGGAAGGGTGAGTGGGAGGAACGGCAATGATTGGAACGCTTTCTGTGAGTTGAAAGGTAAATGAAGTCATATCAGCTGTGTAACTTTAATCAAAATATAACATTTCTCCTCCCAGATAATTGACTGTCAGAAAATATTCAAGATGGAGAGAAAGTAAAATCAGAACGTGAACTGTGAGATAATACATTTCAAAGAGAGAGTGAGGAAATTCATCTCAAATATGAGTCCAGGTTGGAAAACAGATAAACAGGCTACTTTTTAAAAAATATTATTTTTTTAAATCTAGTTCTTTTAAAAAATATATATATTTTGTATTGATTTCAGAGAGGAAGGAGAGGGAGAGAGAGAGAGAGAGAGAAACATCAATGATGAGAGAGAATCATCGATCGGCTGCCCTCTGCACGCCCCCCCTTTAGGGATTGGCCCACAACCCGGGCATGTGCCCTTGACTGGAATCGAACCTGGGACCCTTCAGTCAGAAGGCTGATGCTCTATCCACTGTTTGCTAGGGCAAAACAGGCTACTTTTTGCTGGAAGATAATTTGAAAGACAGAAACTTCTAAATACCTTAGAAATATCAGACATCATAGGAAAGTGCCCATTTCCCCAGAACTATGAAGGAGCACGGAATTAGGAGTCCAAATGTCTTGGCTTTAGTCTTTAGTCTGCTCCTTATTCGCCCTGTGGCTTCCGGAAATTCTCAGCTTCTCTGAGTCTCAGTTTCTTCATCAGTAAAATGGAGAGACTGCTTTCTCTATTTCATACTGTTGTTTTGTACATGGATATAAAGGGGCTCCGTAAAGTATTAAAACTATGACAATGACAGAGATTGTATGGGTTATAGTATTTTATTATTGTTTATTAGTTTTTTATTAGTGCGTTGACTTCACTCATGCATAGCAGGCTGTGTACTATGACAGAGATTTCCACAGGACCAGCTGCCTGTCAAATCTCTTCTCAGTTGGACTGTGGTTACGTGATTAAGTCATTTTCATGAGCTCCAAAGTTTCTATAGTCATCAGATTATGAAAGAAGGAATATTAAAATGCAAATGTATCAAAGACAGGACTTGATTCAACTGCGGGCATCTGAGCTCTTAATTAGCTAGTCAGCTAGCAATGTCTGGGGAGAATGAGGCGCAATTGCCATTAAACAGAAGGGGCCAGAGAGCTTGGGGTCACCATGAGTGCATGGAATCCCATCCGAGCTCAAGAGAGGAGCAAGGCATTGAGGGAGAGAGGAAAGGTCTGACTCCACAACTAAGACGTAGTCTAGTGCTGCTTAGATCTGGGGTTTTTGTGAAATGGCAGCTTGTGATCTTTTTCCTGGTGCCCCATTTTTTTCCTAAATAATTGTTCTCAGAACAGGATCCTGACAAGACCTCCTGGAGCTATTATGGGAGAGACAGCTGACTTTCAATAAAAAATTCATGCTCATCTTCTAGGGGCCGCCTTTTCAGCCTGCCTTGAGTCTAGATGGGACTGGGTGCCAGTGGCACGTGTGTGGATGTGATGTGTGCTCCTTGCAGGCTGAGGTAGTTAAAGAGCCAAAGGATCTCTCTTTCTCTCTCTCCCTCTCTCTCTCTCTCCTGCTCCCTGGATATTGATATCAGTGGCACTGCTGGAAAGCAAATCTTGAAGATGGAACAAAAATGAAAGGAAACTGGGCATCTGAGTCACTGCTTGGAGAAGAGCTCCCCAAACAGGTACACGTAATTGAATTAGAATCTGAGCAAAAAAATCCACTGGGATTTTGGGTTTTCTTGTATACCTGCTCGTATCCCCTGGATTATGAGCTATTGATTTTTACCAAGCCTCTTCAGACTATTCTGTTTTCCACAAATTGTAATTGGCTCGCCTTTCCCCTTGCCCCGTTCCCTTTCTCTCCAGATGCTTTCTACCCTCCTTGCAATCATGTCGTCAGATAAATAATGGCATCAACACAGAGCAAAGAGAACAGAAGACTAATGCTTATTTCATGCATAAATGCATGCGTGCGTTCATTTTTTCTCTGCTTGACTTGACTTCACAGTAGTAGCCCAGGGGCTGGATGGGAGCCAAGGACAGATGTCTAAACTCTTGTGCTCGATTTTTGAAAAAGTATAAACAGTGAAGGCCATATGTTTCAATTACATGATTTTAAATTGAGAACCAAGAGGAAGGGTGCTTTCTCACCACTTGACACCCATGGAATTTGTTTCTTTTTCATGTTTACTTCCCGTTTGCCAGGGTGCCCTTGAACTGTAAGATTTGTCAGTGGAGCACCCTGAGCTCATTACCTGGTTAATGGAATTGGCATAGGGGCCCGGCTGGTGTGGCTCAGCAGCTCGAGCATCATCTCATGTGCCAAGAGGTCATGGGTTCATCCCCCATCAGGGCACATGCACAGGTTGCAGTCTCGATCCCCATTTGGGGGCATGCAGGAGGCTGCTCATCAGATCAATGGTTCTCTCTCATCGATGTTTCTATCCTTCTCTCCCTCTCCCTTCCTCTCTCTCTAAAACAAACAACAACACATATTTTTAAAAATTGGCATAGGAAGATCAGAGAGTTGTTTCTACTGAAAACCAAGCTCTGTGCCTGGAGCACAGGTTAAAATCCTTGGATAGGAGAGAAACTGAGAGCCCGCATATGGAAGGAGGTAAAGTCACACCTACACAATAAGTGAACAAAACCTAGAGAACAATAACAACTAAAAAGAAGAGCTTACAGCAGCACAGCAAACTGCTCTCTGAGATCTCATACTTTCCCACTTACACAGATTGTGCCACAGGTTCACCCACAATATGATCCAGGAGAGTTTTGAAACAGCTGTCAGCCTGCTTGCTATTTGAGTAGTAGAGGTGGGTATGATACGGTTTCTAAACAAGAAAATTACTACACAGTCACGTTGGGATGAAGTGACGTAACTGGAATTGAAAACATGGTTTGAGGGCTTCCTCAAAATATTTTCTATCACCAGCTTTATAGGCAGCAGAGAATCGCACTTGTGAATAATCCATTAACAAACATCCCACAGCTGAATATATGGCTCTTGGGGGAAGAGCTCATGATGTGCTGGATTCTGGATGAGACACTCCAGGTTGACTCTATCATTTACTATCTCCGTGACTTTGGGTAAGTTACAAAAACCCCTTTTTGCCTCAATTTCCAAATCAATACAATGCAGATAATCATAGGACCTACCTCATAGAGTTACCAGAGGCACTGAATGAGCTAGTAGAAGTAAATCATTGCAAAAGCAACTGCTGATATCAGTTGTTGCTATTTTTGTTTGTTTTGGGTTAAATGCATTTCCTCTTGTTTGAGCTTAGTTTGGACTAGAACACAGTGGATCACGCTCAGACATGTTAAGGTCCTGACTTGGGTGCCTTCCACCTTCTCCAGAGCATGCTCACTGCTCTAGACGTCCAGAACGAGCCTTTCCCTCCAGCGGTCACAGACTCACAGCTTTTTCTCTTGAAAAAAAAAAGCTGTAGGTAACTCTTTATCTTCATCTTCTCTCCATTGATTCTTTCTATCTTCCATACAATCATATCCTCATCCCATTGGCAATTTCACAATGCTAATTTAATCTTCTAGGTCTGGTTCAAGAGTTATAACGATGAAGGATTTCCTTTTAAATTGGAGTGGACAGTTTAGTTTAGGAGCAGAGGCAGAACAACAGCTGTGATAGCGCCACAGTCTCTCAGAAAGAGGGGCACAGGTGACAGACCATGCTGCCCTGGGATCTTTGTGCAGGACAAATTGAACATATTTTGTCTTCCCAACTAAAAACTGTAGCAAATTAACATAATTGTATATCTAATAGATAATGACATATAGCTGCACAGTAAAAAGAATTATTTCAAGTGTCGTTTGCACGCAGGACTCTGATGGTACATCTCTTGATGGCATGTTTTCTAAAGAGAAAAATAACTCAAAGGAATCTTAAATTTCACCGAGTGGTTTTGTTGTTGATATAATTTTGAAATTATTGTATGTCTGGTGTAAAATAAAGCAAATAAGAAAATTTTTTTAAAAAATTTTATTTAATTTGTTTAATGTTTAAGAATACTTGGTATATAATATATTAGTTTCAGGTGTACACCATAGTGATTTAACATTTATATACCTTATGATGTAATCACCACACTAAGTCTAGTATCCATCTGTCACCATGCAAACTTATTCACAATATTATTGACTATTTCCATTCACCTTTTTTATCTCTCCCCAGCTTCCTCCTCTTGGCCACCATGAGTTTAATCTCTGTTTCTATGAGTCTCTTTTTGTTTTGTTTATTCATTTGTTTTGTGTTTTCAGATTCCACATATAAGTGAAACCATATGGTATTTACCTTCCTCTGTCTGACTTATCTCACTTAGCATAATGTCCTCTAGGTCCATTCATGCTGTCATAATTGGCAAGATTCCATTCATTTTTATTGCTGAGTAAAAGTCCATTGTGTATACCACATCTTCTTTACCCACTCTTCTATTGATAGACACCTAGGTTGCTCCTATATCTTGGTTATCCTATCTAATAAAAGAGTAATATGCAAATTGACCATCACGCCAACACACAAGATAGCCGCCCCCATGTGGACACAAGACGGCTGCCACAAGATGGCCAGCAGGGGAGGGCAGGTGTGGGTGATCAGGCCAGCAGGGGAGAGCCATTGGGAGGGACCAGGCCTGCAAGGGAGGGCAATTGGGGGCAATAAGGCCTGCAGGGGAGGGCAGTTGGGGGAGATCCAAGCCTGCAGGGGAGGGCAGTTGGGGGGGACTAGGCCTGCAGGGG
>NW_005371492.1:141632-156573 GCF_000412655.1 Myotis brandtii
GGAGGGCAGTTGGGGGTGACCAGGCCTGCAGGGGAGGGCAGTTGGGGGCAATCAGGCCAGCAGGGAAGGGCAGTTAAGGGTGACCAGGCTGGCAGGGGAGGGCAATTGGGAGTGACCAGGCCTGCAGGGGAGGGTAGTTGGGAGGGACAAGGCCTGCAGGGAGGGCAGTTGGGGGGGACCAGGCCTGCAGGGGAGGGCAGTTGGGGCAACCAGGCCAGCAGGGGAGGACAGTTAGGGGCGACCAGGCTGGCAAGGGAGGGCAGTTAGGAGTGACCGGGCCAACAGGGGAGGACAGTTGGGGGTGACCAGGCCAGCAGGGGAGGGCAGTTGGGGGTGACCAGGCCTGCAGGGGAGCAGTTAGGTGTCAATCAGACTGACAGGGGAATGGTTAGGGGCAATCAGGCAGGCAGGCGAGCGGTTGGAAGCCAGCAGTCCTGGATTGTGAGAGGGATGTCTGACTGCCCATTTAGGCCCAATCCCAGATTGGAGACGGTGCAGGTTGGGCTGTGGGACACACATACACACACATACCCCATGCATGAATTTCGTGCACCAGGCCTCTAGTTGTAAATAATGCTGCAATGAACATTAGAGGTATATATATATCTTTTTGAATTAGTGTTTTTGTTTTCTTTGAATAGATACCCAAAAGGGGAATTGGTGGGTTGTATGACAGCTCTACTTTTAGTTTTTTTGAGAAATCTTCATATTGTTGTCCACAGTGGCTGTGCCAATTTACATTCCCACCAATAGTGCAAGAGAGTTCCCTTTCTCCATATCCTTGTCAACATATTATTTGTTGACAGTTGATAATAGTCATTGGTGTGAGGTGGTATCTCATTGTGGTTTGCATTTGCATTTCTATTGATAATTTTAGGATCCAAGGTTTTCAAAGTATGAAAAAAGAGAAAATAAATAGAAACAAGGAAGTTAATGTGGTGGGAGGATCCCTATAACATCAAATCTGAATTGCAAATAGCAATATGAGCACAGGCTTATATGATATAATCTACACACAATCTATGTAAAATATAGCATGTATTACATATAATATAATTTATGTAATCTATATGTATTTATCTGCATATAATCTGTGTCTATATTATCCTATATAATAAAGCCTAATATGCAAATCGACCAAACAGTTGGAATGATTGGCAGAAAGACCAGTCGCTATGATTGCACTGACCACCAAGGGGGCAGACACGCTCAACACAGGAACTTCCCCCAGCCTGCAGGCCCTAGGCCAGCCAAGGCAGGTGCCAGCGGGGGTCTGTCCAGTGAAAGAGCTTAGCAACCATTTTGCTTAGTAACAATGAATACACTTGACATTCAGAAACTGTTTTCTAATGCTATTCTCACTAACAGGAACCAAGGATCATTAAAGAAATAGCCAGTTCTAGGATTGAGGCAGGGAAAATTTAAGGTGAGCTTAAGATCTATTATTACATCAGAATGCTAGAAAATACTAAAGACTAATTGGGGTCTTGTTAAAAGGATCCAGGTGAATGGAAGATATGAGCATTAAATCATTGATATGATTGATCATATCAATAAAAATGTCTGAGTCCATCTAGTTAAAAAAAAAAAAAGAAAAAGAACAGTAAAAACAAGAAAGAGGAAGAGGAAATAAAACCTTATTTTCTACTAGAAGCCCGATGCACGAAGATTTGTGTAAGAATAGGCCTTCCTTCCCCTGGCTGCCGGTACACGGCGGGCTTGTTCCGGCAGCCTGTGCAGCAGCGGCAGAGGCGGGGAGGACTGGAGAGGTTAGGTGTGCCAGTGCGTTTCACTTTCCCATTGTGAAAGTGGGATGCAACTGGCCCCCTTCCTCATCCTCTTCCTCCTCTGCCCTCCCCCTCCTGCCTGCCTGCCCTCCCTCCACGCCCATGACCCCTCCCCTCTTGATTTGGCGAGATAGGGAGGAGGGAGATCTGATAATTTGGGTTACTGTGTAGGTGGCCTCTTTCATCTATTCAAAAAAAAGCTGAGTCTCCTGCCGCTGCCGCCACGGCTGCCACCATTGCCCCTTGGCTGGCTTGGGGCTCCTGGGGCATGCTAACTGTGTACTGAGTGAGGTCCTGCATGCATCCATGCCCGTGGGACTGCTCCAATGCTAGGGTTTTGTTTACCAGAACAGCGGGGCAGGGGTGGGGTACAGGGAGATGCCAGACACTGGGAGCTATGACCTCAGGCAAGCTGAGCCTCCTGCCGCTGCCGCCATGGCTGCCACCATCGCCCCTTGGCTGGCTCGGGGCTCCTGGGGCATGCTAACTGTGCACCGAGGGAGCTCCTGCATGCATCCACACCTGTGGGGCTGCTCCAATGCTAGGATTTTGTTTACCAGAGCAGCAGGGCAGGGGTGGGGTAGAGGGAGATGCCAGACACTGGGAGCTATGACCTCAGGCACCAGAGGGTTGCCTCTGAGGCCAGGGGCTGGGCCACAGGGAGGCTGCAAGGATGGTTGACAGGTGTGGAGCGTGGCAGGGAGGCCCTGAGGAGACATGCTGCCCAGAGGTCCGGAGTGGGCGGGGCCACCGCCATCTTTGTTGGGTTAATTTGCATACGCGCTCCTGATTGGCTGGGGCATGGCAAAGTGATGGTCAGTTTACACATTTCTCTTTTATTAGATAAGATAATGAAGATTCTTAGTACACAACTCCTTATTCTGAAAATTAGTAAATTACAAAGGAAATAATTAAGCTTTACTTTGTTTGCATTAGTCCAGATAGGTACATTTTTCTGCAGTAACGAACACCAAAATCTTAGTGGCTTCAAACAAAAACATTTATGTTTCATGTTTACTACGTTTCTGTCTTGAGTGAGCAGTATTCTGATCCACGTCATCCTCGCGCAGGGATGCAAAGTGGCAGAGACTTAATAATTTAGAAAGCTGCTGGTCTCTGGCAATGGGAAGGAAGGTGCTGGAAAATACACCACGTGTCTGCTCAGATTTCATTGGCTTGAGCAAATTATATGGCCATGCAGCCATGTCCAAGGTGAGGAGGGTGGAAAAGTTCAATCCCACAATGGAAGGCTGTATAATTTTTTAGGAAATATTTTTCTTCTTTCCTCATATGCGGGAACAGAGTAAAATTCCTCCCTGTACTGATTCTGTGGCTTGCTTTGGCTGATGCAGCGTGGGTGGAAGTGACAGCATGTTGGCCCGAAGCAGGAACTCTAAGAGGCATCTCGTGATTTTACTCTCTTTTGTACTCATGTGTCCAGCAAAAGAAGAGCAGGCCCCTAGCAGCCATTACTTCTTTTTCTCTTCTAATTTTATTTTTCTATCTATCTATTTATTTTTACTTTATATCTTTTTATTTTTCAGTTACAGTAGACATGGAATATTAAATTAATTTTAGGCGTTCAACCCAGTTACTAGACATTATATAACTTACTAAGCGATCACCTTGAGAAATCTAGTACCTATCTGCGCATACACAGTTATTACAACATTATTGACTATATTCCCTGTGTTGCACTTTACATTCCTGTGATGACTTTGTAATTACCAATTTGTATTTCTTAATACCTTCAGGTTTCTGGTTTGAGAGACATGAAACACTGATCTAGACCCTAAAACAAAGCGCAATGGAGGTACCGCTGAGACACAGGCAAATCACAGAACTGTGAACGAAGAATGTTAGTTGATATAAGCCACTAAGCTTTGGATCGTCTGTTACTGAAGAAAAAGCTGTATAATACACCCACTGTGTACTTAGAAGGAAGGAAAAACTTGACTGTTGGTGAATAGCCTAAACAACTACCACATTGCCTCTTAAAGGGAAAAGTGTTGTGAATATTACGGAAGATTGCCAGCTAATACACGCAGAAGGAATGAAACCACTAGAATCACCATTTGCCATTGGGACATAATTGATACAGGTAATTATTATCAATGAATTTTAGAACCATAAGTAAAAGTTTGTTAGGAAATAGAATAGTTGGATGAGGCCTAAGTATCACCCTGTGGTTACTTGCTCTTTTCTTTTTGTTTTTCTTTTTTTGTTGTTTGTTCATCCTCACCTGAGAATATTTTTCCATTGATTTTAGAGAGAATAGAAGGGAGGGAGAGAAATAGAGAGAGAAACATCAATGTGAGAGAGACACATCGATTGCTTGCCTCCCACATGTGCTCCAATTGAACCTGAATTGAACCAGGGACCCTTCTGCCCAAGGGCCAACTCTATCCACTGAGCCAAACCATCCAGGGCTACTTGCTCTATTCAAAAGGCTAAATGCACCTTTAAAATAGAGAGAGCCATTATCATTATTCTCTACCTCACTGACAGTGGACAAGTTGACAATGTGTGCCTCCTGGTGTAATGCAGTGTGAAACTACAGCTGCCTAAAATGTTTCATCTGTATTTAACCAAGACTTTATTCAGAGTTCCAATATATAAGGAACACAGGAAACAAACATGTTACATATGCTACAAGAAAAAATACATGAGGAACATGGTATATTTATAAGGTGGTCATGTGTAGACAGTTAGTTGGAGCTCCCCCATTGGCAAAGATGGCACGGGAAGGGGGTTCCTACACTAAGTGCACCAAAATCTAGAAAGATGAATGGACAGGCCCATCATATGGAATTTGTCTTTCTCTGACTGGCTTATTTAACTTAGCATAATAATCTCCATGTCCATCCATGCTGTTTCAAAGGGTAAGAGTTTCTTCTTTTATACAGCTGAGTAGTATTCCTTTGGGTAGATGTACCACAGCTTTTTTATCCACTCATCTACTGATGGGCTCTTGGGCTGTTTCCAGATCTTGGCTATTGTAAATAATACTGTTATGAACATAAGGGTGAATATATTCTTTCTGATTAGTGTTTCAGGGTTCTTAGGATATATTCCCAGAAGTGGGATCATTGGGTCAAAAGACAGTTCCATTAAAAAAATTTTTTTTTTTAAATGATACTTCATATTGTTTTTCACAGTGGCTGCACCAGTCTGCATTCCCACCAACAGTGCACTAGGGTTCCCTCTTCTCCACATCCTCCCCAGCACTTGTTTCTTGATTTCTTCATAGTAGCCATTCTGGCAGGTTTGAAGTGATATCTCATTGTACTTTTAATTTGCATCTCGATTAGTGATGTTGAGCATTTTTTCATATGTCTCTTGGCCATCTGTACAACCTTTTTGGAGAAGTGTCTGTTCAGGTCCTTTGAACATTTTTAAATTGGATTGTTTGTCTTCCTTTTGTTAAGTTGTATGAGTTCTTTATATATTTTGGAAATTAACCCCATATCAGATGTACCGTTGGCAAGTATGTTCTCCCATACACTGTGCTCTCTTTTCATTTTGTGATGATTTCTTTTGCTGTGCAGAAGCTTTTTTTGTTTGGTGCGATCCCATTGTTTGTTTTTTCCTTTGCCCTAGAAGATATATTGGCAAAATTATTTCTATGAGAGATGTCTGAGATTTTACTGCCTATGTTTTCTTCCAGGATTTTTATGATTTCGTGACTCACATTTAAGTCTTTTACCCATTTTGAGTTTATTCTTGTGTATGATGTAAATTGGTAGTCTAGTTTCATTTTTTGGCATGTACCTGTTCAATTTTTCCAGCACCATTTATTGAATGTCTTTTCTCCATTTCTGCTCTTGCCTCATTTGTCAAATATTAATCGGCCATAAAGGGGTGGGTTCCTTTGGGATCTCTGTTCTGTTCCATTGATCTATATGCCTGTTCCTGTGCCAGTACCAGGCTGTTTTGATTATAATGGCCTTATAGTATAGTTCAATATCTGGTATTGGGTTAACTCCAACTTTGTTCTTCTTTCTCAAGACTGCTGAGGCTATTTGGGGTCTTTTTTGGTTCCATACAAATTTTTGGAATATTCATTCTAGATCTGTGAAATATGCTATTGGTATTTTAATTGGAATTCTGTTGAATCTATAGATTGCTTTGGATAGCATAGACATTTTAATGATGTTAATTCTTCCATTCCAGGAACATAGTATATACTTCCACTGGGTTCTATCTTCCTCAGTTTCTTTCATCAATGTCCTATAGTTTTCCAAGTACAGGCCTTTTACGTCCTCGGTTAAATTTATTCCTAGGTACCTTATTTTTGTTGTTGTTGTTATAGTAAGTGGGATTGTTTTCTTAGTTTATCTTTCTGATAGCTCATTGTTGGTGTATAAAAATGCCATCGATTTCTGGATATTGCTATTGTATCCTGCTACTTTGCTGAACTCATTTATTAGATCTAGTAGGTTTTTGGGGGGAGTCTAGGATTTTCGGTATACAGTATCATATCATCTGAGAATAATTACAGTTTTGCTTCCTCCTTTCCCATTTGGATACTTTTTATTTTTTCTTCTTGTCTAATCACTGTGGCGAGAATTTCACCACAAGAGTGGTGAAAGCCAACATCCCTATCTTGTTTCTGATCTTAAGAGAAATGCTTTTAGCCCTGACTGGTTTGGCTCACTGGGTAAAAAAAAAAGAGAAATGCTTTTAGTTTATGTCCATTGGCTAAAGTTTTTTATGTATGGCCTTTTTATTTTTTAATATATTTTATTGATTTTTTTACAGAGAGGAAGGGAGAGAGATAAAGAGAAACATCGATGAGAGAGAAACATCAATCAGCTGCCTCCTGCACACCCCCTACTGGGGATGTGCCTGCAACCAAGGTACATGCCCTTGACCAGAATTGAACCTGGGACCCTTCAGTCCGCAGGCCAATGCTATCCACTGAGCCAAACCAGTTAGGGCCATATATGGCCTTTTTTTTTGTTGAGGTATGATCTCTATATTCCCACTTTACTGAGAGTTTTTATCATAAATGGATGCTGAATTCTATTGAATGCTTTTTCTGAATATATTGATGTGATCATGTTATTTTTATTTTTTCATTTTGTTTATGTGATGTCTCATATTTATTGGTTGGTGAATAGTGTATCTCTGAAATAAATCCCACTTGATCATGGTGTATGATCTTTTTAATGTACTGCTGGATCCCTTTTTGCTCATATTTTGTTGAGGATTTTTGTATCTATGTTCATCAGGGATACTGGTATATAATTTTTTTCTTTGTAGTGTCTTTATCTGATTTTCAAATGAGGATATTGGCCTTGTTAAAAAAAAGCTTGGAAGTCTTTTCTCTTCTGGCATTTTTTGGAATAGTTTAAGTGTAGGTGCTAGTTCTTTGTGTGGTAAAATTTGCCTGTGAAGCCATCGGTCCAAAACTTTTGTTTACTGGTAGTTTTTAAATTATTATTACTGCTTCAATTTCATTAGTTATTATTGGTCTATCCAGATTTTCTGATTTCTCCATGATTCAGTTTCACAAGATTGTGTGTTTCTAGGGGTTTGTTCATTTCATCCAGTTTGTCCAATTTGTTGGCATGTAGTTGTTCTTAATATTTTCTTACAAGCATTTGTATTTCTGTGATGTCAGTTGTTACTTTACCTCTTTTATTTCTGATCTTATCTATTTGGGTCCTCTCTCTTTGTTTGTTGATAAGTCTAGAGAAAGGTTCATTAATCTTGTTTATCTTTTCAAAGAACCAGCTCTTGGTCTTATTGATCTTTTGTATTGATTTTTTAGTCTCTATGTCATTTATTTTCACTCTGATCTTTATTATTCCCCTCCTCATACTCACTCTGGGCTGTTCTTATTTTACTTTTTCTAGTTATTTTAGGTATAGGTTTAGGTTATTTACTTGAGATATATTTTACTACTTGAGGTAGGCCTGTAATGCCATCAACTTCCCTCTCAGACTGATTTTGCTGTGTCCCATAGATTTGGGGTTGTTGAGTGTTCACTTTCATTTGTATCCAGGTATTCTTTTTTTATTTCTTCCTTGATCTCATTAGTAACCCATTCATTGTTTAATAGCACTCTAGTGTTTGATTAGTTTTGAGTGTTTTTTATTGTAGTTGATTTTTAGTTTCATACCATTGTGATGCGAGAAGATGCTTGATATGATTTAATTCTTCTTGAATTTGTTAAGACTTATTTTTTTTATATATATATATTTTATTGATTTTTTACAGAGAGGAAGGGAGAGAGATAGTTAGAAACATTGATGAGAGAGAAACATCGACCAGCTGCCTCCTGCACATCTCCCACTGGGGATATGCCCGCAACCAAGGTACATGCCCTTGACCGGAATCGAACCCAGGACCTTTCAGTCCGCAGGCTGACGCTCTATCCACCGAGCCAAACCGGTTTCGGCTAAGACTTATTTTTTGTCCTAATGTGTAGTCTGTCTTTGAGAATGTTTTGTGTGCACTAGAGAAGAATGTATATTCTGCTGCTTTTAAAGAAAATATTTTGTAAATATCAATTAAATCAATATGATCTAATATGTCATTTCAGGTCCCTCTTTCCTTATAAATTAGGAAGATCTATCCAGTAATGACATAGTCTCTTACTATGACTGTATTATTGTCAATCTCTCCCTTAAAGTCCACCAAGATATATATAGGAATATATATATTGGTTGCATATGTGTATTGCATATCAGAATCATCCTGGAGAGCTTGTTAAAACACAGCTTACTGGTGCCACCCCAGAATTTTTTATTTATTAGGTCTGGGTTGGAGACCAATAATTTTTATTTCTATGTGATGCTGATTTTGCTGATGCAGGGCCACACTTTGAGAACCACTACTTGCCTGAAAAAGGAAGCAGAAAGCTAAGAACTTTGATGGGAGAAGCCTTAAAATTCTTTAATATTGATTTCCCCTCTTTCCCAGAGCTTTGCACTCAGTTAAACAGTAAGGGCTAGTCCAATTTCCAGGTGAAGCTAGCAGGTAGCATGTTTTCCTTGTTATTTTTTTTCTTATCATGTCCATCATTAATAAATGAACTTTACCGATATATCTTCCTACCCTAAGAAGACTCAAGGACTAGTTTGCTCTGCAATGAGAATCCGTGGGGCAAGGCTGTGGGAAGTTTTCTACAAAAAGCTCTGGGGAACCAGTGGCTAATCAGAAAATTGGGAGAAAACAATAGTTTTGGGTTTCTGTGATGGGAAAAAGGGGCTAATATTGACTATATTCCTGAAAAGAAAAAGCTTTGGATAGTCTGATTCTAAACCTCAGCTGAGTAAAGGAATAGAAATCATATCCTTGCCAGCAGTTGTTGTTTGTTGATTTCTGACCTGTGTGAGAGGATACCTCATTGTGGTTTTTATTTGTATCTCTCTGGGGAGTAGTGACCTTGAGCATTTTTTTTCCTTTGCCTATTGGCCACCTTTACCCATTTCTTGTAGGATTATTTGTCTTCCTGGTGTTGAGTTGTATAAGTTCTTTAGATATTTTGAAGATTAACCTCTTATCTGATGGATCATTGGCGAATATGTTATCCCATACGGTGGGTTCCTTTTTCATTTTGTTGATGGTTTCTTTTGCTGTGAAGAAGTCTTTTAGTCTGATATAGTCCCATTTGTTTAGTTTTTCCTGTGTTTCCCTTTCTCTTGGAGACATATTGGCAAAAATATTGCTCTGAGAGATGTCTGTGATTTTACTGCCTATGTTTTAGTCTAGTATTTTTATGGTTTCATGACTTACATTTAGGTCTTTTATCCATTTGGAGTTTATTCTTGTGTATGGTGATCCACCTGTTCCCTCTTTTCTTTACCCAGCTTCCCTAGGAATTATGGTCTTAAATTCTGATCTCTTTCTCATCACATTCAATTTGAAGTAATAAAATCACACACAAACTAGCATTCAATACTATACAATTATCCCCATTTCCATTATATTATTTCTCACTTTTATTTTTTTTCCTTTATTTTATTTTTTCCATCACCGTTTATTCCCTCTATGCCCTCTCCCACCTTCACCAACCCCGGCCCCCCCTGCAATCACCACACTGTTGTCCATGAGTTCTTTCCTTTTTTTCTTTTACTGCTCAATACCTATCCCCCACTGATATTCCCTCCTACCAGAGCTGTGTATAATCTTTTTAATTTATTGCTGGATCTGATTTGCTAATATTTTGTTAAAGATTTTAGCAGCTAGTTCATTAGGGATATTGGTTGTGAAGAGATGCTCTCTTCATGGTTTTTCTATCTGTATTATTTATCCTACTTTATCCTTTATTAAATGTTTTTTTTGCCACCTTCCTATGTTCAAGCTTTCCATAGGACCACAGAAGACAAGTTCTATAAAGTTAACATTGGCATGAAGTTTTTTATTTAAAAATAATTCATCTTTCCTGCTTGCAGGCTGAGTGTTTATTCTCATATTTCCATTTGAAGAAGACATTAAAAGGGAAGGAAAGTCAGTAGGAAATTACTCAAGAAGAGGACTCGCAAGAGCGATTTGAGTTTGAGTATTTGAGACTGAGACACTTCATGCTAATGTAGTTAAGTAGAGTGAGTTTATGCTAGTGAAAATTTTTTCATCAACCTAAAAGAGAGTTTTACCCTAAAGAGGGATAAAATATTACTTGTTCCAATGGTTTTCTAGAGATGAACCATGCATTACACATGACTAATGTTGATACTGAAGAAGACTCATGCTCTAATCCCCATATGAGAACACTAAATAAACAGCTCCAGATAAAAACAAAAAATAAATGATTGACCTTCAAACACGGCCTTGTAGGAAAGATCTTAAAGAGTTCACTCTTAAGATTTAAAGTCCATTTTTGGTCTCAGTCTGAAGGGGTCACAGAAAACATTTAATTAAACCCTTTTATTTGGAGATTAAAAAAACTGAAGGGCTGGGGATTTAAGTGATGTGATGGTAATTACAAATATGAAATGTGAAGCAATTACACACATAGGATTAGGACTGATTCAGAGACTTCAATTCATGTATTAGTTTTACCTTCTGGTGTGTTTCTGAACTCTATCCATATGCGTTCCTGGTATACATTTTTACACTGCACTCCTGCACTTTATTTAAAGTGCCAGTATTTGTGAAAATGACTGAAGTTAAGACTGAATATTGCCTTACATTGGTTCTTTAAGAAACAGCCTCTGAGATTTGCCTGCAGGAGACTTATTGGAGGGTGTTCTTGAGGACACTTGAAAGGTGAGAGGAAATGAGGTTGGGCAGAGGGAGTTGAACTTCCATGCAAATTGTAATGTGGTCCCAGCCAATTGCCTTGTTATCTAGAGTTGGAATAACCTTCGATTGTTCCTCAGTGAGGTAATAGGGCTGGGACTGTGAATCTTTCTACAGACTGGCTGCAGGCTGCCTCTAGGGAGGATGTCACCTGGGGCAAGGCAGCTTCCTCCAGAATTGAGCAATTGCAGGAGACAAACCCAACTGTCAGCAGCCAACACTTCCCGCAGCTGGGGAATGAGTGCTTATTGTGGGTTCAGGGGAGCTGAGTGGCGCTCCACAGCCTCCAATCTAGTGATCTTGTGATTCTGGGGCTCAGAGAAAGGTCCCTGAGGGACCATTTTTGTCTCAGCTGGTGCATAACTTAAAGAACTAAGCAGAGCCCTAGCTGGTTCGGCTCAGTGGATAGAGAGCATTGGCCTGCAGACTGAAGGGTCCCAGGTTCGATTCCAGTCAAGGGCGCATGCCTAGGTTGCGGGTTCGATCCCCAGTGGGGAGCGTGCAGGAGGCAGCCAATCAATGATTCTCTCTCATCATTGATGTTTCTATCTTTCTCTCCCTCTCCCTTCCTTCTCTGAAATCAATAAAAATAGATTTTTTAAAAAAGAACTAAGCAGAGTGGCCTTGTATTTTGTTTTGCATTCAGCTCTCCTGAGAATTTAAAAAAAAAAAAAGTAGGAAAAGAACTTCTTAAGGAAGAGCCACTTAGTGAAACTGCTCTGAGTAAGAAAACCTAAATATAGTGTAATTGGACAAACAACTCAAAATCACAGCCTCTTTAGGCGAAACATATGCTTTCTATCTACCTCCTGTGCTTCTGTGTGCTGCCTGACCCACCTTGGTTTTTAATCCTGTTGGTTAGAGTTGTACTTCTTCACATTGCCAGAAGGGGACAGTAGTGTGTAATCTCTAAGGGCCTGTGATATGACTTTATCTGGCTAAAACTCAAACTCAGTTTTTACCACTTATTAGTTGTATAATCTTGGGCTACTCACATAACACCTGTAGGCTTCTATTTCCTCATTATAAAACAGGGACAATAATAGTTCTTACTTTGCATGGTTGTTAGAAATATTAATTAAATTAATACTGCTAAGCACCTAGGTTAGTGGCTCAGAGGTAGCTGGTCACCCGGGCCAGAAGCTGCTATGTAAACCTTATCCATCTCATCTGTATGACAAGCCTTAGTCAGGTGTTTGTTTGTTTGTGTTTGTTTTTAAGAAGGATGTTGTGTTACCTTTGAATAAAGGTACAAGGAGGGAAGGTAGATGTAGTGGGTTGATGATGGACTAAAATCGAGTTTGAGAAGGAGATAAGCATGAAAACAGCTACTTGAAGCTATCAGGACATTGAAGAAAAAGCCGAAGCTGGTATTTGGACACCACAGTTTCACTGACGTTGGGGCTTGGTGGAGGAACATCATTTGCCTACAGGGAGGCATCTGTTTTGGGATTTAATCGGGCAAAACAGGCTGCAACTGTAGGTCATGCCCTTGACAAAGCCAACAAACAGAAGGCCCAAGTGACTCATGAAGCCTCTAGTATCTAGGGTACCTTCATCCCATGATCTAAGGCATATGCCCTTATTGCAGTGGTTCTCAACCTTTCACAGGGGTCGCCTAAGACCATCCTGCGTATCAGATATTTACATTACGATTCATAACAGTAGCAACATTACAGTTATGAAGTAGCCACGAAAATAATTTTATGGTTGGGTCACAACATGAGGAACTGTATTTAAAGGGCCAGAAGGTTGAGAACCACTGCCTTATTGAAAGCATATCCTGGCCACATGGTAGGAAGATGTAGGTTCCAGGTAGTCAGCAACATGGCTTTTATGTGCCTCACACATGCACTACTCCATTTACCAGAGCCAATTCAATCACCCCGAACCTCTACTAAATCTGATCATGTCAAAATAACCCTATGCCTGTTCTATCCATCCTCCCAGCTGCCATCCTCCCACCTGATGTCCTAATTAGGATTACTCACCCAGGGTATCACTGGTTGCATTAACTCTTGTCATCATTTTACAACTTTCTCCTCATCTACTTTGGTAAATAAGACATAGGAAAGGAGCATGAGTAAATTGGAGCCCTGGCTGGTATGGCTCATTTGGTTGAGTGTCATCCCATGCACCAAAAGGTCATGGGTTCAATTCCCGGTCAGGGCACATGCCCAGGTTGCAGGTTTTTGCCCCGGGTGGCGTGTGTACATGAGGCAGCCAATTGACATTTCTCTCTTCCCCCCGGTCGGCGTGTGTACATGAGGCAGCCAATTGACATTTCTCTCTCACATCATTTTTTTTTTCTCTCTCTCTCTCCCTTTCCCTGCCTCTCTCTAAAATCAATAAAAACATATTTTAAAAGAAGAGTAAGCTGCAAAGTTTCTTATTATGCAGAAAACCTTAGGGATCAAAGAACCATTTGGCATCACCAACTGTGCTACTTGTCACTATGAAATGTAAAATTAGACTCTCCAGAATAAATGAAAAGCCTGGGGTTAGTTTTAATAACACACAAATGGTTTGATAGATTATTATCATTACAAATTCATTAATAAATGATTAATATAAATTTGGGGATATAAATAGCAAAATCACCATTCCGATACCCCTGTCCTTGGTTTAAAGAACAGTTAGAACAAGGACACCACCTTCAGCCAGGCTTCTCGATACTTAAAGGTCAACGTAATGTCAAGGCCAGTGATCAGTTCTATTTTTTTATCCTAACCCCACCTGCTGGCCATCATCCCTTCCATCGCCCCTGACTCAGCCTTGTCACTAGTATTGTCAAATGAACAACATTGACTAGATGTAGGGGCCAAGGAGTAGGAAAGGATTTGAGATGACTAAGGTTTGGGGCCTAGTTTATTGGGAGAACAGTGATTCCTTTAATAGTAAAAGAGGAGTCAGGATGAGAAGGTACTTAGAGGCCTAAGATAATTACTGACTAGGATATGTTGAATTTGAGTTTTTCATTATACATCGAGGTAGAAGTGGTTAGCATGAAATTTTGAGTGCACACCTTGCAATCTATGGGGGGCAGGGGGGCGGGGAGTCTTGGGCATTTGGGTTTGGAATTATGTTTTTACATGTAGTGCATACGAATTGCATATTTAATAAACCTGCACTGAAGGTTTACTCGATTCCAGTCCCTGTGGTGATTTTTTTTAAAAAACAAGATATTTAGTTTCTGTCTCTGCTGAGTTTATATTTCAGTGAATTAGTCCGATAAGACTTGAGGCCTCATAAAACAATCTGATGAGAATGATAATACTGATGATATGAATAATAATGAACAGTGTTTACTGAGAAATTTTTTTCAGTTACTTTGCTTAGCGATTTAAATGCATAATCTTTTGCTATTTACACCACCTGCATGGATTAGGTATAACAGCCTTCACTAGGGTAAGAGACTTGCCCAAGGTCACACAGGTTTTCAGAGTGGGGATTTTAACGGTCTGTAGTTTAGTGACAGAGTCCCGTGCGCGTCTCTGCACAATATTGCTGTAGGGGAAGTCCTGGGCACCACGGGAATGAGCAGTAGAAGCCCTGAGCCCAGGCTTAGGCTGGGAGAATTTGAAAATAGTTTTAAACACAGAGAAATATAAAAAGAGACATGGAGGTGAATAGGAGTTAACCAACTGTAGGAGGAAGAGGGAATGGAGGGCGAGGCATGTCCAGGGCAGCCTGGAGCTCAGTGTATTGGGGCAGAGGGATGTGGGGTGCACTTATTGTAGAGCCTGTTTACAATCTTGTTATAGATCCTGAGGATGAGCAGTGGGAAGGTACGTTAGTCCGCATCTAGGAGAGTCCCCTATGCTTTAATTTTTATTATTATCAAACTAGAGGCCTGATGCATGAAATTCGTGCAAGGAGCTCAGCCCTCGCAGCCCCAGCTT
>NW_005371492.1:156598-161633 GCF_000412655.1 Myotis brandtii
CTCCAGCTCTGAGGCCTGGCTGGCTGAAAGCAGGTTTCTGGGGATTGTTTAGCTTCTATAATTGCAACATAGTTGCTTAGAGTGCAGCTCAGAGCTGGGCGGCGGCAGGCGGGGAACCTTGGCTTCCTCCATCACTGGAGCAAGCAAGCCTCCTGTTCACTTCAGCTGCCTGGCTGCCGGCCGCCATCTTGGTTGGCAGTTAATTTGCATATCCTGCTGATTAGCCAATGGGAAGGGTGTTGGGGTTATGGTCAATTTTCATGTTTCTCTTTTATTAGATAGGATAACTATTTAAATAAAACTCACAGTTAAGCCAAGTAGTCTATTCTATTTACATTTTATTCCTTATATATTTTTAATTTTTTTGCTATATACTCAATGACATGTCTCAATGTTATGTTCTTATCACAAATTCTTTCTTAACTGCCAAACTTGTAAAATTTCCCTCAAAATAAATTCAGATAATTAATCAGTAACCACTCCTCCTTTCTTCCTTGAGTTTTTTGGTCCCCCCTAATCAATCTGGACAAACTGCTTCTGAGCCCTGGACATGTCAAGGTTCAGGGACTCCCCTTCACTGGGATTCCCTGAGTAATTTTGCTTATTCCTTACATTTATGTGCAGTTAATTATCACCTGAGTTTTATACCAGGCTGAAAATTGTTTTCCTTCAAATGTTAAATAAATTGCTCTACTGTCTTCCAGCTTCTGGTGCTGCTGTCGAGATGCCAATGTCACCTGGCCAGCGACCTATGAACCAGGAGGTCACGGTTCGATTCTGGTCAGGGCACACACCCCAGTTGTGGGCTCGATTCCCAGTGTGGGGCATGCTCTCATCATTGATGTTTTTCTCTCTTTCTCTCTCTCCCTTCCTCTCTGAAATCTATAATAAAAAAATATATATTTTTAAAAATGCAAAAAAAAAAGTTGGCCAATGTCATTCTTCTTCCTAGTCCTTGGGGTGCAATTTAATTTTTCTCTGGAAGCACTTTAGATCTCATCTCCCCTTGGTACTTTGGCATTTTAAAATAATGTGCTTTTGTATTTGTTTTCCTCTCGTTCATCAAACTAGATGTTATTTCTTTGATAACTTCCTTTCTTCAATTTTCTTAGTTCACTCTTGCTTGAGCACCTATTAGCTGGTAATTATTCATTCTGTCAATAAATCTCTAAATTTCTTATTTTTCCATCTCCTTGTCTTCTAGGTATACTCTTAAAGAAAACTCTTCAACTTTATCCCCTACCACTCTATTAACTTTAAATTTTCTCCTATCACATTTAGAAAACATATCTCTAAAAATTCTTCAGATATTGTTTATTTTTCACATTTATTAGTAACATTTTGTCTCACTGATAAAATGCCATCTCTTATCTCTCTGATGACTCTCTCCATATATATACAGGGATGGGCAAAAGTAGGTTTATCATTTTAATACAAATAAATAATACAATAATAACTAAAAATACAAAAATAAACTGTGTTTTGTGTACTCACAACTGTAAACTTTTGCTCACCCCTGTGTGTGTGGTGTGTGTGTGTCTATATATATCTTCTCTCTTAGCAAATATTCTCTGCTTTGTCTCTATTTCTTTGAAGTTTCTTTTTCTGAATGTGATTTGTGTCTGTTTACACATATTTAAGAGTAAAAAGAACACACACATACACAAAGTGATTGGAATTCTTTGTGTTTGAACCAAGTGTTTACTTAGAGGTTGGTTTCATTATAGAATTAACAGGAAAGGGCCTAGAGCGATGCAAAGGTATTGGGGGGACCCAAAATGCCAATAACTATCATGATTTTTCTCCTCTTGGGCCAGTTAGTATTGTGAGCTGCTCCAGTCTTCTGCTTCTTGCACACATCTGGCTGTCAGTACTCTAAGAATCAAGGAGGAAAGTGCTTGAAAATCCCACTTTTGTCTGTGTAGAGTGGTTCTCAACTTTCCTAACGCTGCAACCCTTTAATACAGTTCCTCATGTTGTGGTGACACCCAACCATAAAATTATTTTCGTTGCTACTTCATAACTGTGATTTTGCTACTGTTATGAATCATAATATAAATATCTGATATACAGGATGTATTTTCAGAGGTCGCGACCCACAGGTTGAGAACCGCTGGTACATAAAACTCTCTTTTTCAGCATGGTGCCTTCACCGCCCCCTCTGTGCCCGGAGTTCTGCAGTCTGGCATGTCTCTCCCGGGATAAGCTGGAGGATGAGCACCCATCTGGCTGCCCTGCGGGCCGGAGTGTGCCTCTCCACACAGAGACTTCAATACGCGCTCCTGTTCCTGGCTTCATCCCTCAACCCCCCATTCACAGAACCTGAAGGTGTGACCCTCCCTGGGATTGTGTGGGGTGAACATAATTGAATGTTATTGGGGCCTCCCATTTGCTAAGTTATTTATCCCACATCCATTCACTTTCCACTTTGAAACTTTTTATTTTCAGTTCTTTTTTATTTTGTTTTTTTAATTAAATTTATTGGGGTGACATTGTTTAAAAATTATATAGGTTTCAAGTGTACAATTCTGTAATACATCACCTGTGTTTTGCATTTTGTGTCCACCACCCAAAGTCAGATCTTCTAGCACCATGTATTTGACCCCCTTTATACTTTACTTGCCCCCCAAGTCCCTTCCCTCTGGTATGTCTATGAGTTTTTGTTTGTTTGTTTTGCTTGATTGTTCATTTGTGCAAAAAATGTGGTGTTAATTCATGTATATTGTTGTCTTATCTTTGCTACTCTTTAGTTTTTGTGGGTTTCATTCATCCGATTAATCAACAAATATTTTTTGAGTACCTCTCATATGCCTGGCACTGTTTCACGTGCAGTGGATGCAGTAAGCAGACAGACAGAAATCCCTGCCTGTACAGGGCTTGCACTTCATGAGTGGAAGTCAGAGAATAAATCACTCAAGTGAAATATATTGTATGTCAGATGATGGTTGGTGCTATGTGTTTGGAAAACTAATATAAGTGGTGTGTGTGTGTGTGTGGGTGTGTGTGTGTGTTTTGTTGTGTTTTTTGTTTGTTGGTTTAATCCCTTCACCATTTTCACCCAGCCCCTAACCCTTTTCCTCTGAAAGCTGTCAGCTGTTTTCTGTCTCTAGGAGTCTGCTTCTATTTTGTCTGTTAGTTTATTTCGGTCATTAGAGTCCACCCATAAGTGAAATCATGACACTTGTCTTTCTTCACTAAAGAGACTTGACTTAGGGTGATGAACACACAATACAATATACAGATGATGCATTATAGAATTGGACACTTGAAATCTATATAATTTTATTAACCAATGTCACTCCAGTGAATTCAATTAAAAAAAAAAAGCTAGTGACTTCCCCAAAAAGAAAAATAAGATAAGGAAGTGATAAGGGCAGAAATAGAATATTGGGAACCAATTATAATGGTAAGAAATATGAATCATGCTCTGTTAACTGGGATCGTTTTGTTCTGATTAAAGAAGGCACATTCTAACCTGGCTGGGAGTTGCACGTGGGACCTGGGAGCTCCCCTGGAAATGCAGTCTATCCTCTACATCCAGGAGCTGCCTATTGTCATGGAAAGATGGACAACCTTGTTAAAGAAACCAGAGCCGCCAGCTCTTTGCCTATAGCCAGCCCTTTGAAGACCCCCCAGCCTTTGCATAGCCACAGGCCTTTGCAAATCCACAGCCCACATTACCTGTAAACTGCCCGTTTGGCATGCCCTTTGCCTACTTCCCCATGTAATCTTCATCCTTCTACCCAATGTAAGCAGCTGGCTTATGGGGGGTGCTGCAGATTTTTGTGGATGACCTGCTGCTCTCCCATGCTGCCGGCAGGATTGGAATAAACACTCATATGATTCAACCCTGTCTCTGCTGAATTGGCTCAAGTAGTGACAGTCAGCCCGGACCCATGGATTGCGGGTTACAGAAGGGGTAGAGAACATGCTGATAAGAGGGTCTCACTAATAAAGTGTTGGCTGAGCCAACATCTGGAGTGTGTGGAGGGGAAGAGGTTCGCAGCGCTTGGATAATTACCTGAGATGGGTAAGTGCTCTTCCTCCTGTACTAGTAGATGCTCTCTAGCACTGCGAGCATGCTGAAGTCATAACACTCATCATCGTGCCCTGTTGTAATGATTAAATTCCATGTTTATTTTCATGACTTGGCAGAGCCACTCAATATCTAGGATCTTGTCATTAATTTTTGTATTCCTTTGAGTCTAATATATCATATTAGGTATTCAGTAAATGTTTTCTTTTCTAGCTGTAAGGTATAATTGGCAAGTAAAATTGTAATATATTTAAAGCGCACGATGTGATGATTTGATGTACGTATACATTATGAAATGATTAGCACAATCAAGTTAACTAACACACCTATCACTTTATAACGATGCCTTTTTATTGTGAAAATGATGGGGAACTCAAGAAGTTAAAATTTTTAGCTTTAGTTGTATAGCTAATAGGTTGGTAACTAATGCATGTAGAAAGCTATGGTTCCAGGAACTGAAATGTATGGCCGAACCTACCCTGACCGAGGGGACCCGCAAGCAATTCGATCTTTGAGCCCCAGGAGGACTGAAATGATCAAGATGGTATCTGAGCCGTGGTGCTCCAGGGAGAGAAGTTTGGATGCAGATAAAGAATCACCGGACAGCAGGTGAAGGGATTTGAGGAAAATCGCCGACTGCAGCTTTCATCTGATTAACTTTTCCCTGAATTCCCAACCCCTTACCTGCTTTTTCCTGAATTCCAAATCCTTTACCTACACTTTCCTGCTCCTTATAAAAAAAGGTCAGCTCCAGATGAGCTGTAAGGCGGTCTGTAGGGTAAATAACCTGCCGTCTTCTCAGATCACCGGCCATCTCAATAAAGGGCCCGTAAAGATTCAATCCTTGTCTCTATGTATTGGTTCTGGGAGTGACAGGCAGCAAGAATGCTGACTTTTCCGGTTTCATATTCTGATGACTGTGGTGGGACAGCTTCGGGACTCTCTGGTAAGTCTGTGTATTTGGGTGGGAGTCCCATTGGCTGCCTGGACTAGCCCCCC
>NW_005371492.1:161791-163298 GCF_000412655.1 Myotis brandtii
GCTTCCTGGTTGAGGATTACAGTTCCAGGTTGCGGTCAGTGGTCAGGAATTAGGTGCCTGTGGTTTGGTTTGTGTGATGTTACAGAGCTCTGTCTGGTAGGCTGGGAAAGGAGGACTTCCATTTTGGGAAACAGCCCTTTGGGGTGAGTTTTATCCGACTGGTCGACCTATGACTAAAGAGAAAATTATTGCAGTACTGCTTGGTTTATGCATAATCTGGACTCGGGAGAGTGCTGGCCGCCAAACAGGTCTTTAAATGACTGTAGTTTCCTGCAATTAGAGTGGTTTCACCAAAGATTGGGGAAATGGGACAAAATACCTATGTACAAGCTTTCATGACCTTACACAATAGAGATGCAGGGTAAAAAGGCAATAGGTTAATGACCAGAGAAAAGGGAATTGCCTGTGGCAGATGGCAGAAGCTCAGACGGGAGGGACCAGGAAGATCTGGATATTTCGGGAGCATGGTCAGGGTGCCACAGCCCTCCGGCCCTGGGGGATCTTCCTCCCGCAGCTGAGGGAGCTGGAGGAGGTGAGCCCGAACTGGTCTCTCCATCCCGAACCCACCAGGGAACCACATTCTGTGGAGGACAAGTCCCTACCAGGGCAGGGCAATACCTTTTGTGGAGACTTCCAGCGGGAGTAGGGCCAGAGGGCCAGCCCGCTGGGTATTATTGGCACATACTCTGTTTTCTACATCACATCTGTTACATGGGAAAAACTTAAGTCCTTCTTATAGGAATGATCTTATGAACATGGCTAATTTAGTTACGTCAATTTTTTTGCCAGCCACCATCCCAATTGGCCAGACATACTTTGCCAGGGGTGGGGGGTGGTATTGGAGAAGGCAAATGAAGTGGCTCAGAGATTGCGCCAAGGAAATCCAGATAGGGCTCCCCACCCTATGAAGGCAATACCTTTAACCGAGCCCAACTGGGACCCTAAAGAGAATGGGCTTCTCTCTCAGAGCATCATCAGAGGTGCATCCTTGAGGGACTGAAGAAAGGAGTTCCTAAGTAGAAAAGTCTGAACGTGGTACAGGCAGCACAACAAAAGCCCAGAGGACCCCTCTGGGTGTCTTGGAAGAATCTGCCAGGCCTTCAGAAAATATGCCGATTTGGACACACAGGCCCCTGCAAACATTAGAACGAGAATATGGCCTTTATCTCTCAAAGTGCACCTGACAGTAGAAAGGAACGTCAGAAGTTAGAGGGGGGAATAGGCCTGAATCCTTCCCAATCAGTAGTCATCGCCTTCAAAGTTTATAATAATGGAACAGGAAAAGGCCTAAGCGGCCACTATTTTCTTGGATGAGGCCTCAGGGCAATTCCATCGGCGGACACTGGGTGCCTGACCCCCATGTAAAACGCTTGCCACTGACAAATGCCCACACTGCAAAGGACATGGGCGCTGGGAAAATGAGTGCCCGAGCCAGGGAAAGGGAGTCAGGGTTGGAGAACTCTGCGTTATGCTGGGAAAAGGAAATAGCTCTGGTGATGTGTGACAG
>NW_005371492.1:163926-167813 GCF_000412655.1 Myotis brandtii
GGGCTAAGGGAGCCTTCTCTGTTAAAGTTGACCTCAAACCAGGGGCGGAGACCCCCCAATAAGAAGCAGCATCCCTTGCGGACAGATACCCTAGAAGGAATATGCCCAGTAATTCAGAAGGTTAGGAATATGGACTTTTTGGGCCCTGCCACTCCCCATACAATACACCCATATTGCCCTTTTAAGAAGGGCACTCAAATGAGTATTGATTTGTACAAGATTTAAGTACATTCACCACACCATCCCGAATCCTCATACTTTGGTGAGCAGTATACCTGGGGACAGACCCTAGTATTGTTTATGACTTAAAAGATGCCTTCTTGTCCTAACAGGTTTGGCTCAGTGGATAGAGTGTTGGCCTGCAGACTTGAGGGGTCCCAGGTTCGATTTCGGTCAAGGGCATGCACCTTGATTGTGGGCACATCCACAGTAGGAGGTGTGCAGGAGGCAGCTGATTGATGTTTCTAACTCTCTATCCCTCTTCCTTCTTTTCTGTAAAAAAAAATCAATAAAATATAGTTTTTTTTAAAAAGATGCCTTCTTTTGCATTCTGGTTGATCAAAACTCTCCACCATTGTTTGCTTTTGAATGGCAGGACCTGGAATCAGGTCAGGGTTCAGTACTGCTGGACAGTCTTACCAGGGCGGTTCAAGAACTCCCCCACGATTTTTTGGGAGACCCTGAGCCTGGACTTAAAGGACCTAAAACTAAAAGGAAGAACTCTGTCACAACATGAAGATGACCTCTTAATTAGCAGGACATCATTTCAGCAAAGTTTAACTAATCCTATAGCTACTTTGAACCATCTGGCATCTTGTGGCCATAAAGTCTCATCCCAGACAGCCCAGATTTGCCAATGAGTAGTAAGGTTTCTTGAGTACCTGGCAAAAGGAGTCTTGTTGGAAACAGAAAAGAAGCCAGAATTCAAATGGAAGTTCCCAATACCAGGAAACAGTTAAGAGGATTCTGGGGAATGGTGGCCTATTGCCGCATTTGGATTCCAAACTTTGGGCTCATTGCTAAACCACTGTGTGAAGCTCTGAAAGGACCAGAATGTAGCCCTTTAGAAAGGACAAGGGAGTAAACTCAGGCTTCTGAGTCCCTGAAGGCGCCCCTGGCTTCTGCACCAGCCTTGGGGCTTCCAAACCTACTAAAGCCCTTTCAATTACATGTTCACGAAAGGCAGGGCCTTGCCCTAGCAGTCCTCACCCAACAACCTGAAGGGGAATACAGTGGGGCTTTGACTTACGAGTGTCCCCACTAATGAGTTTTTAGAGATACAAGCCGTCTCTTGGCCGATTTTTTGCTTTGAGTTGGGAGCTAAAATTCGGGTTAAGAGCCAGCTTCAGATACCCCACTGCTAGTTGGCACAGCGAACGTCACAGTGAACGCCACAACATCAGCCCAGCATCACGTGTCTCACTCGTTCACTTTTTGATTTGACATATGAGTAATTTGAGTTACGAGCTCCATCACGGAACAAATTAAACTCGTAAGTCAAGGCCCCACTGTATAGGGGGCAACCTGGAGGGGGGGTGGCTAGCAATCTGAATCTGTGCCAGTAACCAGTATCCTAATGCACATTGTTAGCCTATAAAGTCACTGCCCCTTCCTTAGGCAATAATCTGTTTCCCTAAATACTCCCAGTTCACAAGGGCCACAAACCAGGAATTTAACAGCTTAGCCCGGGGAGGTCACTGGCATCCCCCAGGCCAGGCCTTTAGCTGTACTCTCACTTCCCCATTCTAACTAACGTAGGTAGGGCTGCAAAAGCCCTCAATAAAAGCCCAGCAGTTAGGAAACCAAGAGTTTTAGGAATATATATAAGGAGTCATAAAGCCCAGCTAGGAAACCAAGAGTTTTAGGAATATATATAAGGAGTCATCTCATTGTATAAGGTGTTCAGGCTTTGGATCTTCGAATCCTCCGAGCCACAGTGCTGCTTTGAACAAAGGTTTTTTGTTTTTTTCCTGAATCTTCTGAGCACCCATTGTGTGTTTCCCGGTAAATTCTGCAACAAACCCACTGCATACTTGTCAGTGAAACTAGACCACGATGTCCAGGGGTGGCCAGCCAGCTTGAGAGCTGTGGCAGCCACCTGCCAGCTTTTCCTGGAAGCTGGAAAGTTCTCCCTGGGACAGCCCATTGCCATCTGTGCACCCCAGCACGTGCTGCGCCTGCTGGAGCAAAAAGGAAATGTGTGGCTCACTGCTGGGAGAATGGCAGGTACCAAGCCATTCTTAGCAATCACAACGTCTCCCTCAAAACTGTAAGTTACGTCCTGCCAGCCTCTCCCAGAGCCTGATGCACAATCGTGCTGAAGTACTATAATTGATGAAGTTTATTCTAGCAGACTTGATCTACAGGACCATCCTCTAGAAGAGGCAGACTGCACTCTCTATGCAGATGGAAGCAGTTATATGGACAACGTGAACCTGGACAATCAATGGATCCGGGCTGCCTGTCGGTAGCTGGGCCAATTCAGCAGAGACAGGGTTGAATCATCTATGAGCGTTTATTCCAATACTGCTGGCAGTGTGGGAGAGCAGCAGGTCAGCCACAAAAATCTGCTGCACCCTGATAAATCCTCCCTTCCCCCAACTGGTGGGCGGAGTATGACATAACCTGCAGCCCGGGAATACCTGAGTGCCTAACCATGTACCTTATATGGACTATACCAGGGGTGGGCAAACTTTTTGACTCGAGGGCCACAATGGGTTCTTAAACTGGACCGGAGGGCCGGAACAAAAGCATGGATGGAGTGTTTGTGTGAACTAATATAAATTCAAAGTAAACATCATTACATAAAAGGGTACAGTCTTTTTTTTTTTTTTCAGTTTTATTCATTTCAAACGGGCCGGATCGGGCCTGCGGGCCGTAGTTTGCCCACGGCTGGACTATACATTGAACCACCAATCAACACCTGCCAAATACCCAAAGCCCTTGTTCCTATATGGACCATACATTAAGCCACCAATCAGCATACGCCAAGTACACTAAGCCCCCATTCCTTCCCATTCCTCCCCTCAAAAGGAGTGCCCACCTCTGCACAGGTTGCTGTTCTCTCCTTGCGAGACAGCCCGGCAGGTCTCTTTCCCCTAATAAAGCCTGTAATCCTGGTTTTCGGCTCCCAACTGGTCTCTCACACCCCATTATAAGCCAGCTGCTTATATTGGGTAGAAGGATGACGATTTCATGGGGAAGTAGGCAAAAGGGATAAGCATGGGTATGAAAATGGGCAGTTTATAGGTAATGGGCAGGAGGTTTGCAAAGGCCTGGGGGTATGCAAAGGGTTGGGAGTTTTCAAAGGGCTGACGCCTCTGGTTTCTGCAACAAGGTTGTTAGTCTTTCCATGATAATAGGCAGCTCCAGGATACGGGATATGGAGGATGGGCCACATTTCCTGGTGAGCTCCCAGGTCCCATATGCAATTCCCAGCCAGGTGAGAAGGTGCTTTCTTTAATCAGAACAAAACAATCATGGTTAACAGAGCACGATTCATATTTCTTATAATTACAGCTGACCCCCGATATTCTATTTCTGCCCCTAACAAAAGGACACAGAAAAAAGCCTGGAGCAGTTGTGCTGCTTAAAGGAATAGTAGAGGCCACGGCTTTACTGTCGGGAACCTGTGCTCAGAAAGCTGGACTGATTGCTGCAACGAGGGCATTAGAATTGTCACACAAAAAGAGAGTGAATGTGTGTACTGACTCAAGGTATTCTTTCCTAATTTTGCATACACACAGTTCAATCTGGAAAGAAAGAGGATTTGTTAACCTCTAGTAAAAAGAACACTAATCATGCAGCAGAAACTTTAAAATTATTAGAATCTGTCCAGGTACCTTTACAGGTGGCAGTTATGCACTGCCCTGGGCACTGAAATGGCT
>NW_005371492.1:169269-188417 GCF_000412655.1 Myotis brandtii
ACACCTGCCAAATACCCAAAGCCCTTGTTCCTATATGGACCATACATTAAGCCACCAATCAGCATACGCCAAGTACACTAAGCCCCCATTCCTTCCCATTCCTCCCCTCAAAAGGAGTGCCCACCTCTGCACAGGTTGCTGTTCTCTCCTTGCGAGACAGCCCGGCAGGTCTCTTTCCCCTAATAAAGCCTGTAATCCTGGTTTTCGGCTCCCAACTGGTCTCTCACACCCCATTATAAGCCAGCTGCTTATATTGGGTAGAAGGATGAAGATTTCATGGGGAAGTAGGCAAAAGGGATAAGAATGGGTATGAAAATGGGCAGTTTATAGGTAATGGGCAGGAGGTTTGCAAAGGCCTGGGGGTATGCAAAGGGTTGGGAGTTTTCAAAGGGCTGACGCCTCTGGTTTCTGCAACAAGGTTGTTAGTCTTTCCATGATAATAGGCAGCTCCAGGATACGGGATATGGAGGATGGGCCACAGTTCCTGGTGAGCTCCCAGGTCCCATATGCAATTCCCAGCCAGGTGAGAAGGTGCTTTCTTTAATCAGAACAAAACAATCATGGTTAACAGAGCACGATTCATATTTCTTATAATTACAGCTGACCCCCGATATTCTATTTCTGCCCCTAACAAAAGGACACAGAAAGCCTGGATATGCAGTTGTGCCGCTTGAAGGAATAGTAGAGGCCACGGCTTTACTGTTGGGAACCTCTGCGCAGAAAGCTGGACTGATTGCATTGACGAGGGCATTAGAATTGTCACACAAAAAGAGAGTGAATATGTGTACTGACTCAAGGTATTCTTTCCTAATTTTGCATATACACAGTTCAATCTGGAAAGAAAGAGGATTTGTTAACCTCTAGTAAAAAGAACACTAATCATGCAGCAGAAACTTTAAAATTATTAGAATCTGTCCAGGTACCTTTACAGGTGGCAGTTATGCACTGCCCTGGGCACTGAAATGGCTAAAGAAAACAGGCCGTTAAAGGAACCTGTTCTAGACTTGTCACAATTTGATCCTGAATATTCAACTGCAGACTTAGAGAAAGCTAAGAGCTGGGGTTTTGGTGAAGAAAATCCCGATGGTGGATGCAGAAAGAACAGGAAAGGAGTCACACTGCTCCCTGGACATCTAGTAGAGCCAGACATGAAGCATTCGCATGAGGCCACTCGCTATGGAAGGGATTCATTAACCGCCTATATTGAACCGTGGCTCACAGGTGCTGGGATCTCTAAAGCCACAGGAAAAGTAACAGCTAGTTGTGCTGTTGCCGGAAGAACAACCCCAAGACAGATCCCCATCAGAAGAGAGAAAGGGGACAATACCAAGGACAGTGCCTGGTTGAGGACCGGCAAATATACTTGACTCAGATGCCGAGGGTCCAAGGCAGGAAATATTCGTCAGTCTTTGTTGATGCCTTTTCAGGATGGGTAGAAGCCTGTCCCGCTAGGACTGAGAAATCCTCGGAGGCAGCGAGCGTTAGGTCTGCGCCGAAAGGAGCCAGGTCAAGAGATGTGACATTCTCTCACAGTGCCTGAGACCAGTGTGTCTGTGTCAGCCCCAAGGGATGGGTAGGTTCTCTTATAAAAGGTGGAAGTATGCTAGTGATGTGGGGTCAGGGTGTGGGTGCATGAGTCAGTCAAGCAAAGGGGAGGGCACAAGTGGGTTCAGGGAGTTAAGGGAGGAGAGTGGGAGGGTGGTCAAGCGAAGGGGGCTTCATCTTGCCTTGCTTCTGCAGGCGCCAGCTGTCTACTCCAAACTATAGGAAAAGGGTTATAACATATATATTTCCGAAAACATGGCCACGCAGGAGAGATTAGGGGGCGTTCATCCTAACACTGAGAGCCTTACTGAGGGAAATAATGCCTCACTTTGGCCTACCCGGCAGCATCCAGAGTGATCATGGCCCTGCTTTTGTTTCAGAAATTCCACAGAAGGTTAGTAAATTTTTAGGAATCGAGTGGAGAGTCCACACGGCATGGAGACCTCAGGCTTCTGGGAAGGGAAGGAAGATGAATCACACCTTGAAAAAAATATAGCCAAACTGTCTCAAGAAACTCATCTCTATTGGGATCAAGTTTTACCTTTAGCCCCGCTCAGGATAAGGGTGGCTTCTTGAAGTGGAATTCAATTGAGTCCCTGTGGGCGATCATTTCAGGCTATGATTGGAGTGGGAGGCACGTATGTAGATCAAGAAGTGAAGGTAAAGAACTATGTACCACATTTAAGTAAGAACTTAGCTGTAGTTAATGACCTTGCTTGTATTAGAGGCCTCTCTCCCACAGGTTCGCTACATTCCTTTGAGCCTGGAGGTGACGAACGTGCTACTCAAGACTTGGAAGACAGAATCCAGAAAGCCAACTAAAGGAAAAGCAGACTGGAGCTTGGGACGTACCCCTCAGCACCCACTGCTGTGAAATGGGCGGGAATAAAGGCCTGGATTCATCACGCCAGAGTAAAGAGAGCCCTGGGAGAACAATGGGCCACCGAACCTCAAGAAGACCTGAGAGTCAGCTTTCAAAAATCATGACCTATTCTTTCTACTACTTTAACCCCACATTATGGAGAACTTATTCCTTTCAAAGAAGATGAAAATATTTGGTATATTTAGCAGAAAATGTTCTAAACATCTCTGACTTCTGTCTTCAGGGCGAACCTGTGTTGAACAAACGTTCATGTCACATCTTGTAGGAGTTTGTACCCCCCCTGGAAAGCCTTCAGAATTATTCTGTTTCAGCATCTCAGTAAGACCGTATCTGCTCTGATACTTATAATTGGAGACCCATGGTAACTCTAAAGGACAGGGAACTGTTTTCCTTAAAAGTCACTAATGTAGCCCCGGCTGAAAATGTGCACTTTTGTCAATTGTACTAAAAACGGTTCCATGCTCTCAGCAGACGTGGAAATGCATTGCAACACCACCACTAGCGTGTCTCATGTCACATTGCCTGCAGGGTGGTTTCTGTCTGTGGAAGGACTGTGTTTTCCTATGTTCCAGCAAACAGTTCAGGGGCCCCTGCTCTCTAGGAAGATGGACGGTGGTTATGCCTCAGGAGCTCCACTCCATCTGGGCTCGATGGGAGCTCTCACTGCACCTGATTGTGACCATGATTTGCACCTTTGTAGCCCCACTGGATATATATCTCTGACTATATGTGTAATTCCAGTCATGGTAGCCTCTTTGGACACAAAAGTAAGTGGATTAGCTTGCACGATGGTAAAAGCTCTGAATGCCACCTCGCAAGCCATTAGTGCCATCAGTCAAGAACGAGGACAAGTTAGAGAAGTGGCATTGGAAAATCACACAGCTATCAACGACCTCCTTTTAAGACATAATCACGGATGGGAAGAATTTAAAGGACTTCGCTGTTTAACCTGACTGATAACTCACAGCTCACAGAGCATGAAGTAGAGCAAGTAAAAGAAATAGTGTCTAAGATAACACGGAGAGAGGTATTCTTTCATATTGATTTGTCTAAACTATTTGTCATTTTCATCCTTCTCATCTCTTTCAGTGTCATAACTTGTTGTTGCACACAGCGTGCCCCCCGATGTGGATCTGTAATTAAGTGTACTCCTAAGCCCTCTATGAGGCTTTCAAATGTTAAGATACATGCTCAACAGCAAAACAATCACTTCAACATGACACTAATCTCATAGAAATAGGTATTTAAGTACTAACAGTAGGGAGGGATGGAAAACTCAAGAAGTTAAACATTTTTAGCTTTAGTTATATAGTTAATAGGTTGGTAACTAATGCATGTGGAAAGCTATTGTTCCAGAAACTGAAATGTATGACTGAACTTACCCTGACTGCAGGAGACCCGCAAGCAATTCAATCTTTGTGCCCCAGGAGGACTGAAGTGATCAGGATGGTATCTGAGCCATCGTGCTCCAAAGGGGAATGGCTGCTGCCCAGGATGCAGGTAAAGAATCTGCTCAGCAGATGAAGGGATGCTAGGAAAATGGCCAGACTGCAGCTTTCATCTGATTAACTTTTTCCTGAATTCCAAACCCTTTATCTACACTTTTCTTGTCCCTATTAAAAAGGTTGGCTTGAGATAAGATGTAAGACAGTCTTCAGGGTAAGTAATTCGTCGTCTTCTCAGATTCCTGGCCATCTGAATAAAGCGTCCATGAAGATTCAGTCCTTGTCCAGCTGCGGTGGCTCTGTGGTTGAGGATCTACCTATGAACCAGGAGGTCACAGTTTGAGTCTGGTCAGGGCACATGTCTCCATCCCCAGTAGGGGGCGTGTAGGAGGCAGCCAATCAGTGATTCTCTCTCATCATTGATGTTCCCATCTCTCTCTTCCTCTCTCTTCTTCTCTGAAATCAATAAAAATATATTGCTATTTTCTTTCTTCTACTCACTTTGTTGTTTTTCTAGTTCCTTTATTGTAAAATTAGATTATTATTTGAGATTTTTCTTGCTTCTTGAAAAATCAGGCCTGTAATGATATGAATTCCCCTCTTAGGACTGCTTTTGCTGTATCTCATAGACTTGGGGTTGTCGTGTTCTCATTTTCATTTGCCTCAAGGTAACTTCTGATTTCTTCTTTGATCTCTTTCACCCTTTCATTTTTTTAGTAACATGTTATTTAGCCTCCTGTGTTTGTGGGGGTTTTTAGCTTCATTTTTGTAATTGATTTCTAGTTTCATACTGTTTTGGTCAGAGAAGATGCTTGATAATAATTTCAGTCTTCTTAAATTTACTGAAACTTGTTTTGTATCTTAACATTTGGTCTATCCTACAAAAGTTTTCATGTGCACTTAAAAAATTTGGCTGCTTTGGGCTGAAGTGCTCTGAAGATATCAATTAAATCCATCTGATCTAGTGTGTCATTTAAGGCCACCATTCCTTTGTTGTTTTTCTGTCTAGAATATCTATCCATTGATGTCAATGGGGAGTTAAAATCCCCTACTATGACTGTATTACTGTTGAACTCTCCCTTTATGTTCATAGAGATTTGCTTTATATATTTAGGTGCTCCTATGTTGGGTGCATAAATGTTTACATAAAAGCTTATCATCTTGTTAGAGTGATCCTTTTATCATTATGCAGTGTTCTTTAGTTCTTATTAAAGCCTTTGTTTTAAAGACTACCAGTATTTTGTCTGATATTGATCCTTTTATCATTATGTTCTTGTTAGATTGATCCTTTTATCATTATGTTCTTTAGTTCTTATTACAGCCTTTGTTTTAAAGACTACCAGTATTTTGTCTGATATAAGTATTGCTATCTCAGCTTTTTTTTCCCCTTTTCCATTTGCATAATATCTTTTTCCATCCCTTTACTTTTAGTCTGTGTGTATTTTTTGTTCTGAGGTGGGTCTCTTGTACGCAGCATATATGTGGGCCTTGTTTTGTTATCTATTTAGCTACCCTATGTCTTTGATTAGAGCATTTTAACCATTTACATTTAACATAATTATTGATAAATATGTATTTATTGCTCTTTTATTCTTTATAACTGCATTCCTCTATCTTTTTTCTCTTCCTCTTTTTAAAGAAGACCTTTAACATTTTCTGTAATACTAGTTTAGTAGTAATTAAGCTCTTTATTTCACCTTCAATTTTGAATCTAGCCTTGCTGGGTAGAGTACTCTTCGTTGTAGGTCCTTGCTTTTTATCACTTTATTTCATGCCAATCCCTTCTGGCCTGAAATGATTCTGCTGAAAAATCAGCTGACAGAAAGAAAAAAGAGAAGAAAGAAAAAAATCTTTGGATCTACTATTTGTGGAGCTCGCTGCGCTTGGCTCTGATGTTGTTGAACCTGACCCTTTGGTGTGTGGGTCCCAGGCCTCTACCGAGGTTCTCTAATGCAGGCCAAGGTGAGTCATCGTCCCTGCCGGGCCCTGGGCAACCTGACTGAAGCACAACAGGGGCGGGTGGGGTTTCTGTAGCCCAGAGGCTGGGTTTGCCTCAGGTATTGCACCCTGAATATCCCTGCTCTGAGCTGCTCTCCCTTCCCCGATGGACCTGGGCTCTGCAGGGGTATCCAGGTCCTGGTCAGGGTGGTTTAAACAGACTTGTTTTGGGGGTGGTGCCCTTAGCTTATAGGAGTGGGAGCAGTCACGTCCTCTCCTTCCAATGCCTCAGCTCTGCCTGGCTCGCTGCCACTCCAGCAGGAGGGGATTAAAAAAATCAGCCCCGCTTGGCACTTTCATCTTTCGTTGCAACTTGCCTCCACTGGGCAGAGCTTCCAACCAGGCCAAATGTCTCAGCTCCCAACGCTGCCAGACCCAGCTGCACAGCACAGCACGGATTTCCAGCCCTGAGCGTTCCCCCTGGCCTCACAGGGGTAGGCGAAGGGGCACCTCCCCTATGCTTAGGTGGGCAGTATTGGTCCTCTTTCCCAGGCACACTGTCCAGCCTCTGTCCTACTCTCAACCAAAAGTTATTCCAGGGAAAAAGGTCCCTCAGCGTCACAGCTGGTTGTGCTGACCAGACCCCTCTGCTGCCTCAGGTTCTATGCGTGGCCTCTCCTGCTGACAGAGATTGGGACAAACTTCCCAGGAGGGGCGCTGGCAGGAGGCTTGCACTGCTCCCTGTGGTGTGTCTCAGCCCTGGGATCCCACCATGCGCTCCTGCCACAGCCTCTGCAGCCAGCGCCACCCCAACCTCCTCTCTCTATTCCCCAGTGTTCTCACCTGCCACATGTTCTTCATCGGATGGTCACAGATCCTCTCTTTTTTATTTTTTTAAAATTTAAATATATTTTTATTTATTTCAGAGAAGAAAGGAGAGGGGGAGAGAAAGACAGAAACATCAATCATTGATCGGCTGCCTCCCGCACGCCCCCACTGGGGATTGAGCCTACAACCCAGGCATGTGCCCTGACCTGGAATCGAACCAGTGACCTTCTAGTTCATAGGTCGATGCTCAACCACTGAGACAAGTTGGCCGGGCAGATCCTCTCTTTTTAATTCAGGGAGTCTATCTTCTACCACTGATGACACTATAAATTTTCCACACCAAAGTCTTTTAAAAAAATTATTGCATTATTGAACAGAATTTGGTTTACATTCCTGATTTTATTCCCTCACAATTGATACATCCTGGCTTTATATCTAAATGACTAATAAGATCCAGCAAAGGAGCATGTCTTCCACATGAGAGTCTCCAAGTACAACAATTTTAGGTACAACTCTCACAGCAAAAATTACACCTTTTACTTTTTGATTTCTGTGTGTGTGTGTACAGCATGGATAACATGGTCTCTCACACGTGATTTTTATGATACATAAATTATAACATGTAAGTGATGATATAGTGCTATAAAGGTATGAAGTATTATGTAGTATTTAAGGCACTTTACAGAAAGGCCTACTTATATTATGCATTTTATTTTCAGTTACTGTTTGAAGTCAGGTGTAGCTCTTAGAGATGGCCGCATGGTGGCAGTAACTACACAGCTTCTTCAAATAATTAACAGCCAGTGTCTTTCTGATCTTGGACAAGAGACATGAAATCTAAAAATGTTGACAAATACAGGCCAAAGATGTTTAGGTAGGAAACCATTTTTTGTTTTGTTTTCTCTAGGTTTCATCTGTTACTCTTTGTTGAATGTTCTTTCTGACAGCCATTATATATCTACACTCAAAGTGCTATGCACTGTTGTATTTCCAGGTCTACCTAATGGTACGTAGAGGATGTCTGGAAAAATATTGAAAGAAAAACAGAGTCAATAATAAGTAAGTAGTATAGGTTTTTATAGGAATATAGAGAAAAATATGAGGGTACTTAACACCTAGGAAATGGAAGCTGAGAGATAATATGATCAATATCTATAAAAGTCCTGTAAGATTTAAATAGAAGGTTGAAAATGATGAATGAAATAATAAATAAAAATGTACACCTTATTTTTAAGGAGAATGAGAGATACGTGGTAGGCAGATATACTCATCCATAAATATTTCCATAAAACTACAATGTGTGACATAAAAAATGGTGATGTGATATGGCAGAGTAATATAGTAATTCCATATCTTGAGTCTGTTTTTTTTCTATTATATTGGCAACATAGAAGGAAGGTTTTGTCTGCATTCCTCTCTGAAACACTTGCTTCATGGAACTACCTTACCACTGGAAGGTATGTTTTACTTTTTCCTAGAGCAGAGGGCCTTCTATAATATCCCTGACAGAGCCAACCATTTTCTGCTCTTTGAAAGGTACCTCGTAAGATAGTTCATTCTACTCAAAAACAGCTTTAGTCACTAAATCATTCTTATTTCTAGTAAATTCAAAGTGATTGCATTGCCTTCTTGCCTCAGCTCAGAACTGCTTATATTCTATCAGAAACAATACCCAATAATTTTTTTACCCCCTCATCTTCCTGAGAGGACTTTAAATAATTGAGCATGGCCACCTTGCTACATGGTATTTTAAAAGTCAATAATATAAATTGGCTCTTCATGATTAAATATGACTTGACCATTGACATGGGTAACCAAAGCCAGATTACATGGTTGCATTAAGGTGGCAATGGTGAGACACCAGTATGTTATCCATTCTTTTATTTATTTATCTTTTCAGTAATTACCAATTGAAAATTTCTAATAGGCAACAAGAACTATTTTAAGTTCTTGTGATAAAACAGGGAGTTAAAAAAAATTGCCCAGCCAGTGTGGCTCAGTGATTGAGTGTCGACCCATGAACCAGGAGGTCACCATTCGATTCCTGGTCAGTACACATGCCCGGGTTGCGAGTTCAATCCCTAATAGAGGGCATGCAGGGGGCAGCTGATCAATGATTCTTTCTCATCACTGATGCTTCTATCCCCCTCTCCCTCTCCCTTTCCCTCTGAAATCAATAAAAATATATTTTTTTTTAAAAAGAAAAGTGTGTGTGTTTTTTAAAATCAGTATTTTCCCTTCCTTTTTCCAGCTTGACTTTAAATCTCATAGAGTTGTCAAAAACTAGTAAATAGATGTAACTAAAATGAAGGGTTTTTAATAAAGCTTTTTAACAAAGCTTCAGCTCCACATCTGTTGACTGACCAAGGGTTGACCAACACCCACAGTTTATCCCCGTCCCTTTTCCCCATGGAGCTCCCACTCTCCCTCTCTTTGTCCTCAGTTTCCTCTTCTACAGAAATGGTACCAGCCAGGCCCAGGGCAAGTCACAGCCCCAAAGGGGAGCTCTGGGCGGGCAGGGGTGAGTGTAGATGGATTCAGCCACCAGGCACCTTGCCTAGCACATGGGAGGGAGGCACCCAATAAATGCTCCTCTGAGGTAGGACTAGCTCTAAATAAATGACAGCTGTTTTCCATGCTCTTGATGCTGGCCAGGAAAGAGGTATATGGGAGCTTTGTAATTTCTGCTCAGCTTTGCTGTGAAACTAAAACTGTTCTTTAAAAAGAGTCTATTTTTTTTAAAGACTGTATTAAGGTATTTAAAGGCAACTGAAGATTTCTTTGCAATAGGTTACACAGAAGGATCAGAGCCTGGATACAACTTGATAAGATGAAAAGTGATTGGGGAAATTGAGCAAGTACTTGCAAAAAAGTGAAACTAGATCACCAACTTACACCATACACAAGAATACACTCAAAATGGATAAAAGACTTAAATGTAAATCACAAAACCATAACAATCTTAGAAGAAAACATAGCAGTAAAATCTCAGACATCTCTCATAGCAATATTTCTGCTGCTATATCTCCTTGTGCAAGGGAAATAAAGAGAAAGTATAGAAATGGGACTACATCAAACTAAAAGATTCTGCACAACCAATGGAAAAGGGAACCAACTGAATGGGAGAACATACTTGCCAATTAAATATCTGATAGGGATTAATTTCCAAAATATATAAAGAACTTGTACAACTCAACACCAGGAAGACAACCCAATTAATAAATGGGCAAAATACCTGAATAGACACTTCTCCAAAGGGGATGTACAGATGGTCAATAAATATATGAAAAAATGCTCAATGTCACTAATCATCAGAGAGACACAAATTAAAACCACAATGAACTATCCCCTCACACCTACCAGAATGGCTATCATCAATAAATCAAAAAACAACAAGTGCTGGCAAGGATGTGGAGAAAAGGGAACCCTAGTTCACTGTTAGTGGGAATACAGACTGGTGCAGCCATGGTGGAAAACACTATGGATTTTACTCAAAAATATTAAAAATGGAACTGCCTGAGCCCAGCCGGTGTGGCTCAGTGGTTGAGCTTCGAGCCAGGAACCAAGAGGCCACAGGTTCAATTCTCGGTCAGGGCACATGCGAGGGTTGCAGGCTCGATCCCCTGTTGGGGTGTGCAGGAAGCAGTTGATTGATGGTGTTTCTCTCTCATCGATGTTTCTATCTCTCTATCCCTCTCCCTTCCTCTATCTCTAAAAAATCAATGAAATATATATATTTTTAAAAATAGTAAAAATGGAACTGCCTGTTACCCAGCTATCCCACTTCTGGGAATATATCTGAGGAGTCCCTGAACACCAATCAGAAAGAATATATGCACCCCTACTTTCATAGCAGCATTATTTACAATAGCTAAGCTCTGGAAACAGCCCAAGTGCCCGTCAGTAGATGAGTGGATAAAAAAGCTGTGGTACATTTACACCATGGAATACTATGCATAAAAAAAGAAGGAAAGCTTACCTTTCACAACAGCATGGATAGACCTGGAGATTATTATACTAAGTGAAATAAGCCAGTCATAGAAAGACAAATGCCATATCATCTCACTGGTATGGGAATCGTTTGAACAAAATAAACCAACTAACAAAATAGAAACAGAGGCATGGATACATGGATACAGCTGTCAGAGGGGTGGGGGTTTGGGTGATTGGATGAAAGAAGGTGAAGGGATTAACCAAAAAACATACATACATAACGCATAGATACCGATAACCGTGTGGCAATAGCCAGAGGGAAAGGGTGGGACGAGGTGGAGGTGGACAAAGTCGGGGAAGGAAGTGGGGATAGAAAGAGACTTTGCTCGGGGCGATGGGTACAGGCTGCAGTGTGCAGGTGACTTTTTCTTGCGTTGTACTTGAAAACAGCATGGTTTTGCAAACCTGTTTCCCCATGTTAATTGAACGTCTTCTCTGTACCAGGTTTGTGTTAGGGCCCTTTCTCACTCTTTCCTCTGCTGTCTCCCAATCACTCATTAGGGCTGGTCTGTGGTAGTGGAGACCTCACAAGATTCTAGACTCAGAAAGTATTCTGCTCGCCCCTTGTCTGTGCAGCTCGGTGTGATCGCGGTTGCAGGGCTTCCGGCAGGACGCGGTGACTCCACAACACTGAACCTGGCTGGGACGAGAGCCCTTTGCGGAACTCCTCAGCAAACGGATGCTCATTGGTTCAGGAATCCGCTCCCCGGCTCAATTAGGTATTAGATTCTAACTATAATGCTGACGATATAATCGCAATCAACAGCGTTAGCTTTTAGTACTGTAGCACCTGCTATCCACAAACATAAATTATCTTTATTCTTCCAACAACCTTAAAAGTCGTTTTGAAGCGACTTTTTCAGTCTTGAAAATGAGGAAATAAAAGGGGCGGCTAAATTGCACTAAATTTTACAGCTGCTGATTCGTGAGTTTGAAATTCAAGCCCAAACTTTTCTGATTGCATATTCTTCTATACAGCAGTGGGCAAAAGTAGGTTTACAGTTGATAAAATACAGTACTTGTATGGTAATAATAGAATAACTAAATAAGTAACTGTTTCGTGTACTCACAACGGTAACCCTACTTTTGCCCATCCCTGCATTATTACCAAGACTGAAATTTGAAATTGTGATACTGATTTTTTGGTAGCATCTGAGATTCATGAGACATAGTTCCATATACGTGTAGATTGGTGGGAGAAAAGCAGAGATATGCAGACAAGCAGATGATCAGAACTGCTTTGTTTGTTTTTCTAAAAAGGAAATGAAAGTTTAAGAAATGTTCTGAAAGAGTAAATAAGAGTGGCAATACCTTCTTGTGCTTGACCTCAGATAGTACACAGCCCTTTTGGGGAGGGGTGCTTCTTGGGGTATATATTTATCCTACTTTTCCCTTCACAATCACCATACTCAGAAACTTGTCTTTAAAGCAGAAGTGCGACTATTACTCTTGATTCTTGATGTTGTTAACCTGGGCATCAGAAGGAAAAACATCACTTTTTATAGTCTATAAATTACAATGCAAAGAAACCATGTAATTCATGAAGTTCAATTTTCACGTTTTGTATATTTAAAAATGTGAGTCAGGGGGAGGTGTATGACCCACTTTAAGTGGCAATTAATTAGTGGCAGAACATAGATGGAAACGCAGGCATCCTGATTCCCAGTCTGCACCTCCACAGGCCTCCTGTGAATGCAGAGATAGATGCTTCTGTGTGTGGTGCAGGGAAAGCTGGGACACCGGTGTCTCCTCATCAGGTTGGGGGCAGGGTGGGGAGGACTCCCCGAAGGACTGCGTTCTGGGGCTGCTTCCTTCCGGGTCTGCATTCACATGTTCTTAATTAGTATTAATTGAGGAGGGCCAGAGAGGAAACCGGGGTCCCTTCAAAGCTCCCTGCTCCACAGCTCAGGTAGCGGTTGGTCTCTGCAGAGAAAATGCTGGTAATTACAGAAGTTGAGGATGCGCTTCATTAAAGGAGCACAGACCGCCCCTGGGAACAGTTCCCTTGCCTCAACCTTGGCTTCCCCGCTCGATTTAAGCAGTTTGTTTGCCTTCTCATTAGCAGTTTGTTTGCTCTGTTCCCCTGAGTCACTAGAAGAAAAGTTTTGTGGATTTCCCGAGCTGGGTAGGCCTGGCTCTCCCGCCTCCCTGTGGAATGTCTAGGAACCCAGGCCCTTCAAACACGCTACGTGGGGCAGTAATAATGCACCAATGGGTGCAAGGCTCCTCTGCTTGATCAAAGAGAAGCTGAAGCAAAAACCTGAACTGGCTAAGCATGTAGATGTTAAATACAATTGCCTGAGATCTAACTGAGAAGAGTGGACATGGACGTGTAAGACTGGTTTCGCGCGCACTGCTGAAACATTGCCAGGATCATACTGTGCTGTTGGACCTCTGAGCCGAGGTTCCCAGGCCGTCCGGATTCCTCCCCCATGTACAGGATGCCTACAGGCCCTGTATGTTGGTCCATCTCTTCACTACTCACCAAGCACTCTCACACTTGAACAGCGCCTCCCCAGCGAGACAAGAACAGGACACACACAACTCTTCTCTATTCTTCAAATAGAGGACTGAGGTTTGCCCAGAACAGAGCCCTTATTTATTAAGATCAGGTGAAATGACATTTAAAATTGACCAATCTTTAGTCCATTCAGATCAACCATTAATAATTTGATACCTATATTTTTACTGCCAAGAAATTAATGTCAACAGCAGTGATACTATTGGAGCACCCACTGAAATGGGTGTGGAAACATAAATAGATGAGGAAACTGAGGCTCCGACTAGTCTAGGATCACAGCAAAAATGATGGCTCCCGTGTTCATGCCTCGGTGAGGGGAAGAGGAGGAGGACATTTTAGGTGAAGAAATAACAATAGGTAGAGAGATGAATTCATGAATTAGTAACAGTCCCAAATGGATGGAGAGGAGGGCTTGCCAGGGGGAGTAAATGGGAGACACAATGAAAGATAATAGAATCAGAGAATGTTAGAGCGCATCATTACCCTGATGTTACCTTCGCCGGCCTGTGGCACCTGGATCTACTAAGAGACTCATTTTCGATCGATCAAGTACTCAGTTTCTCTGTTAGCAAAACCAGAAGATTCATCGGGATCTGAGGGGTCTCAGACAGACTCTGCTCTGATTTCGCCATTGTCTCTGCCACTCACCATCAGTAGGAGTTTGCCATTGTTAGGCCATTCTCCAGCCTGAGGTTCCTGGATCTCAGTCCATATGTCTGAAGCCCTATAAGACTGGCTTTTTCCATGAGGGCACTGACTCAGATTAGCTGTTTAGAATGCACCCTTGTCTATGTCTGCCACAGGTAGGCAGGTAACCTGGAACTAGGAATGTTCTTTCCTTCTTCATGTTAGCTCAGCAGTTACTGCATAACACTAGCAAGAAGCAGATCAAAGTTTCTTGAAGTATCAAAGACTACCCTCAGGAAATATCTGATCCCACGTTTTCAAACAAACAGCATTAGAACTGTAACATAGAGAGAAGATAACTACAAAGTAGAAAACAAGCTGGTATTGAAGTGGAAATTGGGACCTGAAGCGCTGGCCATTCCCTATGCCCCCTTTACTCCTCTGGCTTTTAAACTACTTCCTCTGCTGAGATGACTTAGTTTAGGATTCTGACTACCCAGATGAGTGAATTGAGGACCAAGGGGGTCACATGACCTGCCAAGATGCACAGCTCATGGGTGACTAAGAACTGGAATATGGCAGAGACAGTGTTTGGGTCATGAAAACTCCTCATAAAATCATTTGTAATCATGTTTTTGTATAAATAAAAATAGAAAGATTACTGGATTTAGAGCATGGATTCACCCCCAGACCCAATCTAGTGGTTTGGTGACCTTGGCAAGCCTTCCTCAGCCTCATTTTCTCTCTGTCTGACAAATGAGAGGCTGGGGTGGATGACTGCTCGCATTCCTTCTTGCTTAGGGAGTATTGATTCCATGCTTGCACAACTTCTGAAAGAAAGCAAGATCTGGACTAGATAGACCCAGATGGGTAAAATTTGAATATCCAGAACTGAGAGGAAAAGGAGTTGGTCCAAGTCCCAGTGTTGCCACGTGTGTGTGTGTGTGTGTGTGTGTGTGTGTGTGTGTGTGAGTGAAATGTAAGTTGACTTTTATTGCTCATTGCGTATATATAAAGCATGGTTGATTTTGCATAATTTATTCCTTTGACTACATATTGAAAATCAAATCAACTTCAAAGTCCCTTTAAAACCTAAAGATATTTTTTGAAGCCTGACATACTTGCATTAAAATGAAAAGAGAACCCACAGCTTTGAGTGATATAAAGTAAACACCTCATAGAACTTTGGGGCATTTTAGTATCGACCAATGCTAATTTTATGGGGAGTTAGATATCCATATTGATCATGAATTAATTACACACAGCAGTTCAATATTTTATTGTAAATTGACAGGTACAAGAAAGAAAAATAAAAGTCACATGGTTCGATGCAAATCAACCTAGTGGAATAAAGAAATTCTTTTGATATTTCTTTGACTTCTGTGTCTAACATCTACACATCATTCATCCGAATATTTTCATTGGTACATTTTTCTTTCTGAGTTCCTTTTGAAAGTGTGTCCTTCTACTTCTAGCCGCCATCTCAGTTTTCCAGGATGTCAAGTTGCCCTAAGTGTGAAGGCTTGAGGTCAGTACTTTAAAGTTTCCTACAACAAGGCAGGTGCTCCATGGAAGACGTGAGTGGTTTTGAGACAGATGTGACCGTTTTTGTGGCACGTGGTACCTGTGCCATCCACAGACGGGTAAAGCTTCCCATCTGGACACACACAAATTCCATAGAGTCTTTGTGAGTTGCCAGCAGGACCCCGAGTCACAGTCACCTCAGGGTGAACCAACTGGGGTAAGCACACAGACTCAGCATCAAGCACAAGGATTCCATCACTACCATAAAAAATTATGTCCACTTGAGAAAAGGCCTTGATTTTCCCAGCATGAGCTTACAGATGAACACCCTTTCCAATCTCAGCTCCGGAAGTGGGTCTGCCCTTACAAGGGGTGTCTCCACTGAATGTCCATAAAGAGCCCCTTCAGGCCCAGTTACTTGAAGTCTGTCTGTACCAACACAACTTTGCTGTCATCAAGAGTGGACAGTGGCTTGCCTTCCTTGGAATTGGTCGGAAAGTGTTGACTCCAGACTTCTACATTTTTGGGACCCACTTTTAATCTGCCTGTGACCTCTCATTGAGAGTTGTGAGTATTTAGGGTCACATTCTGAGTAGACTGTTAGAAGCAGGGATGAGTCCACTCTGGAGTGTATTCCTTTGGCATACAATAATAGGAATAAAAATTCTGACTCTTCTTCCAGGCAAAGCCCATCTTTTGTAACAAGCAAGTGACCCATTCCCGTTGGGGGAAATCACATCTCTTTAAGAACCCACATCATAGGAGCAAAATTCTCAAGGAGAATGAGGAGCAAAAGAAGAACAAATATGCAGAGGCAGTGCTTTCTCCAGCCATAAATGAGAATTTTGTAGACTTACTGGTCCTCTGGCCTCTCTCTCTATGTGGTGCCCTCCGTGGTTGTAGTGTACAGTTCACATACCATCTGCTACATCTTGGGGTCAGGGGCCACAAACAGCCACTGCATTTCCCTCCATTCCAGATGGATGGCCACTGTCTTCTCTCCAGAAAGCGTGGGCCTTGCCCTTTCCTCCTTCCTCAGCGACCACAGCAACACCTTTGCTCCTGGAATGGGGTGCAGTTTCCCCAAGCCACAGGCCACATCCCCACAGGACTCCAGGTGCCACTTTTTGGTTCTACAATTCAGAGAAGAAAACTTAAATCTCTTCCCTGAGCATTCATTTTCATATATAATTATTTCCATCAAACAGCCCTACAATAAAGGAAACAAAACATGAAAAGTGCCTAATTCTTTAAGTGTTCCTGACTCTTAAGAGGTGCTCCATACATATTAAGAAGCCTTATTATTCCAGAGGCAGGGCAGGGTATTGGTTGGGGAAGGGAGTTTGAAGCCTTTCTTCTTGCTTGAATTCAATCATTATCTCTACCACTTTCTTTATGCATGACCTTGGACAAGGTACTTAACCCCCTGTTCTTCAGTTTCCTCCTCTATAAAATAGGGACAACAAAAGAACTGGATTCAAATAATGTTTTTTGAGCATCACATTAGTTTACACATGTAAAGCATAGAGAATAATAACTACTAGTCGTTATTATATCAAATTTGCTACATAAATTTCTTCAGTGGGAATGTCATTCTTCGAATATGCCTAGTCTTACATATTCCTTGCATTTTTGTCACATGTGGGTCAATAGAACCGGTAACACTCCAAATCAAGCATCTTCTTTCAGCCTAGGTGTCCAGGGTCACCCTGGAACATCCTGTGTATTTTCCCACGCCCTGGTGACATTTATACCATCCCTAATGCATCACTTTTGGGCACCTATTCTTTTCTTTCTCTTTTTGTTCTCTTGTATTGTGGTTGTTTCAACTTGTTTCTATTGAGGGGTGGTCGTGGAGGCAACAAAATACTACCTGGCCAGCACATTCCCTAGTGTCCATCCCAAAAGAATCACTGGCAATTTCTTGGGTCATTTTAAACAAAGCTGTATAGTGACACTTAGGACTTACAATCTTTTTGTGGAGACATAGTAGTTATATAACAACTCAAGGAAGCATATATCTCACCATTGATTTCTAGTATGGAGCCTGGCATATTCATCATTTCTGAATGAATGAATGAATGAATGAATGGATTCTTAAGAATCAAATGAGTGTCATAGAGATTAAGTACCCTTGTTATAACCCCACCAGAAGTCATTCCCTTTTACAGATCAGTTCAGCGCTCCAGAATTATCTTCCCTTTACTTCAAAATCTTTTATTCCCTAGTCCTTCTGAGGTCTTTCCCCTCAGTTCTTCTTTAGAACAGAGCTTCCTCCAAAATGTAGATTTCAGGTGAGCTGAGTTACTGATCTCCCTGAACTTCACCCTTTGATAAGATAAAGCCCAAGGAATTATAGCTCCTGGAGAGTTAACACTTGTCAACAAGCAGCCCTTCTGTTCAATTCAGGATGTTATACAAATATTATCACAGTTTTTCTTTTTCTATGATGTAAAAAGAAGTGAAGAGTAGTATGTCAATGTGACACATCGGGGTGAATGCTAAATCTTTGCCTCATTCTTTTTTCCATGTTGACATCAGTTTTATCATTCTAGAAGGAGAGAAATAAGTATATACATTTTATTTATATTATATGTATTCTATATAAATACTTATTTCTATATATCTAATATGTATTAAGTATAATATTAAGTATAATAATTTATAGTTATACTAGAGGCCCAATGCACGAAATTCATACAAGAGTAGGCCTTCCTTCCCCTGGCTGCCGGCACCAGCTTCTGTCTGGCATCCCAGACCCGGGCTTCCCTCCAGCCTCCCACAGGCACCGGGGACCCGGGCTTCCCTCACAGCCTGGCTTTGTCCGGAAGGTCATCCTGAAGGAGTCCAGTCTAATTAGCATATTATGCTTTTATTATTATAGATAAATACTTTATATAAGTATCCTATATAATAAAAGGGTAATATGCAAATAGACCAAATGGCAGAACAACTGAACAACCAATCAAAGTGTAATATGCTAATGATATGCTAAGGATGCTTAACTGCTTGCTATGATGCGCACTGACCACCAGAGGGCAGAGAGTCAAGTGGTTGACCAGTTGCTATGATATGCACTGACCACCAGGGGGCAGACGCTCCGACCAGTAGGTTAGCTTGCTGCTGAGATCCGGCCAATCGGGACTGAGCGAGATGGGCTGGACTTGCCCTGGAGCCCTCCCTCGGTCCCTCCCGGGCCCAATCGTGCACAGTTGGGGTCCCTCAGCCTGGCCTGCACCCTCTCGCAATCCTGCAGGCCACTCCCCTTGGGAGGGCGCCAGACACAAGGCTCATGGCTAGTGCAACTCTCTCCCGATCAGGACTGATTGGGCACGAGCCCTCGACAGGCACAGTGGGGCCGGGATGAGTGGGACCTGCAGGTAGGAGCTGCAAGAAGTGTTGGACTGCAGGGTTTTGGCCCGATCCCTGCAGGCCACCCAGAGGGACCCCACCCGTGCAGGAATTCGTGCACCAGGCCTCTAGTATTGTTATAAATGTTTATAACAGGATCACTGTGATTTCCCCTTTCCTCATATTATATAAGCTACTTTTAATAACATCTTCTTTAACATTGAATCACATTTTTCTTGGAAAACAGTATTACATATAATATGTCCATAATACAGAATACTATGATGAAATTTATATATATATATGTTTATTTCTCTTCTTTTAGAGTAATATATATCTACACTAATAAAAGACAAACATGCAAATTGACTGTACCTTCGCTACATCTTAAGTCATGCCCACCAGCCAATCAGAGAGACTGTATGCAAATTAACCCAACCAAGATGGCGGCCGGCAGCCACGGAGCTGGAGCAAGCAGGAGGCTTGGTTGCCC
>NW_005371492.1:189289-225004 GCF_000412655.1 Myotis brandtii
GAGGGGGGCCAGGGCCGGTGGGGGGAACCCCCCCCCCCCAGTGCACAAATTTTTGTGCACCGGGCCTTATATATATATATATGGTGATATGTACTTACTTATTCAGACCACAAACATCCAAAGCAGAATGAAAGCTAACATTCTATCACCTGTGATGTTTAATTTATCATCTAAGTAAAGATGAAATCTTTTTAAGAAAGATGCACAGCAAGATTAATAATTTTCCTGGGATGACAGGCATTAATCAGAACTCACTTGGGCAAACCAGGGTATGTGATTACTCTCTGTCACTATACTGACATGTATTTTAAAAATAAACATAATGTTTTAGTTGATGGTATATACATATTATTTTAAAAATCAAAATAATTTATAAATGGTGAAAGGGTTAACTGGAGAACACAAGGCTTGAGCCTTACAAAATCTAACAAATGTCAAAGGGAAAGCTCGTTCTGTTAGCCGAAGCCTTGCACAAACATGCTCCCCTTGAGTGGTTATTTTACAGACATTCCTGAAGACCATCACCCCTGCACAGCCCACTGAGAAAGGACGTCTGGCGCCAGCAGGACAAAGGACAAGGTCGTAAAACTATGGTGGGGGCACGGTGCTGATACCTGGGCCAAGCCGAAGTCCCTTCTGCAGCTCTCGCTGAGCATACAAAGCCTGCTCCCTCCCCAATTCACCACTGGCTCTTTCTCGAGTTAGATCACCTGGACCCAGCTGACAGGAATAAATATCATTTTGATTACACTGAGGCTTGAGTCCATTCTGTGTGACCCTGGCCCAACCCCGAACCTTTCAAATGGTATATGTAGAAGAGCACATGTGCCCTTTCTACTCATTGCCAGCTCACATCCCACAGTAGGCAACAACTTTCATTGGTGTTTTCTACAACTTTGAAGTGTTTCTTCATGCAGAAACTAATAAAGATAAATATTCTGATAGCTCTCTGGAGGTCATTGCATATCACTGTAGAAACTGACTTTTGGTAAACAGCTCCATGGTGTCCCATTGCGTGTTTAACTGTTCCTTATTGAGGGGTTCATGGTTGCTTCCAGTCTTGCTACTACAAACAGAAGTACAATGAATACCCTTTTTTTTTTTACCATATATTTGGCTCCATTTACTGTTTACTAACCCCACCTTCCCTCTGGTAGCCACCATACTGTTGTCTGTGTCTATATGTTTTAGTTTTACATCCCACATATGAGTGAAATCGTATGTTTCTTAGCGTTTTCTGACTTGCTTCACTTAGCATAGTATTCTCAAGGTCTATCCACGTTCTTCCCAGTATTTCATCTTTTCTTATGACTGGGTAATATTCCATAGTATATACGAATACATCTTCTTTATTCAATCATATATCAAAGGACACCTTGGTTATTTGCAAGTTTTGGCCACCGTGAATAGAGCTGAACTGAACATAGGGTTCATGTATCTTTGAGTATAAATGTTTTCAAATAGATAACCCAAAAGAGAGGTTGCTGGAACATATGGTAACTATTCTTAATTTTTTGAGACCCATTATACTGTTTCCCATAGTGGCTATACCAGTTTACATTTCCACTAGCAGTGAATGAGGATTCCTTTATCTTCACAACCTTCCCAACATTATTACTTGTCTTGTTGATAACAGCCATTCTAACAGATGGGTAGGGTTCCTAGTCCTGGCCAGTGATCAGGGCTGATTGGGGCCTTCCACCCCCTGGTGGTCAGCGCACGTATGAGTGGGCGGTTGAACTCCTGGTTGGTTGAACTCCTGAGGGGACAAGTTGCATATTAGCCTTTTATTATATAGGATGTATATATATTGTTTCGTATACGCACACATACATATCAGCAAGATGAATTCTTAGAAGTATGATTGCTAGGCACAAGTAATTGTGTAATGTGCATAAGTATAGCTAAATTTACCTCCAAATTTATTATGATATATTGACTCCTATAAGCATTGTATAAAAATGTGTGCTTCTCTGCATACTTGCCAATAAAATGTGTTTTAAAATTTTGTATCTTTGTGAATCTGAAGGCAAGGAAAGTATCTCAATGTAATTAAAGTTGCATGTATCTTATTATGAGTTATGTTGAATATCTTTTCACATATTTAAGATTCTCTGTGGTCTTATAAATACCTATTTGGGGATGTGTTTCCCACACTCTAAATTGAGCATTTTGAAGATAGAGACTATGTTTTATACATCTCATACTTTCATAGTATAAGTGTGGGAAATAGAAAGCATTTAATAATTATATTTAATGAATAAAGAACAGAATTGCTGTGATGTCCCCTCTCTTCATATTGGTTAAGGTACTTTAGATAACATCTTTTCTAACTTTTGGGACACATGTTTTTCTTGGAAAACAATATTACATATAAATACTTCTATAATACAGAATATCTAGATAAAAATGAAAAATCACTTATAAAATTATTTTGAAACAGATTTTCATTTATTATTACTAATCATTTCCGGTAACACACTTTTTTTTCCAGAGGAAAAAAAAACTAGAGACAGAGAAATGTTATTTAAAATAAAATATGTGCGTGTGTGTGTGTGTGTGAAGGAAGTATCAGAAAAGTCTTTCTCATTTAATTCATTTAACAAATAGTTATTGAGTCTCTACTTTGTTCAAGGAAAAATGCTAGGCACTGAATAATAGTATTAAACAAAGTTGATCTCTGTCTTCACTGACCCTATTTTTGAACAGAGATAAATAAATATATAAATACATAATTAAAAATTTTGCTACAAAAGAAATGACAAGGATGAGCAGAATAAGGGTTGGACGATGGGGCATATATATAGTGTGGTCAGAACAGGCATGTTTGAAGAAGGGAGACCGGAAGAATAAAAATGGAGACTAGAAGAATATGAATGTGTCCCTTGGTGAAAGCAGTCGTGGATATAGTTGTACAACACAGGACTTTATTCTAGGAGTGTTCAAAGAAGAGGGGATTGTGATAAAAAATATTTAGAGAATTTAGCTGGTTTCTATTTTTATATGAAAATTTTGAAATCTTGTTGCCATTTTTAGGAGTGAGACAAGGACAAACTAAAGCCATCTGAGAAAGAAGGAGCAGCATGTTGAGGTAGTTCAGCACACATGCGGATCGGCGGAAGGCTCTTCAGCCAGAGGAAAGGAAGCCAACTGCACGTGTAGGTTGAGTAAGGTCTTGCAAACCTGGAATGATTTCAGGAACACTTTGAAGACCTCTAGATCTTAAATTCCTCTGAGTTTTTAAATTTAATTTCTCTGGGTGAGAGTAATTATGAGTTCTTCAGCAGGATTAGAAGAAGGGAGGCAGAACAAGATATGAGATGTTAAGTTCATTTAGAGATGTTGAGCTTAAGATATTAAGAGGACAAGAAGAATGTGTTTAGGTGCAATTGAGAAATATAACAAATTCAGGCTACAGAAAAATTTAGTACTTTCAAAAAATGTTGAGTTCAGAATACAATGCCCATTGTCTTAGGCTTTAAAAGGGGGATACACAATAATTAATGAAGAACTATATTTACTCTCAAAGATCATCCCAATTGATGGGAAAGACAGACTCATTATAAAGTCTGTCAGTGCTGTAGTGAAGCCCTCCCCTGGAAAAAGTTACTTATTCATTCTTTCATGTCCTCCTTGTTTACAGGGCTCACTTAGTACACGGTATTTATGCATTTAAAGTCACATTGCTTATGTTTTTTGTTATATGGTTCTTTTCTTATCTCTTTTCTTTTTCTTCTGCATTACATTGTACTTGAGAACAAAAGAATGTTCAGTACTTTTTCCCTATGAAATATCACTAAACCAGCTATGTATATCTAATCTGTATTTATATAATTGGTTTTCTGGAAATGTAGGACAATGCAGGTTATAAAAACGAAGGAACTCTTGCCCTTGTGACAGCATGGATAGACCTGGAGATTTGTATGCTGAGAGAAATATGCCAGTCAGAGAAAGACATATACCATATGATCTCACTTGTATATGGAAACTAATGAACAAAATAAACTGAAGAACAAAATAGAACCAGAGGCATGGTTACACTGAACAGACTGACAGATCTCGGAAGGGAAGGGAGTGTGGGGGAGTGGATAAAAGAAGGTGATGAGATTAGACAAAGAACAAATAGGTCTAGTCCATGGTCACAGACACAGTGTGATGAAGTTGTCTTGTTGGGCTCAGATGCACAATCCTCCAGATCTCCTGAGCTTTGTGCTCAAGGAATGTTTCTCAGGAGTTATGTACACCAGCTGCTGTAGTTGAGTCTTGAATGCTGTTGGCCTTTTCATGGGTGGAGTTAACACACTAGGCTGGGTAACTGTAAAGATAAATCTTAATAACTGTATGAGCCGCGGTGCAGGGCCTGCCCTCTAAGGCAGAATTGTTCCCAGCAGCGTATGGCTCCTGCCAAAATCTTTTGGATGTGCCGCTTGTGTGGCAAGTTGGGTTCAACTCTCGTATGTTCTGAAGCCCACCGCTGGTTGTGTTGGTTCTGGGTTTACTTGTGTGGGGTTCAGGTACAGGTCACTGTCAGATGTGTGTAACCAGCACTGAGCAGCTGTCTTGAGCTGCCACACATTTCACTGTTTGTGTCTGCATCTACTGTACCTCGGTGTGCATGGAAGGGGCCAATCGGTGTGAAAGGCTTGGCTTTCTCCAGCTTCGAGCTGCGGGCAGATCTGTAAGAGGACAGAGGCTCCCTGAGGTTTGCATCCACCCGTGAGCTACTCCATCTCCTCCTGAGGTTTCCTGGTCTATTTCAAGAGCTTTCTGAAGAAAGACTGTAGAATGAGCCCAGGGTAGCCAGGACCCACAGCCCTTTCACAGGTTGCAAGCTTGATAGGGTGGGGCAATCAGTGTCCAGAGGACAGGGCTAGTTGAGGTCCTTCATTGGGATCATGCAGTCATGCACTCAATGAGGGGAATATGGCCCCTGCTTCAAAGCCAAACCACTCAGTCTCTTCTAGAATCTCCAACTCTAGCTCCTTCTAGAGAGGCTCGCTGCAGGTTGAGATTGGGCACAGCCAGCCTTCTTCCCCTTTAGAGGGAAGCTCAGCCACCCTGGGCTCAGGGGGATATATCAAGAGTCTCCAATTGGAGATGATGCTGGCCCAGCCCGGGGGCAGGGCCTAAGCACTTCATCCCAGTTTCAGACAATAGCCTCTAAGCATCTCACACTTTGAATGTCTCAGCCACTCTACCTCCCCCCCCACACCCCCAGAACTGCACGCAGTGGGGCAGGGCATCCAGGACTAGGCAGGGATGATCCAAACAGTCTCCCACTGTGGGTGGTGCCGGCAAACCTGTGGGAGGGGGACAGGCACTTCTTCCCTTCCCAGGGTAGTGCAGGCTGAACTCCCAGGGGAGCTTGGATTTGCCTCCCTGCAATGTAGCCACACAGCCCAGCACTCACCCGTCTGGTTCCCAGACAAAGGTTCAGGGGAGACACAATCTGAACATCCCATCTGTGGGCAGCTTTCTGGTCTCCCTATACCACTGAGCTCCACAGGACACGGTGGAAAGTCCCAGCTCTGCACTGCACTGGATCTCCTTGTGCAGCTGAGCTCAACAGGACGAGGCTGGCTAAGTGATTCAACAGGTGGAGGAATGGGAGCCGGCTGTGCGCTTGAGGTGGGCAGACCAGCTCTTTCTCCCAGTGCACAGTCTAGTCACTGTCTGGGTCTCTGGCAAAAGAGAGGCCCCTTACACTCACTGGGAGGAGTAGCCAGCAGACCCCTCTGCAGCACCCACGCAAGGTAGCATGGCCTTGCGCTCCCCAGGCAGGTGCTGTAACACTAGGAGTGCTGGTCCCTGGGAGGGTGTGGTCTGAGTCTCCCAGGGACACTGAATTCCCACTGATTTTCACTACTAGATGCTACGTGGTCTCCTCTTCCCCCGTCTGTTGCTCTGGGTTGGGGATCCCTGTGTGAGATTGAGACTCCACACTTCTCGGGGGAGGGAGTTTTGTAGCTGCAATATCTTTCCAGCTTCTCAGCTGCTTCCTCACCTGAGTGGGGGCTTTCCCTTCTGTGTCTCGCCTTTCTTACCAGTCGCTATGCGGCTTCTTCTGTCAGTAACTATCTACACGGCTGTAGGCAAGTCATTAATCGTCTCTGAGCTTTATTTCCAACATTTAAATAAAGTTGATGTCTGATCTACTTACTTTAGAATATTTTAAACTTCCAGAGGATTCGTATATATATGAAACTTTAAAATAGTAAATTGCTAGAGAAATACAGTGTACTATTACTGTTATTAACTTTATATCACTTCATTGGGCCGAAAATGCTATAACACATGATGTACATCACCAGTCCACGGCCAGTGAATTGAGTTTATAGACTAAATCAGCTAAAAGTTAAGATTGTTCCTCTCTAGACTCAGAAAATTGTTTGTTACCGTGGCATGATGAACAGCAGGGATTTATTACTGGAGAGAAGACTGGGGAAAAGTTAACATGAGCAATTTTCAGAACTGTGATGTCTTTATTGCCTCCTCTATCCCGTTCTCTAGCCTTACCAGCATGTGGAACCACAGAAGAGCAGGCAGAAGCCCAGCTGGGAGTGTTAGGAAGAGGCTAACCCGTGCTATAAAAGCAGGAAAACCACGTATACTGCTTCAGCTAACATACACATGGTGGAGGCATTGACGTAAACAGACTATGCAATGGCCACCAATGACCTGGACACAGCAGTTTTACATTTTTATTTATAACAATAGAACAAATAGCTGTAACAATAGAAAAAGCATAATCATAAACAAGTCATGGAACGTGAAATGCTGAACTTCCAGAAGGTTTTTCACTCTCTAGGACAGTGATGGCGAACCTTTTGAGCTCGGCGTGTCAGCATTTTGAAAAACCCTAACTCAACTCTGGTGCCGTGTCACATATAGAATTTTTTTGATATTTGCAACCATAGTAAAACAAAGATTTATATTTTTGATATTTATTTTATATATTTAAATGCCATTTAACAAAGAAAAATCAACCAAAAAAATGAGTGTCATAGGTTCGCCATTACTGCTCTAGGATCTAGATCTAGCTCCCAATCCTTCCTGCTCTCTTCTGACAGCAGAAAAGCCTCTGGATAGCAATTTTTATGTCCTTGTTTCTCAAGCTATAGATAATGGGGTTGAGGAAGGGAGCCAGGATAACAAAGGTGACAGCAACAACTGTGTCCCAAAACACTGAGTAGGTGGCTGAGAAGCGCAAATACATGACAGCTACACTGCCAAAGAACAGCAAGAACACTGCAAGGTGGGAAGCACAGGTGGAGAAGGCCTTGTGGCGGCCCTCGGCTGAGGGTATCCGCAGAATCACCATGATGATCCGGACGTACGATAGGGCGATGACCAGGAAGGAGGACAGGATCTCCACCGCATGTATAGCATCCACAATGACCACCAAGGATGTATCTGTGCAGGCCAAGCTCAGTACAGGTGTGAAGTCACAGAAGATCTGATGGATCTCATTGGAGCCACAGAAAGGCAGGGTGGCAATCCACGCAATCTCGGGGAGTACAAGGAGGAAGCCACAGAGGCAGGAGCCAGCTGTCAGCTGGATGCAAAGATCGGAAGTCATGATAGTTGGGTAACGGAGAGGATTGCAGATAGCTATGTATCTGTCAATGGCCATCGCTGTCAGGACACAGCCTTCTGTGATCCCAAGAGAGTGGAAGAAGTACATCTGCATGAGGCAGCCAGCCAGAGAAATGGTCTTCTGCTCACTGACAAGGCTGCAGAGCATCTTGGGGATGGTGGTTGTGGTATACCAGATCTCCAGGAAGGAGAGGACACTGATGAAGAAATACATGGGGGTGTGCAGGGCCGTGTCCACCTGGATGACAATGAATATCACTAGGTTCCCAGTTATGATAAATCCATAGATGAGAAGCAATGGAATAAAGAATAATAGACCACTTTCATGCAGATTCAGGAACATGGAGAAGAGAAACTCAGTGACCATTGTCTGGTTCTCACTGGCCATAAACTGTGTGATCTGTGAAGGGAAGAAAGGGGACAAACTCCTGGAAATGGGATGGTGATTATTCATTGCAAATTGCTTCACTCTTTTCTATAATCAGTTACTTAAGCTGATTCTGGGAGCCTAAACAGGCCAGTTAGAAATATCTCTTAGTTGTACTTACTTGATAGAAAAAGCTGAAATATTTGCTTTTGGAGCCCTAAATGAATCTTCAATTGAGGCAAAAACAAACAAACAAACACACAAACAAAAACAGTGACAAACAAATTTAATTCTCTGGAAATATTTTCAGGAGGTTCAGTCATTTTTATAAAACGTTTCTTTCCAGCTATCCTCTACTTTTGTTTTTCAGAAAAGTAAGTTTTAAAGAAATGTAAAGACCTTCAGAAGCCTTTCTCTCAATAGTTCTTCATGTTGCTCTCCCCATCTTTTCTAGACCATTTTATCTAATCTGAGGTTGACTGAAGTATTCATCTTTATATCTCTGCCTTTTTCTGTTGATTTCTTAGTGTTATTGATGGAAATGGGGTGTCCCTTTCCCCACTGGGTGCTGAGTGTGGGGTCCTTATGATAGCTGAGACTCGCATGGGAGGATGCGTGATTTTTATTTGTGTGGAATTACATCCCTGGGTTTTCAAAGTTCCATTTACCTCAATCCAGTCCTGGAAGAAGCACAGTTGGGGATTCAGCAGAACTAAAAGCAAAACCAGTGTCTAGTTTCCATTCCATGTTGAAAATGGGTCCAATTAGCATTAGGCTAGTTGAAGTCCATTAGTCCATGGAGTGTGGGGTCCACATGGCTGTGGGCCATGTGGGCGGATGTAGGAGTGCAGGAGCATGAGAGTGATCAAGAGAGCCAGGAGACAAGAGTATGGACTCCTTTGTTTGGGGGACTAAATATCTGAAATCTTCCCACGCTTGCATTGGCCGTGTCTACTCTGGCCAATGGCCTGTTCTCAGGTGTGACTGACAGACAAGTGCCTTCCATATGTCACTCAGATTTTACTGGGCATGCATCTATTCTCCACCCTGCTCAGTCCTCCCCACAGGGATCTATAGGGAATAGACTGGTAGCTCCCTGGGAAGTGTTAAGCTGCAGCTTCCTGGCAAAGCCTATAGTATTTGGCCTTCTCTTTGCTCCTTTTTCATTATTTATAACTAGATAAATTACAATGGTATCAATAATAACATGTCTGTTTCTCATTAGATAATAAATACCCAGTTGTCAGAAAATATTCTTTCTATCATTCTCTCTCTCTCTTTTTTGTATAATTCCCCTTTCTCCTCCTCTCTCAATGATTCATATTGATAGTTCCTTAGACCAAGAGTCTCTCCAGAATGACCTTGAACCTAATTAGTGGCTGCTGAATTTTGGACAAGCATATAACTTCTCCCCTGCATATTCCATCTGTCTTAGGAAGGTCACATCTACGACCTCAAAAAAAGAAATCATTCTGAATTTAAAAAAAAATTACTTCTGTGTAACTATGGCTATATTGGGAAGGAAGTGTCACAAAAGTCAACTACAATAGAAATTAGAATAGCATCTACTTATTGGGGAGAAAGAGCAACAAAAGTTTTTGCAAGGCTAATTATAGTGTTAGCAGAATGCATTACCGCTTACCTTGATTGTTTGAACATCTTTTTCACTGGTCTTCTTACCTCCAACAAGTCATTCTACAGATGAATATTTCTAAGCATGGCTTTTACTATCTTTCTTCTGTTTTTAAATTTTATTTTTATTGTTGATACCATCACAGATGCCCCTCATCCCCCCACTTTGCACACCTCCACTCAGCCCGTCCCCCAACCCTCTGGCCATCACCACACTATAGTGCCCGTCAATAGATGAGTGGATAAAAAACTGTTTCTCTTCTTTTCAAATACATTTAAGGATAAACCCCAAAGATCTTAGCCTGATATTCCTTGTCTTTTTTTATCTGGTTCTAATTAAACTTTAGAGGCAAATATTTTTCTACCTACTTATCAGCTCAATCAAATAGGACCATTTTCTTGCACTTCTTTTTTTTGCTCATGTCACTCTTTCCTTCCATTTTTTTTTTATCTCTTTCTGTTGGAATCCTAGTTGCCATTGTTCATTAAATGTTCCCATTACCATGGAAATCTCATCCGTCCTCACTGTCAGAAATAAACACGCTCTCCTCTGACTCTTTTTAAAAAATACATTTTATTGATTTTTTACAGAGAGGAAGGGAGAGGGATAGACAGTTAGAAACATCGATGAGAGAGAAACATCGATCAGCTGCCTCCTGCACACCCCCTACTGGGGATGTGCCCACAACCAAGGTACATGCCCTTGACCGGAATCGAACCTGGGACCCGTCATTCCGCAGGCCAACACTCTATCCACTGAGCCAAACCAGTCAGGGCATTCTTCTCTGACTCTTAAGAGTGCTTTATATTTTCCTCTTTCATGACTTCTAACACACCCTTCTTGCATGTTAGATATTTACATGTAAATAAGCATGATCTCTCTCAAGTAGAACAAAATCTCCTCAGGAGGAATCATAAAGGATAAACAAAATAGTGTTATTGAATAGCTCCCATGTAGTGGTCATGAGACTAGGCATTTTCATATGTTATTCCATCTATTTATACCTATGGTGGAGAGATTATTATTACTGTTTTATAGGTAGAGTAATTGAGAACCAGAGGGGAGAGATAACTTGTCTAAATTCACACAGCGAGGATGCAAAACAAAAACTAGAAGTCTGGTCTGTGGGCCTTAGATGCCCACTATTATTTTTTATACCCCAGTGGGAAATTTAGGTCAGAATTTTTCAGTCACTCTGTCTGTTTCCTGCTCTAAACACCACTATATATTAGAACTATGCAGAGTATGAAATGAGAGAGCTGATATGTTTTTGTTTGTTTGTTTGTTTTTTAGGTAAAAAAATAGATGAAAATAAATGCATTGCAGACTAAGAAAATTAATTTATAAAGGATGCCCTTGGCCTTATGCCTTAAGCCTTGAGGAAGAAGGATAGGAATGATGGGCTTTGGAAGGGAATAAGCAATAATGCTTAGCAGAATGGTAGAGCCTGCATGGGTAAAGATGGGAAAGATCTGAGGGTTCTCTGACCTAAGCAGCCAGCCACTTCTTTTACTGTGCTTTTACTGTGCTGTCTTTCTTGGCTTAAAGTACCAGAGAATGACCATGCTAATTAGTCATTATTCAAAACAGGTCAACAAAGCAGGAGACTATGGGGGCTATGAGAAAATGCAGAAAATTTCATTGCTAAGTGGCTCATAAAGGCCAAATAAAGTGGCTACTTTGTGGCTCTAGGTGAGGTCTTTCTTTCTCACTAGTAAGGCTGCATAATTATTCATCATTCATACATTTATTTAATTAATATTCATATGCTGATTGATCCTCTGCTATGTGCCAATAGCTGCCACAGGTTGAAGGGCTATATAAAATTGAATATAACATTATTCTTGCTTCTGAAAGGGCATTTTAAATTTCCTAGAAAGACGGAGCTCCAGTGGCGCAATCGGTTAGCGCGCGGTACTTATAAATTTCCTAGAAAGACAGATAATAAGCAGTGCCATGGAGCTCAGCCTACAAATAGTCCTTGTATAGTAAACAGAAACTTGAATTAGATTTAGTCTTGGAACAAAAGCACTGAGTTTTCCTGTTACTCCCCAAGGAACCACAATTCTTTGAGATTCAACAAAATAGTAGTGTTGGGAAGACCTTAGATCAGCGGTTCTCAACCTGTGGGTCACGACCCCCTTGGGGGTTGAACGACCCTTTCACAGGGGTCGCCTAAGAACATCGGAAAACACATATATAATTACATATTGTTTTTGTGATTAATCACTATGCTTTAATTATGTCCAATTTGTAACAATGAAAATACATCCTGCATATCAGATATTTACATTACGATTCATAACAGTAGCAAAATTACAGTTCTGAAGTAGCAACGAAAATAATTTTATGGTTGGGGGTCACCACAACATGAGGAACTGTATTAAAGGGTCGCAGCATTAGGAAGGTTGAGAACCACTGCCTTCGATAATATCAGTATCTTTATCTGTTAGGTGAACTATATCCTTTCTAAAGTTCCTTCTAGAATTATTCATTTATATAATAAAGTTCCAAAATTGTGAAGTTTGATCCCATATATTGAGAAAGTTTTATCCTGAAAGACTAGGGAAAATCTGGGCCCAGAGAGTTAGGATTTAAGGAAAGTATTGGGCAATAGTAAAGGTAATAGGCAGGTTAGCACTCTGGATTGGATAATGCCCCTTCAATAACCTTAGCACTTACCATGCCTGAGCCCACAAGAATCCTCCTCAGAATCTCTGCAGCAACATGCCCCCCTCTGCTAGTTGGTCAATGAGGATATAAATGCCTCTGAGGGGTAGTCAGGGAATATGCAGAATGAAAGATTGTCTTTCCTGGGAGTTCATCTTTAGATGATGCAAGATCAAAGGAAAATGGTGCATCTCTCTCTCCCCTCTAAGGGACAAATTAGGGGAAAAGTGTCTCATAGTAATTAGACATTCCCCAGGGTCCCATCTCAGAAGTTTCCAGGCAGCTCAACAACCATGTCTCTCATAGAGAGTGTACCTGGGGGTGAAGAGGGTGGGTACCTGGCTGTAGGCATCAGAATAGACTTCAGCTGGGATCATGCTTCTCTGGAATCAGTACACATCACTTTCTTCTCAGCCTTTCACTCACTGTTTATATGCTTTTCATTTCTCCTGCTGATATACTATTGTTACTACTACTAATCCTATATAATAAAGAGCTAATATGCAAATGGTCATCACACCCTTACGCCATCACACCGTAATGACTCAACACTGGGGAGAGAGGAATGGGGACCAGCCAGGCTGCGGCCCAAGAGAGGGACAAACCGCCTTCCCAGCGGTCTCAGGCATCAGCAGCTACGCCTGCACCTGTGGCCCAGGAAAGGGACAAGCCACCCACCCTGCATTCCTGGGCTCCTGCGGCTGCGGCCCGGGAAAAGCCGCCCTCCCACAGTCCCCTGTGGCTGCGGCTGGCCCAGGCAAAGCCGGCCCGGGTTCTGGGTGCCTGAGGCCAGCCAGAGGGAGGGGAGCCTGGGTCCCAGGTGCCTGCGACTGGCCGGAGGAGGGAATCCTGGGTCCTGGGTGCAGGGCGAGGCAGTTAGGGGAGATCAGGCAGGCAGGAAGAGGTGGTTAGGGGTGATCAGGCAAGCAGGCGAGCAGTTAGAAGCCAGTGGTCCTGGATTGCAAGAGGCAGTCGAATATCCCCTGAGGGGTCCCGGAATGGAAAGGGTGTAGGCCAGGCTGAGGGACCCCTCCCCCCAGTGCATGAATTTCATGCACTGGGCCTCTAGTAATAATATATTTCAAAATTTAAAAATATACATGACCTCATTTGATTCTTCAAATGTCCTCTGTAAACACTGACTTTTTAATCACTCAAATAATTTGTATGCTTAACATGGTTAAGATGCTAAATTTTATGTTACATGCCTTATATATGTATGAAGTAGACAAGAAAAGTTATTTCTATTTTTCAGATGGAGAGATCAGAGAAGCTAAAGGCTTGTCCCAGTTCACATAAGCAACACAAGACAGCGAAGAATTTGAATCTTGATCCTCTGAGCTCCAATCTAAGTGAACATTAACTTTATCTTTTAATTATAACTCTACTGGTTACTCCCATATACATGTTCATCTTGACCTTTTACTTAACTTGCAGTACCATTTAATACAGTGGTTCTCAACCTTGGCTGCACATTAGAATCACCTGGGAATCTTTTTAAAATCCTGATTTCTGGGCCTCATCCTCTGGAAATTCTGTTTCTTTGTTACTAATGTTGTGGCCCCACCCCATAACAAAGAAACAGAATTTCCAGAGGATGAGGCCCAGAAATCAGGATTTTAAAAAGATTCCCAGGTGGTTCTAATGTGCAGCCAAGGTTGAGAACCACTGATTTAATAGGACTTGGTTTGTCTAAGAGAGAGAAAACTGAAGATAAAGGACATTCTTGAACTTTTGCTTATTTCTCTAGCCCAGCCGTGGGCAAACTACGGCCCACGGGCCGGATCCGGCCCATTTGAAATGAATAAAACTAAAAAAAAAAAAAGACCGTACCCTTTTATGTAATGATGTTTACTTTGAATTTATATTAGTTCACACAAACACTCCATCCATGCTTTTGTTCCGGCCCTCCGGTCCAGTTTAAGAACCCATTGTGGCCCTCGAGTCAAAAAGTTTGCCCACCCCTGCTCTAGCCCCATTCCCCATTCTACTCCTTGCCTTACACTCTAAGTCTCAGCAACCAAACTGCTTGTAGCTGTATTCTCACAATGCTGGTTTGATCCATTGTTCTTGGTTTTGTTTTATCCCTCTTCCTGGAATTCCAACCCTGCCTGTCTTTTCCCCAAAATACATGCGCATGCTTTTAAGGTTAAGCATAGTATCCCCTCTTTCAGGAAGTCTTTCCTGATCCCCAGACTGTTTTTTGTTTGTTTGTTGTTGTTTTTTTGCTTTTTTTTTTTTGGTGCTGCTAAAGCATCTAATGCATACATATGCTGTTGAATATATCTGGTTATGGGTACAGATTATAAGAAATTTGGTGATTATCATTATTTATTCATATAAATAGGGGCTCACATGGAACTCAAGTAATGTATGTTTATTGAAAGAGGATAAACTAAGCTCTAGAAGCGAAAATGTAAGACAGTCAATGGATCCGGGCTGCCTGTCACTGCTTGAGCCAATTAGGCACAGACAGGGTTGAATCATATATGAGTGTTTATTCCAATACTGCTGGCAGCATGAGAGAGCAGCAGGTCACCCAGAAAAATCTGCTCTGCCCCCCACCATAAGCCAGCTGCTTATATTGGGTAGAAGGATGACGATTACATGGGGAAGTAGATGCAAAATGGGTAGTTTATAGGTAATGTGGGTTGGGGCATTGCAAAAGCCTGGGGGTATGCAGAGGGCTGGAGGTTTTCAAAGGGCTGGCACCTCTGGTTTCTGCACCAAGATTGTACATTTTTCCATGATGATAGGCAGCTCCTGGATGTGGAGGAGGGATCACATTTCCAGGGGAGCTCCCAAGTCCCTTATGCAACTCTCAGCCATGTTAGAATGTGTCTTCTTTAATCAGAACAAAACAATCACGGTTAACTGAGCATGATTCATATTTCTTACAATTATAGCTGGTCCCCAATATTCTATTTCTGCCCCTAACAAAAATACAAGAACTTAGTAGGATATTAAATATGTCTGGTTTTAATCAGAGGGCTTATAGAGTGAAGTATGGAGAAACAGCATTGAAGGGGCAGGTTAGGTGAATTGTGGAGGTCTTTGAATGTCAGGCATTGAGACTTTTAAAATATATTTTGCAAGAAGGAAAACTTACCCTTTGTGACAACATGGATGGACCTGGAGACCATTATGCTAACTTAAATAAGCCATTCTGAGAAGGACAAATACCATATGATTTCACTCATATGTGAAATCTAATAAACAAAATTAAATAGTAAGCAAAATAGAGACAGACTCATAGATAGAGAGCAGGCTGGCAGCTGCTGGGGAAGGAGTTGGGAGGCTAACTCGGGGTGGAGGGATTGAGCAAAAAAAGAGAGAGAATAAAACTAATGTACATGGACAACAGTGTGGTGATTGTGGGGAAGAGGTGAGGTGGGGGGAGGTGAAGAAGGGTGTAGGGGGGATAAATGGTGATGGACTGAGACTTGACTTGGGGTGGTGAACATACAATACAGTGTTCAGATGATGTCTCGTGGAATTGTGTACCTGAAACCAGTATAATTTCGTTAACCAGTGTCACCTCAATAATTCAATAAAAAGGAAAATATATGTATATATATGGTGCCCCCCAAAATGTATACACACTTTGAGTGATTAAAAAGTCAGTGTCTAAAGAAGACATAAGGAAGGCCAAGAGACATATGAAAACATGCTCAAAATCACTTAATTATCAGAGAGATGCAAATCAAAACGACAACGAGGTACCATCTCACACCTGTCAGAATGACTATCATCAATAAATCAACAAATAACAAGTGCTGGCGAGGATGAAGACAAAAAGGAACCTTGTGCACTGCTGGTGGGAATGCAGACTGGTGCAGCCAGGGTGGAGAAGAGTATGGAGTTTCTTCAGAAAACTAAGAATGGAACTCCCATTTGACCCAGTAATCCCACTTCTAGGAATATATCCCAAGAAACTAGAAACACCAATCAGAAAGGATATACGCACCCCTATGCTCATAGCAGCTCAATTCACCATAGCTAAGATTTGGAAACAGCCTAAGTGCCCATCAGTAGATGAGTGGATTAAAAAACTGTGGTACATCTACACAATGGAATACTATGCTGCTGTAAAAAGGAAGGAACTCCTACCATTTGCAACAGCATGGATGGACCTGGAGAGCATTATGCTAAGTGAAATAAGCCAGTCAGAGAAAGATAAATGTCACATGATCTCACTCATTTGTGGAATATAATGAACAACATAAACTGATGAACAAAAACAGATCCAGAGACAGAGAAGCATCAACCAGACCTTCAAACTTCAGAGAGGTAGGAGAGGGTGGGGGTAAAGGGGAGAGATCAACCAAAGGACTTGTATGCATGCATATAAGCCTAACCAATGGACACAGACACCAGGGGGATGAGGGCATGAGCAGGGCGGGGGCAGGGGGGGAGAATGGGGGAATAAGGACACTTATGTAATACCTTAATCATTAAAGAAAAAAAAGGAAAAAAAAGTCAGTGTTTATTAACATACAGTTCATTTTCAAAATTTAAAAGAATCTACAGAAATGAGTAATTTTTTTTGGTCAACACCTATTTTCAAACTGATGACTCTTCTGGTCCAGGGACTTCTGATAACGCGAAGTAATAGAATGGCAAACATCAAGAATCATTTTGTTCGGTATTTGTGTGCCCTCAATTTATCAACTATTGCTGGCTCTGTGCCGTATGCTTTATCTCTTATGTATCCTCATAGAAAAGCCCAGTGGATAAATGTTCTTTGTCCAAATCCTAATCTGGCTTCACCCATTATTTAAAATCAGTTAAACCCAGAAAGGAATGAAAAAAAGCGAGTTATCAGCTGTTAAAATGTGTACACATGTATACACACTTTGAATAATTATAAAGGCGGTGTTTGTACTTCAACTGTGTTTTCAAACTTCCAGTATGTTTTAGGATGAATTTCCTTTGTTCAAAGCTTAGTCTGGCTGAAAAGAAAAAAATACCAATTGAGCTATCAGCTGTGAAAGTGTAGATACATGTTTTGGAGACACCCTGTATGTATATTGCAAGCAATCCAAAGCCATTAGATAATTTTGAGTGGGGATTAATGCACAAAATTGCACCTTAATAGTGTGTAGAAAGCATTTAAACCAAGAAATGATGGGAATAGGAAGTATCATTAATTTATTTAACTGGTAACTTTTGAACACTATTCAGGCATCAGACCTTTTTCTGCAATTGTCTTTTCTGTAATAATGGAGCTAAAGGATAAAGGAAATGAGGGTATATATAAATAACCAAGAGGATTTGACAACTGACTACATGGAGGCCACGTTAGAAAGATCATTAAAGATGACATTTAGTTTGAGGTAGTTTGTGAGATACCACTATTGACAGATATTGGAACAGCTAAATAAGAGATAGTAAAGGGGCAAATATAAAATGAGTTATAGATATGTTATTTTGAGTATGTGAGGAAACTTTTAAGTAGAAATTTCCAGTTGCCACTAAAAATGTAGAACTGGAGTTGGCCATAGATGTGTTATTTAAGTAGAGATTATGATTGAACTATAAGGAAGCACTAGGTACTTGAACAAAATGTAGGGAATAAGAAGAAACTGGAGGATCACAATTGTTGGATGGGAGAAAAAGAGGATTAATAATACATAATAACTGCCATTTACTAAGTATGTGCCAAAAATATTCTAAGGCATTAATATATTTCATCTCACTTTATCTTTTTAATATTCTCATAAGTTAGTCATTGTTATATCCCACTTTAAAGATGAATAAACTAAAGTTTTAGTGACTTATGCATCTTTTTCATAGTCATGTAGCTAAGTAGGTGGCCGGGCAAAATAGAAAATGCTTTTTAATCAACCATCTAAATTGAGTCATATAACAATTCTCTGAAATAGGTCAATGATGATGATTATTATTATTACTATTTTAAGACTCATCTGAGGAGTGAGGATATATTTTTTATTGATTTTTAGAGAGAGTGGAAGGGAAAGAGTAAGGGGAGAGAGAGAGGGAGGGAGAATAAGAGAGAGAAACATTGATGTGTGAGAGAGATATCTATTGGTGGCCTCCCACTTGCACCCAGACAGGGGCCTGGGCTAACACTCCAACCACTGAGCATACCGGCCAGGGCTGGAATAGGTAGATTAGTCATTACTATTCCCAGTATATACTTAATAACATTTAAGCAAATTTCTAATGATCACTTGATTATTAAATGGTGGAATTAAGTCCTCAAATTACATGCTTCTTTTTTAAAAGCAGTATACTTTCCATTATCCCAAGCTTTCTTTATATTTTAACTAGAGGCCCATGCACGAAATTCATGCAAGAGGAGGCCTCCCTTCCCCTGGCTGCTGGCACCGGCTTCTCTCTGGCACCTGGGACCTGGGCTTCCCTCACAGCTCCAGCTTCTTCCGATCTAATTAGCATATTATGCTTTTATTATTATAGATTACATAATTCATTGTAAAAATATAATGGGTTTTCTTATTCATTGTCGTAATACCAAATAAATAAAACAGAAAATAATAAAATAAAAAAGGTAGAGTGAGAGAAGATAATAATATGGGGAAACAGGAGTTCTATTTTTATCATAGAACTAGAGGCCCGGTGCACGAATTCGTGCACTGGTGGGATCCCTCGGCCTGGCCTGCGCCCTCTCGCAATCCGGGACCCCTCAAGGGATGTTGGACTGCTGATATTGGCCCGATCCCTGCAGACCAGGCTGAGGGACCCCACTGGTGCACAAATCCGTGCACTGAGCCTCTAGTATGCATATAAGATCTTTGGTTAATCTCTTTCCGCCCTCCCCCCTGCCCCCTTCCCTCTGAGATTCACCAGTCTGTTCCATGTTTCCATGCCTGTGCATTGTTGAGCGTCTCCCTGGTGGTCAGTGCACATCATAGCTACCGGTTGGATGGTCACTTAGGCTTTTATATATATAGATTGCAAAATTGAATAATATATGATTTTTCAAATAGAGTTAAGGGATAAATATCTTTAGAGGACCTGAAGCAATAAGAGTTGATGTGGAGACAATAAACTGCCATTTACTAAGTATGTGCAAAAAATATTTTTATTTACTTTTCTGAATAATATTGTCTAATATTCTAATCCATTTAGAAACCAAAAATTGGAGACATTTTTAAATGAGAACTAATTCTGAAGAAACAAAAATTATTTTTAAAACATGATAAAATAATGATGACCTCTAAAAAAATAAAATGTTTTACATTAAAATTAACACATTTTTCCTGTTGGTAAATAAGTTGAGAAAGTTGGTCTCCAAAAAAATCTACAGTAAACATATGAATTTTAGTGATGCAAGTTGAGAAGACTTCAGAAATTGTGTATATAAAGCATCTCTCGGTGTTACTGAGCCCAGGATCTGATAACTGAGCAGTGTTCAGGCAAGCTGGGCAGGGCAGATTAAACCAGTGTGTGAAGAATGTATCTGCTCAGGGCTGATAGCCATGACCAAATAAAACAGCCCTCCGAATCGCTCCCACTTTTCATTGAAGACGTCTCTTTAGGGAAACGTCCATGGCGAACTCAAGCTCCCTCTGTACCTCTCAGCACTCATGTATGCACAGTGCAACAACATGCAGTTTTAAAGACGGACATGAATCTCAACGTCCACAGTATCTGTCCTGCATTCTTTACCTGAGCTTCTCTAACCAGGGTCTCTATGTCATCAGAGCCAATAGGCATTCTCAGAAAACCATAAAAAGTGGCAAGAGGTCAGAGGTCCAAATGTTAAGCCACCAGGGTTGAAAATTTTCTCATCATGCACTTCCATAAATCCCAAGGTTGCACCATGATATACTAATAATGGCGAATAATGCTCAGAGAATGGCAAAACGTCATCAGCCTTTTGGAAGATAGGGTGGGACTAAATTTAAAGTCAGCCGGTGCCAAACTAACAGCCAGAGGGCTGTCAGAGAAACTTTTACCATGCATTTTAAAAATTTTAATTTCACCCGTTTCTTTTTTTATTTTTTATTTTACAGAGAGTAAAGGAGAGGGATAGAGAATTAGAAACATCGATGAGAGAGAAACATCAATCAGCTGCTTCCTGCACGCCCCCTTCTGGGGATAGAGCCCGCACCAAGGTAGATGCTCTTGACCGGAATCGAACCTGGGACCCTTCAGTCCACGGGCCGAAGCTCTATCCACTGAGCCAAACCGGTTAGAGCCATTTTTTTGTGTGTGACTAAAAATTCAAAGAACAAACATTTCTTCATCAGTATGAAACCTCTTTCCTGAGTGTCTCCTGTGCATAACCACCTTGCTACATGCTTTAAAGAAGATTGTTCTTATCCACATTTATTTTATTTCCTGATGGCCAAACCTGCTGATGGTTTCCCATTATTTGTTTGGTCACAGGTTATCGCATGGTTGGCATTCTTGGTGAGAAAGTCCTGGAATAGGACCTTCAACAATGTTGATGGCCTGGGAGAAGACAGACCAACACAGATGCGGAGCCCCGTGGCATGATGGACATAGTCACATGGATTCGGCTCTGTTTGAAAACATACAAACCAAATAACCGTGGGAGGAGCTTACCTCTCAGGGACTCGCTCTGATTTCTCACATAAAAACGGGGTCTAGAATACCTGTTTTGCAAAATCTTCTAAAGATGAGGAAATAATGTAAAGTAATCGTATTGACATGTAAATTAAGATTTGATAGATTCTAATTGAAGGTGGTCCATCTTATCTCTTGAATAAAGATACAAAAATGTTACCTTCCCACCTCAACTGCAGTCAGAGTTTCTTTGGTGTTTGTGATATAATGCATTTTTTATAAAAGATTTATGTCCCTGCCTTTAGTACTCAAATTTGATTTGAATATAATAAAAGTATATGGAAAAGTAAAGTAGTACTAGACTTTTAAGAAGAGAATTTAAGTTGCTCTGTTTCTTTGGTGACATGATCCAGGAACAGGAAAAACTGGAAATGTAGAACCTTGATTCAATCTAGTACAGTGGTTCTCAACCTTCCTAATGCCGCGACCTCATGTTGTGGTGACCCCCAATTTCATTGTTACAAATTGAACATAATTAAAGCATAGTGATTAATCACAAAAACAATATGTAATTATATATGTGTTTTCCGATGGTCTTAGGCGACCCCTGTGAAAGGGTCGTTCGACCCCCAAAGGGGTCGCGACCCACAGGTTGAGAACCACTGATCTAGTAGATCATGAAAGTTCGATTATTCAAATTGGATTTATACTAGAATGAAGTTTGGCATGGATAATGCCATTGTTAACATAGGTAGCTAGATATCAATAAAGGAAAGGAGCAAAGAGAATCAGACATTATTCAGATAAGCAAACAGGAAGCATAAGCCTGCTTGCTAGGAAGTTGCAGCACTCAAAGGTACCCCAGGGGATCAGAGCATCGCCCTGACAAGGGATGAGCATCCTTCAGTGCTCCCACCCCTTAGGGAGGAGGGGCCTCTTTTCAATCTTCCCAGAGTACAACCAGTCCATCCCTCCAGACTACGGGGGAAGGAGTAAAAATAGCAGGAGAAATTCCTCTGCTAGGAGCATGCCCACTAGAAGCCAAGATGGCATTGGGGAAGGTGCTTCTACCATGGAAGGTGCTTTCTACTGAGGCATGCACAGTAGAAACCAAGACGGTGACTATAAATGTCTGTCTGCATAGGCCAGGTGAAGGATCAGATTGGACAAAGGACACAGAACTCTGGAAGATCTGGGAAATGGATTGCTTAGGGGTAGGAACCAGCAAAGCCCACAAAAGATGGGAAAGTTGATTACTTCGTTTGAAAAAGCAGCAGGCCCGGCCGGTGTGGCTCAGTTGGTTGAGCGTCATCCCAGGCACCAAGAGGCTGCTGGTTCAGGCACATGCCTGGGTTGTGGGCTCGTACAGGAGGCGGCTGATCAATGTCTGTCCCATTTGTTTGCCTCATGGGGACAGATGTGGACTGAGCAAATGGCACAGACCCTCTGGACATCGGCCCTATTTCTGGGCTTAATAGAGACAAGGCTGGACTTTTTCCATGGCGGAACGGATGGATGGAAACGAGACATCAGAGCTGCATCCAGGACAGTCCTTTGTGTTTGCTCCACCTTCAATAAACCACATCCTCCCAGACCTGGTCGCCCCGAATGCTTTCCTTGTGACTAAAAGAACCCCGTTCCCACTGGCAACACCACTGCTTCATAGGAGGATCTGAAACCATCCCACTATCTTCCTTTTGTTTGCTTCATTTTTGTAAAGTTGCCTTAAAAAAACAAAAAAAACCTATGCCTTTGAGAAATAATTTCTGCTTCCTTTTCTCTCCATTAAAAATAATAAAATAAAATGCCTTTAAACTGAAAATAGGATGACTTTAGCTCACATTTTAGATCACTGACCCATTTTCAAATGCTTTGTGACGCCATTCATTTGTCAAACGAGCTATCTTAAATTTTGCTTCATGAAGTACAAATAGACATACCCATCTTACTTCCTTTGGAGCCAAATCAGATTTTTACAACCCAATCTGTGAGGCCAGCAATAAAATTTTCTTTCTATTTAAGCAACGGTTCTACAGCAAGAATTAGGATACCTTGCTGAATTAAAGGCTGTTAGAAGTCTGCAGTGGGGTCTGGACGAAGTCATTGAGTTGTATTTCCCAGGGACCGGTTGGAACAGGAACCTCTGTCTGCCCTGAGTTCTTGTAATTCTGCACAGAGTCTGAAGAATGGGCAACATGAAATTATTTCTTAAATTATGGTTCTCAGACCTAAACTCTGAAACTAATTAAAGAAACAAAACACAATCTTAACACAGCCTCTTTATCTTACATCTGTAACTGTGTGTTTTTCCCTAAATTTTCCTCTAAAAACCTTGCTTTTATTTTTTATGAAGTCCTACTGAGAAACTTTAAGAGCCACTGTCCCCCCAAAAACTGCTGAGTCACTGGGCATCTGTGAAAGTTTGCAGCTGCCTCAAGCTGCCTCTGTCTCCTAAGATAAGGAGGTGGTAGCTGGCGGGATTCTGAGCCTGAGCCTGAGAAAAAGGCTTTTTTTTCTTTCTCTGACACATATGTAACGTTTCTCTAGTCACTATCTGAATTAGACTAGACAATTCCATGTGAATTGTCTGTCTTTCTCTCCCTCTTTGCTTCTCTCTTTTGGATACATTTTATCTTCCCAGTTTCTAGACCTTTAGGAAAACTAGGACACTTTCCCAAGGAAACGGTGAGTAAAGAATTCTGTTCTTTCCTTTTTAAATATATTTTTATAGATTTCAGAGAGGAAGGGAGAGGGAGAGAAAGATTGAAACATCAATGAGGAGAGAGAATGCCTCCTGCACACCCCATACTGGGGATGAGCCCGCAACCCAGGCATGTGCCCTGACCGGGAATCGAACTGTGACCTCCTGGTTCATAGGTCCACGTGCAAGCACTGAGCCATGCTGACCGGGGCCAGAATTCTTCACAGTGCAGTTTGTCCCTAGTAGAATGAGAAAAGCTATCTCCTTTGAACTTTCTGCCTGTCTTTGATAGGAGGTTTAAAAATTGTCCTTGACTCTTAGGAAGTAGAAAAGTTAAATTCTAATTCTCTTTTTTTGTGTGAATGTCTCACTTTGAACAGTTACCTTGAACTTGTGGCTATACGGCACTAAAATCCAGCATGACCTGCTTCCATGGCTCCCAGAGAGAATGACTAAGTAACTTGGGACAAAATAACACACAATACTGATTTAGGTTTCCATAGAATGATTTGATTCTCTAGCCAGACTAGTAAAGGACGTCCGCAGGGTAGTAATTATATTTAGAAAGAGACGAAAATTTGAACTTTAAATGGAATGTTCTGGCTGAGATAAACTAGGGGAGACTGTACCTTTATCCAGATGAATGAAGATGGACTCTATGCAAACTTGTAAGATATCATCACAAATTAGTTAGCTCCCACTACAGAAAGGTAATATTTTATGTTGCTTGAGAGTACAATGTTTTATATTTCAAAAGCTAATTTCAAAGATACTAATAATTTGACATTTGTAAAAATTGGAGAGAAGAAGGGCTGAACTTTTAATTTGTAGTGCTTATGAATTAAGTAAATAAAAAGAGTAAAGCATCTATGAGCTACATTTTTAAGGAAGAAGAAAACATTTTAAAACTTTTGTGTATATCATTAGTAAAGTTAATTGCAAGCCATTTTTAATCTTTCATTACATTGAGTTCAGAATGATTAGGACTTGTCAACCTTATTAGCCTTTGAAAACAATAAAATTATATTTTTATCCATCTGAAACAGTGATTTCACTAACTTAAACATAACATTTATTATTAGTCCAAATTAATTCTATTTATATAACTCAATAAATGGCGCAGGCTTATATGAAAAGTTGGCAAAGTGTTCTGGCTGATCAAGAGTTCTTAGCCTCGTCTTAGCCATATATGGTTAAAATTATATAAAAGTACTAACAACAGGCTTTTTATAGGCTTAAAGATACACGAATGTAAGTAAATTTGAACATGAGCAAATGCCTTGGGACACATAAGAGTGACAGCATACTAGGAACTTGAGAGCCAGCAATGGACAGAGCTTTCTAACTTGCAGGCTATGGAGAGCGGTGGGCCCAAGGTGCTGGAAACAGCCGAGGAGATCCAGGAGCGGCGCCAGGAGGTGTTGGCCCGGTACTCGAGGTTCAAGGACCTGGTTGCTGAGAGGGGCCAGAAGCTTGAAGAGTCCTACCACTACCAGGTTTTCAGACGGGACGCGGATGACCTGGAGAAGTGGATCTTGGAGAAACTCAAGATCGCAGGAGATAAGAGCTATGAAGACCCAACTAACATACAGGTCACTCAGCCCCACGAACTTCCCCAGAACAGACCACAAGATCTCTAGAAAAGGAAGTATTCCTGTAATAAGTGTGTATTTGGTTAATTGCAGGACGAGGATGTAATAGAAAGATTAGACTATCTGTGAGGGGCAGTAATTTTGCCTGTAAGTAGCCCATGCCTTCAACTTTTTAAGCTTCAGTCCCTTCTTTACAAAGGACTGTCATTCTAGATAACATTCTACAAATATAAACTATGGGCAAAACAGTAGCTGAGAGTCTAAGCAATTTATTTGTGTGATTTTAATATTTGTGTCGTTAAGGATGGAATTGAGTGAAGAGATGTCATTGCTTCTGAAACAACTGATTTCCACTCTCCTCAGGAAGAACGAGTTAACCAGAGTTTTCCTGGTTTTTCTACAAAATACTAGTCATATCCCTTGTCAAGTCCAAATGAGAGGTCCCGTTTCCTCTGCAGTGGTTCTCAACCTTCCTAATGCCGCGACCCTTTAATACAGTTCCTCATGTGGTGACCCAACCATAAAATTATTTTCATTGCTACTTCAGAACTGTCATTTTGCTACTGTTATGAATCATAATGTAAATATCTGATATGCAGGATGTATTTTCATTGTTACAAATTGAACAAAATTAAAGCATAGTGATTAATCATAAAAACAATATGTAATTATATATGTGTTTTCTGATGGTCTTAGGCGACCCCTGTGAAAGGGTCGTTCAACCCCCAAAGGGGTCGCAACCCACAGGTTGAGAACCGCTGCTTTAGGGTGTGACTGCTCCAGCTATGGTCATAGGTTGTCACTTAATCTAGGTTGGGCAACAAGTAGTTCTGACTAAAAGTAAGAAGAGGAACAGAGGGACCTCTTTGTGGTCCAGGGAGACGGGGCTTCCTTAACTATAAACTGTGATTTCTAAACTTCAGGGGAAATATCAGAAGCATGAATCCTTTGAAGCAGAGGTACAAGCAAAATCAAGGGTCATTCCTGAGCTGGAGGAAATAAGGAAAGTCCGATTTGCTGAGGGCCATTTTGCCCACGAGGACACCAAGGTAAAGATGTGGTAGGGCTCTCAAAGATAAGCTTCTAATTGTTGACAACTTTATCGGGGCTTTAATTGATTATGCTGAACATGAGCTTTCATGCAGCTGGCTTGGCATTAAGGCGTCTGTCTCTCATCTTCTACTGGGGTTGGGGTAAGAAAAGCGACGGGCTGTCCTTGTGTTCCTGGGGTTGGGGAGAAGAGCTATGATCCGAAAGCTGTCGTTGATGGCACCACATCCTCCTTATGCCACTGCAGAATAAATGGACTCAAGATCAAGCCCACTTCAATCTGGCTCTACATTTCCCAGATGAAATGGCTTTCCCAAATATCCCAATTATTTCTTCAGGTCTGAGAGTCCTTGTCCCTTAAACTTTTGGAACAAGGGATGCTCTCCCTGAGAATCTTCTCTGAAATCTTTATCCCTTTGTCCATAATAACTCGTTCTCTTCACAGCCTACACGGTTTGATCACTACTATAGACCTCCAACCCTCCTGATCACTTTGAAAAAAATCCTACAAACCCCTTTCTTCAGGAAATTCTTCTTGCACACTGAACACTCAGGATCATACCACTTTGGAACCCACTATTAATGTATCAGCTCTTTTCTAATTTCATCTATGTACCCCCTTTCTTCAGGAAATTCTTGCACACTGAACACTCAAGATCACACCACTTTGGAACCCACCATTAATGTATCAGCTCTTTTCTAATTTCATCTATGTACTGTTCCAACGTAGATTATATAGTCAAATCAGGATCTTTTTTCTATAAGTGGAGTTTGTACTGTTTATGCACTTTTAAAATTGTTAATACATTTGTGTCACATATTTAAAAATTGGAGCTTGTCTTCCCATACTTAGCAAATTCGACCCCATTTTACTGTCAACAAAATATAGTCAGGTGATACGGAATATAACTTTATTAGGAAAGAATCGGTAATAAGACAATTTCAAAAGGCATTTATTGATATAAAATAGAAATCATTTTTTTATTAATCGCAGTTTTGCTGCCAAGTTCCTACATTAATTAAAATGTTTGAGAAATGTTTAAAACATCTTCACGTCCATTAGAATCACCAGGGCTATGTCAGATTGTATCATGCTAGATTTAGAGAGAAATGTGGTCTACTACTACCTTGAACAATGGAGTAATTGTAAGATACAAGATTCTATAAGACATGACAAAGATGATAACTTCAATTTTATAAGATATGTATTACATAATATCCAAGCTAACCTGCCATCGAAGTCCTCAACTATATGCTCTCAAAATTCTATTGCTTTGGTGCCATTCATTTTATTTTTTGTAAGCCAGCAAAATTGTAGTTCTGATATTTTCTGGCAAACAACTCATGCTAAGTTTCTTCTGTGACTTTGCCACTGCTTAGGACACCCTCTGCCTATTATCTATCTGTCAAAGTTCTGTTTCTTAAAGCCCAGTTCCGATGAGCACTCTTCCATGAATCCTTGACTCTATCCATCTTAGTGTTTGTAATCATTTTATAGTCTAACACCCCAAAGCATTTCTAAAAATTTTTGTCTTATGAAAGATAATATATGGCTTAATTTAATAGCTATTTCCACATATATCCTATCTTCCCTTTAAAATATTTGTTGAGCAATTAATGCACAAGTGAATGGGAGGAGACATTTCTATCTAGGCCCCTCTCTGCACAAGTCTCTGAGTCTGCACCTGATCCACAGCCTCTGTGCCTCAGTAGTTTTGTCTCTCTTCCCCAAAGGTCCATCTGGAGGAATTGCGCCGCCTGTGGGAGCTGCTGATAGAGCTGACTCAGGAGAAGGGCACCTTCCTTCTCCAGGCCCTGAGGCTCCAGCAGTACTTACAGGAGTGTGCCGACATCCTGGAGTGGATTGGAGACAAGGTATAAGGCTAAACAGTATGCCTTTAGGACTCACCATGCTCTATCCCAAACACCCAAAGCAGTTTCATATAGGCTATTCATAAAAAAGGCAGGGTGTCTGTTCCTGGACTTGTTCCTTGAAAGAAGGAGATGTTTTGGCAAAGATTTAGAGATATTCTGGAGATTGTTAATACGGTAGGGGAGAGGGTAAGTCTAAATTATGACTCTGACTATGAAGACATGACCTACACAAAAAATGTGCACTGGAAGATAATCTAGTCTTGTCCCCTTCTACCTTCCACGATATTTCACTCCTTTTTCTAGAATTTCACTCTGACTCTAGGTCTAGGCTGATAGTATTGCCAGATCTTTCCCTAGTCCCTTGTCTCTCAGTGTCTATAATTATGAAGGTCTCTTTTTTTAATACTTAAAGATTAATGACTTTGTAGATATTAAGTATGTTGAGCTGAATAGAACAAGGATGAATTTATTTTTATGTTCCAAATTTACATTTTATGATTCAAAACATAAAGGGTGCTTCCACAGGCTCTGGCCAACAATACCCCTGATTGCTCTAAAGTATTAGCCCAAAGAGCACTGTCCCCTGGGCCAGAGTGCCACCTTAGGAAATATGCTTCTGCTTCTGGCTCTTTCTAGAAGTGGTTCTCCCAGGCTCCACCTGTATCTCCTGAGTTATCCTAGGAAGAAGGCAGGGATTTGAGGCATTTTACCTAAAGGAATTCCTAAAGATTGCTGGTGATTCAATAGACTTTTCTGTGTCTACAGGAGGCCATAGTGACATCCGTAGAGCTGGGTGAAGACTGGGAACGCACAGAGGTTCTGCATAAGAAGTTTGAAGAGTTCCAAGTAGACCTGGCAGCTCGGAAGGGGAGAGTGGATGGAGTGAACGAATATGCTAATAAGTGTGCTGAGGTGAGGTAGAGAGCAAAGGGTCAACTCAGAAATAGGGTCCTGATCTTCAAGAAGAACTTGTGGTCATTAGTAGGTGTGACATGGGGTACATAGGGCCTTGTGGGAAAATAGAGATGCATGTCCCTGGAGTGACATGCCCAAATCAGTTTCTTCTCTCTGGATCCATCCCTTGCCAGTCCATGGGAAAGGAGGTGTGAGTGAGTGAGTGAGTGCATATAAAGAAATGAAATATACAATGAGGTAGCTACTGCACTGTGCACTACACTAATTACTCATGTTTATACAGCACTCTTTCCTCGTAAAGAAGAATCAATAAAATAGCAAAGAATATAAATAATGGTGAGCTATTATAATATACTAGAAGCCAGGTGCATGAAATTTGTGCATGGGAGGAGGGTCCCTCAGCCCAGCCTGCACCCTCTCCAATCCGGGACCCCTCGGGGGATGTCTGACTGCCTCTCGCAATCAGGACTGCTGGCTCCTAACCGCTCACCTACCTGCCTGACTGATCGCCCCTAATCCCTCTGCCTGCTTGCCTGATCGCCCCTAACCACCTCTTCCTGCCTGCCTGATCACCCCTACCTGCTCCCCTGCTGGCCTGATCGCCCCTAACTGCCTCTGCCTTGCTCTGCACCCGGGACCCAGGATTCCCTCCTCCAGCCGGTTGCAGACACCCAAACCCAGGCTTCCCTCCCTGTGGCTGGCTGCAGGCACCCAGGACCCGAGCCGGCTTCGCCCAGGCCAGCCTTGCCCAGGCCGGCCGCAGCCGCAGGGGACCATGGGCAGGCAGCTTCACCTGGGCTGCAGCCGCAGGCGCCCAGGACCATGGGGCAGGTGGCTTGTCCCTCTCCCAGGCCGCAGGCATAGGCACAGCCGCTGGCGCTCGGGACTGCGGGGTGTGAGGCTTGTCCCTCTCCTGGGCTGCAGCCTGGCTGGTGCCCATTCCTCTCTCCCCAGTGTTGAGTGTCTGAGCCTTTATGGTGTGATGGCATGAGAGCATGATGACCATTTGCTTATTAGCTCTTTATTATTTAGGATGTACTGTATGGAGTGTTGTTTTAAAAGCCCTGTTAATTATTTTGCCTGCAGACTGCCGCTGCGCTCGCCAGCCGTGAGCCCAGCTTTTGGCTAAGTGGCACTCCCCCTGTGGGAGCACACTGACCACAAGGGGGCAGCTCCTGCATTGAGCGTCTCCCCCATGGTGGTCAGTGTGCATCATAGTGACTGGTTGTCCTGCTGTTTGGTTGATTTGCATATTAGCCTTTTATTATATAGGATGATATCATTATAGATAACTTCTGTGCAGGGGCAGAGGGAAAGGAGCAGATTTAACTGTAGTTAAAAAAATGCTTAAATATGTTTTCAATATCTGAGCTAATAGAATAATATGCAAGAAAACTGGAAAGCCAGTCTGATTTTATATGTATATAAAAAAGTAGAGACTCTAACAGTGGCTCTTATGCTTTTCCATTTATGGTTTTATTATCACTACAGGTTTATAATGGCAATAATTTTTTCTGAGTTAATAGAACCAAGATTTCAGGATGAATAAATAATGGAGTAGAAAAAAGGAGCCACTACCTTTCCAACAGTCCCTAAATTTCCCACATTTCTCTTGTTTTAGAAACTTTTATCTGTTGCTATCACCAACTGCCACAAAATTTAAAAAAGCAAACATGATTTTGCTGAAAATTAAAATTATTTTTTCATGACATAATAAGTCAGATTCACTGATTCATGATTCAGTTGTTTAACTGGGCAGTTCTGCACATCCCACCTGGCATTTCTAAGTTGCTGTAGTTATTTGGTGGTTCAGTTAAAGTGGAAGATCTAAGATGGCTTTGGCCCAGTGTCTGGGGTCTTGGCAGGATAATGAAAGCTTTCTCTATATGGACTCATATTTCAGTAGCCCTGTGTTTTTTTGTATCAGTGTTTCCACAGGTGAGAACAGACGCTGAAATACCTCTTGAGGCCTAAGTGCTGGAGCTCATGGAATATCATTTCTGCCACATACTGTTAGTAAGCAACTCACAGGCCAATCCATAGCCAATGAGTGAGGAAATAGAGTCTGTCTCTTGAAAGGAGGATCTCATGGCAAAATATCATGGCTACTTTTTCTAATCTACCACAATAAGGACTAATCCAATTCAGAGTTTATCCCCTGCTCTTTGGAAGTGGGGCTCACACAGCTGCAATAAAGAGGGCCACACACTCAGAAAGAAGAATGTGGAAAATTCTGTCTGGAGAGCCTTTGGAATGGAAATGGAAATGGGAAGAGATAGGGACAAGAGGACTAGGGAGATGGCCATAGAGCAGCGGTTCTCAACCTGTGGGTCGCGACCCCTTTGGAGGTCGAACGACCCTTTCACAGGGGTCGCCTAAGACCATCCTGCATATCAGATATTTACATTATGATTCATAACAGCAGCAACATTACAGCAAAAATAATTTTAGGGTTGGGTCACAACATGAGGAAATGTATTTAAAGGGCCAGAAGGTTGAGAACCACTGCCATAGAGGAACTACTCAAAATTTCCAAGTATCCATACAGGCTGACGTTGCTTGATTCATGTAGTATTCATAAATCTCATCACTTCAGATGATTTGCAAAAATGTATGTAAATAAATATAATAATATGCAAGAAAACTGGGAAGCCAGTTTTAATTTTCAGCAAAATTAAATGTGTGTGAATTTGTATATAATTCTGGAGATAGAAAGATTGTTCTTATTTGATTTTTGAAGGTGTTAGGACCCCAAAAGTTTTAAGAACTAGTGTTAAGTTTGGAAAATTAAGTCATGCTTCACAAAGGGAATTTTTTCTCCTTTTTCTTTGTATCAGTGATGTTCAGGAGGTGTAGCTGGCATCAACAAGGTGGAGCTCTGAAAATAACATCATGATTGGGTAACTGTGTTAGTAGGCTAGACCAGTGCTGTGAGAAAAGATGCAACATCTAGCAGGTTAGTTGTCTAGATTTTGTAATGTAGTTCAGATTAGAGCTAGGGAGCCTGGCTAATGTGAATTTCAGTATCTGGCTCTATAGTTGTTCTTCACTTCTGACAAAGTATGAGCCAGTGTGAAATGGAAAGTGTTTAAGTGATGGAATAATTTCCCCTTTGCATAACTCCAGCATTTGTTTCCTCTCAAAGGAGAACCACCCAGAACTGCCTTTGATTAAGTCAAAGCAGGACGAGGTGAATGCCGCCTGGGAGCGTCTCCATGGTCTTGCTCTCCAGCGACGGAAAACCCTGTCCAACGCTGCAGACCTCCAGCGATTCAAAAGGTATGAGTCCAGGCACTGCATTAGCACCATGTCCTGCTGTTAGCAATTAGTGGCCAATGCTGCAAAGAAAACCATGGATTGCCTTTAAGACATTTAGGCAGTTAAGAGAACTGTAATCCACTCTACAGCCAATACAGCCAAGTTCGTGGTGGCTGGAGCCCAAAGCAATGAAAATAGCACCAGGAATTAGTGATGGGAGCTCTGGAAAGCAAGGAAAGCAGATTGAGAATTGGGTGGGGGAGGAAGATGGAGATTAGAAGAAGAAAGACATTCATGAAATGTTGACCATGACATTAGAATTATCTGGAGGCTCAATGGTCAGGTTGAGCAGGTCTCTACATCTCAAAGGAAACCATTAAAAGCAAGAACTCTTTACACTACTTTTTGCTGGAGCGTAGGAAGATAGAGTAATTTCTAGCTGGGTAAATTAGGTTGGACCTTGCTGTGGGCTCCATTTGCTCTGGGATGCCTGCTATCTTCTTTTGTTGGAGCTCATATGGATGTCTGACAGGGATGTGACTGAAGCCATCCAGTGGATCAAGGAGAAGGAGCCCCAACTCACCTCTGAGGACTATGGCAAAGACCTCGTTAGCTCCGAGGCACTGTTTCACAGTCACAAGGGACTTGAGCGAAACCTTGCAGTCATGGATGACAAGGTAAGCCATTATTGGAGGAGTGGCCGACCCCTTGAGCTAGAAAAGGTATTTATTGATCATCTTGCCTCCAGAGAATTTCAGTAAAGTCAAAATTCTGTGCTTCCTCATTTGAGTTCATAACTTGTATTTGAATATTGGATATCCTTCATTTTATATATTTTGTTCCAAGTATGACCCCTTGAGCTAGAAGAGGTATTTATTGATCATCTTGCCTCCAGAGAACACAGTAAATGTACTATTTCAATAAAGTCGAAATTCTGTGCTTCCCCTTTGAGTTCACAACTTGTATTTGAATATTGGATATCCTTCATTTTATATATTTTGTTTCAAGTAACTTTTAAAAAAAGTTAGTTGCCTATATTTGTACATAAGGTTTTCTGGTACCAAGAATTAGCCAATGAAACACAACCTTTTTATGTGACATGACCAATAAGATGCAACTCTGTTATATGACCTATATATTTATGGCTCAAGAGAGGGCAGTCACACCAGGTGGCTATTGTGTTGGCTATCGTCATTTTTCTATTTGACAATCTAAAGGAAAAGAGGTCAGTACCCCTAACTAAATAGTCAAGCATAGCATGTTTTAAAAATCCCTGCTATACATGGTTGAAAATCACTGCCCTAGACAATACCTGATTTTAGTTAGTTTTAATAAAGGACTAATGGTAACATGTGGAAAGTCACCCATATCCATAGTTTTGCCTGCTAACCCTGCTCCTCAGGAATTGTACTCAAAATGAGCTGGCATTACTGGCATTTCTTGTCCTCTTAAGCAGAAATGTCTTTCTGATTCCCACACTCATATTTATGGAAACAGTATACAGGCTGGTGAAGGACAGACTTAAGTCTGAACCTTTCTTCTGTCAGTTACTAGCTGAGTGATCTTGAGCAAATAAAATATTTACCTCTCTGTTATCACATAAAGGGACTAGGAATAGTTTGTACTTTAGAGTTTTATTAAATAAAGACTATAAATCAAGAAAGCACATGTGAAGTGCTTAGCACGAGAGACAAAAATGCTTAGTAAATTATTATTAATATAGTTCATTAGCATATTAATATAAATATGTCAATAAATATGTATTAATAAATTATTATTATTTGTATGATCATTTAGTTGCATCACTCCAATATAAGTCTTCCAGGAGAACCCAGAGCGCTCGGGTTTCCCACTAGGTGTCTTTTTCATCTTAAAGGTGAAGGAATTATGTGCCAAAGCAGACAAGCTGAAGCTTTCCCATCCGGCAGACGCACCTCAGATCCAGCAGATGAAAGAGGACTTGGTCTCCAACTGGGAGCACATCCGTGCCTTGGCTACCAGCAGATATGCAAAGCTGCAGGCTTCTTTTTGGTGCAGAATTTTTCCTTTCTATTATTCTATTTGCCTCTACAGAATTCAGGCATAATACTCAAAACAGAAATAAAAAAGTGAAAGCAGTAAAACAACGAGGCACTCAAACTCCCTGCCCACTCAGTGGAGGCAGAATAGGTGTTAAGTTGCCAAGAGAAGTCTCTTGCAGGCCTATAGAATACTTAGCATGCCACCTCTGCTCACCTGCACACCTTTCCTCTTCCTCTGTTTGTTTAGTTGTAAGATGCTATGACGTGGCCCATGAAGCTGGGAAAGCAGCTAAAGAAATGTCAAAATCCTGGTTCTAACTAAGGAACTGAAAGAAATTTCCAATCTGATGAGCGTATTAATAATAAATCTAGAATTATTTCCTGAATGTGGGTTGGCTTGTCAAAAACATGGGTATCATTTCAGTAGTTAATTTTATGATGAGTCATTAAATCACCAGAAAATACTGCTTATCTTAATGTTATGATTTAAAATTAAATAGCGAGCATTTAATATTTTTTGAACTGTTTTAGTGAGTGTTGTTTTTATTAATAGGGTTAAGGGTGAACTCAGATACATGAGGCCTCCTCACCCTAACTCTAGTCCCCCCTTCCCACAAGGTGCTTATTTTTGTTTCTATATTATGTGCTTATTTATTGGCCTCATTGGGAGTACTTTACTTCAAGTGCCTCTGGGGTAGGTGTGACCTTGTGCTGTTCGAGATGTCATGCCTACGTGCCTCATCACATAATGACATGTCTACCCAAGAAATACACAGCCTGGAGTCAAGAACTTACAACCTGAACCATTAAAGGAACAGAAAGTCCATCAGGGGAAGGGGAGGGGTAGAATTAGGGCAAGGAGCATATTGCACCTTTAACTCAACTCAACCCTAACCCTTTGACAAAGTCCATTTACATCTGGTTTCTCCTTCTTGGCCTTGACCTTACCTCTCCCACAGGTACCAGCGTTTCTTATCTGACTATGATGAACTCTCAGGCTGGATGACAGAGAAGACTGCACTAATCAACGCTGACGAGCTGCCCACAGATGTGGCTGGTGGGGAAGCCCTACTGGACAGGCATCAGCAGCATAAGGTAAAGAGAAAGATCCTCCTCAAGAGGAGGAAAGGAGAGGTACTAAGACTGGCAAAAAATTCCTTGCTGCATTTTAAGACATTGTGTCTTGTGGCCACAGCATGAGATTGACTCTTATGATGACCGATTCCAATCTGCTGATGAGACTGGTCAAGCCCTGCTGGATGTCAACCATGAAGCCTCCAGTGAAATTTTGGAAAAGGTAATTCGTTTACCAGAATTTGTGAAATTTTGATGCATATTTAGCTCTCACTTAATCTCATAATAATATAATAATCTCTCAATGGGAAGAGGATAGACATCATATAAAGATATTAGTAATAATACACCAACTTTCACACTGCTTCCTTGACATATTGCTATAGCTAAATTGGGCAATTAGAAATTCCCAGGACAAGATGTATGCTTACCTCTGAATCTTTGTA
>NW_005371493.1:0-775 GCF_000412655.1 Myotis brandtii
TGTCCAACCACAAAGCCTGAACGCTCCAGGCTCTAATCTGGAAGTGGGGTGGGAGTTTGGGGGCACTGGGGGAGGGAACAAGGGCAGCATTGGGGGCTGGGGGATCCTAGCAGGCACCCCACCCCAGTTTCAGAAGTTCAATCCCAATTCTGGAGGATAAGCAGGTCTGTTTGTACTCCCTCCTCTTCTAAAGAAGGGGTGTCGCAATCACAGCAGACAGAGGCCAGGTTTGTTCTGTTTCTCTGTGCCTCCCCCACTCTGTTAACCAGTTCCCTGTTAACCCTTTTGGAAACCAGCCCTCCAGGAATCAGGATGCCCACCCCACTGTGCCCAGACTTCACATACAGCCCGACCCCAGATGCCCAACCTGGCTGGGAATCAGAGAGATGCACATTAAAATGATACCGAGGCAAACATTCAAAGCTTTGCCACCATGATGTCATTGGAGGGGGGGGGGCAATTTTCTGCAGGGCCAGCAAGTATGTAAATCAACACAATTATAGACGGGAATTCAGAGCTATCTAGTAAGATTCCCAATGCCTGTAGACTTTGATCTGTGTTATCTCCTTTTCTTACAAAACACGCCTGTAAAGTGGGCAATGTGATAACCCCATTTCACATGGGGAAGCTGAGACGCAGGGTGGTTCTCAGGGGCTTGAGACCACCAATAAGTGACACAGCTGGAAAGTGACACAGGCTCATAACTCACTGGCAAGAGTATGGTTTGTTTTTTATTTGTTTTTTTAATAAATATTGTTGAAAGTATTACATATGT
>NW_005371494.1:0-2316 GCF_000412655.1 Myotis brandtii
ACAGGATCCTATGAGGGAACACATCTACCAAGGAAGGGAATGCACCTTTCTGTGCAGGAATCTGCTTCCTATGGGAAAACACACTGTTCTGTGTAGGAATCCTTGTCGCTGTAGGGGATACACTATTTCTTTGAGGAAAGCATACATTCCTTTAGGGGGAAAGGCACCTTCATTTGGGGGAAAGTCTCCTTCCTGTGTGGAAAAGAGACTTTCCTTAGGTGGAACACATGTTCCTGTGGAAAAATACACCTTGCTGTCGGGGAAAGGCATGTTCCTCTAGGTGAATGCGCATTCCTGTGAAAGAAGTGCACCTTCTTGTGGGGGAACATACCTTACTGTTGTGGAAATGCACCATCCTGTGTATCCCTTGTAATTGTGGGCGAACCCTTCTTCCTATGGCGGAAATCATCTTCCTGTAGCAGATATGCACATGTTGGTGGGGAAAACGCAGCTTCTTGTTCATGCATCCTCCCTGTGGGTGAAACACACGTTCCTTATGAGAAAACATATTGGGGAGGGGCGGAGGGAAAAGCACCGCCCTTTGGGTGAAAGCATCTTCCTGAAGGAGAACCCTTCCTCCTATGAGGCAAATAACTCTTCGTGAGGGGGATATACAATTTCCTGTGGTGAAAATGCATATTCCTGTGGGGGAACACATGTTTCTGTGAGAGTGTGAAACTTCTTGTGGGGGATATACACCTGCCCTTGGTGGAAGTGCATCTTCATATGGGGGAACATTTCTTCCTGTGGGGGAATCACACCATCCTTAGGGGAAACCCATCTTCCTGTTAGGCAAACATAGGATCCTATGAGGGAACACATCTACCGAGAAAGGAAATGCACCTTTCTATGCAAGAATCATTCCACCTGTGGGGAAAGGAAATGCAACTTTCAGGGCAGGAATCCAGCTTCCTGTTTGGAAAACTCACCCTTCTGTGTAGGAATCCTTGACGCTGTGGGGGATACACTATTTCCTTTGGGGAAAACATACTTTCCTGTGGGGGAAAGGCACCTTCCTGTGGGTGACACCTTCCTGTGTTGGAAACACAGGTTCCAGTGGGGGGAAAGCATTTTCTTGTAGGGGAACACATGACTTTTTGAGAGTGTGCACCTTCCTGTGGGGGATATACTCCTTCCTGTGGTGGAAATGCATCTTCCGGTGAGGGAACACTTCTTCCTGTGGGGGAAACACACCATCCTTAGGGGAAACCCATCTTCCTGTGGGGCAAACACAGGATCCTATGAGGGAACACATCTACCAAGGCAGGAAATGACCGCTCTATGCAAGAATCCTTCCTCCTGTAGGGGAAACCCACCTTTCTGGGTAGGAATCTTTCCTGCTGTTGTGGGTACACTATCTCCTTTGGGAAAACATACCTTTCTGTGGAAAAAAGGCACCTTCCAGGAAGGAAATGCAGCTTGCTCTGGGGTGCGCACCTTCCTGTGTTGGAAATACACCTTCCCGTGGGGGAAACGCATTTTCCTCTAGGGGAGCACATGTTTCTCTGCAAGTGTTCACCTTTCTGTGGGTGAATACAAGTTTCTGTTGTGAAAATGCACATTTCTGTGGGAGAACCCTTCTCTTTCGGTGGGAACCCTTCTTCCTATAGGGAAATCATCTTCCTGCAGCAGAATAGCACATTTTGGTGGTGGAAACGCACCTTCCTATAAGAGAACACATCTTGGGGGTGTTGGGGAAGGGACAATGACCTCCCTGTGGGTGAGTGCATCTTCCTGAGGGAGAACCCTTCCTCTTATGAGAGAAATGCCTCTTCCTGTGGGGTTTATACTATTTCCTGTATTGGAAATGCATCTTTCTTTGGGGAAAAGCACCTTCCTGTGGGGTGCGCTACATCCCGTGGTGGAAACACAACATCCGGTTGGGGAAATGGATTTTCCTGTAGGAAAACACATGTTTCTGTGGGAGTGTGCACCTTCCTGTGGGGGATATACACATTCCTGTGGTGGAAATGCATTTTCCTGCGTGGGATATGCACCTTCCTGTGGTGGAAAAGCATCTTCCTATGGGGGAACCCATCTTCCTGTGGGGGAAAAACAGCATCCTTTGGGGAAATCCATCTTCCTATGGGGCAAACACAGGATCCTATGAGGGAACACATCTATCCAGGAAGGAAATCCACCTTTCTGTGCAGAAATCTTGCTTCATGTTGGGAAAACTCACCCTTCTGTGTAGGAATCCTTGACGCTGTGGGGGATACACTATTTCCTTTGGGGAAAACATACTTTCCTGTGGGGGAAAGGCACCTTCCTGTGGGTGGAACCCTCCTGTGTTGGAAACACAGGTTCCAGTGGGGG
>NW_005371494.1:2526-3094 GCF_000412655.1 Myotis brandtii
CATTCTATGCAAGAATCCTTCCTCCTGTAGGGGAAACACACCTTTCGGTGTAGGCATCGTTCCCGCTGTTGTGGGTACACTATCTGCTTTGGGAAAACATAACTTTCTGTGGGGAAAAGGCACCTTCCAGGAAAGAAATGCACCTTGCTCTGGGGTGCGAACCTTCCTGTGTTGGAAACACAGGTTCCAGTGGGGGAAAAGCATTTTCCTGTAGGGGAACACATGTCTTTCTGAGAGTGTGCACCTTCCTGTGGGGGATATACTCCTTCCTGTGTGGGATATGCACCTTCCTGTGGTGGAAAAGCATCTTCCTATGGGGGAACCCATCTTCCTGTGGGGGAAAAACAGCATCCTTTGGGGAAATCCATCTTCCTATGGGGCAAACACAGGATCCTATGAGGGAACACATCTATCCAGGAAGGAAATCCACCTTTCTGTGCAGAAATCTTGCTTCCTGTTGGGAAAACTCACCCTTCTGTGTAGGAATCCTTGGCGCTGTAGGGGATACACTATTTCCTTTGGGGAAAACATACTTTCCTGTGGGGGAAAGGCACCTTCCTGTGGGTGG
>NW_005371494.1:3219-5449 GCF_000412655.1 Myotis brandtii
GAGTGTGCACCTTCCTGTGGGGGATATACTCCTTCCTGTGGTGGAAATGCATCTTCCTGTGGAGGAACCCATCTCCCTGTGGGGGAAACACAGCATCTTTTGCGGAAACCCATCTTCCTATGGGGCAAACACAGGATCCTATGAGGGAACACATCTACCGAAGAAGGAAATGCACCTTATTGTGCAGAAATCCTGCTTCCTGTTGGGAAAACTCACCCTTCTGTGTAGGAATCCTTGGCGCAGTAGGGGATACACTATTTCCTTTGGGGAAAACATACTTTCCTGTGGGGGAAAGGCACCTTCCTGTGTGTAGCACCTTCCTGTGTTGGAAACACAGGTTCCCGTGGGGGGAAAGCATTTTTCTGTATGGGAATACATGTCTTTTTGAGAGTGTGCACCTTCCTGTGGGGGATATACTCCTTCCTGTGGTGGAAATGCATCTTCCAGTGAGGGAACACTTCTTCCTGCTGGGGAAACACACCATCCTTAGGGGCAACCCATCTTCCTGTGGGGCAAACACAGGATCCTATGAGGGAACACATCTACCAAGGAAGGAAATGCACCTTTCTGTGCAGGAATCCTGCTTCCTGTGGGGAAAACCCATTCTTCTTTGTAGGAATCCTTGTCAGTGTTGGGGATACCCTATTTCCGCGGGGGAAAACATACCTTCCTGTGGGGGAAACGCACCTTCCTGTCGGGAAAAGGGACTTTCCTTTGGTGGAACACATGTTCCTGTGGAAGAAATGTTCCTTGCGGTCGGGGAAAGGCATGTTCCTCTAGGGGAACGCATATTCCTGTGAAAGAAATGCACCTTCTTGTGGGGGAACACACCTTGATGTTGTGGAAATGCACCTTTCTGTGTTGATCCCTTCTAATTTTGGTCGCACCCTTCTTCCTATGGCGGAAATCCTCTTCCTTTAGCAGAAATACACATGTTGTTGGGGAAAACGCATCTTCCTGTTCAGGCATCCTCCCTGTGGGTGAAACACACCTTCCTTTGAGAGAACACATCTTGGGGGAGGGTGCGGTGTGAAAAACACCACCCAGTGGGTGAATGCATCATCCTGTGGGAGAACCCTCCCTCCTCTGAGGGAAATGCCTCTTCCTGTGGGTGATATAAAACTTCCAGTGGTGAAATGTCTCTTCCTTTGGGGGCAAGTACCTTCCTGTGGGTCCGCACCTTCCTGTGGTGGAAGCAAATATTCCACTGGGGGAAACGCATTTTCCTGTAGGGGAACACATGTCTTTTTGAGAGTGTGCACATTCCTGTGGGGGATATACACCTTCCTGTGGTGGGAATGCATCTTCCTGTGAGGGAACACTTGTTCCTTTTGGGGAAACACACCATCCTTAGGGGAAACCCATCTTCCAGTGGGGCAAACACAGGATCCTATGAGGGAACACATCTACCAAGGCAGGAAATGCCCCGTTCTATGCAAGAATCCTTCCTCCTGCGGGGAAAACCCGCCTTTCTTTGTAGGCCACCTTCCCGCTGTTGTGGGTACACCATCTCTTTTGGGCAAAACATACATTTATGGAGCTCTGAGACTCCGCGGAGTTCTGGAAGGTGGCGCCCTGCGAGTTCCCACAGCCTCCCAGGCTCTTGTTTACACACTTCCTCTTAAATCTGTGAGTTTGATTGTTGATCCCGGTGCATGTGATTGCCCAATTGGGGTCGCTAGCGGAGCTTGTAGGGGAAGATTGTTTTTGGGGAGCCTGGAAAACAGAGCTGAGAGTGGCGACTGGTGAAACAGATCTGGGCGGAGCTGGTTCAGGTACAATAGAGAACTCCTGGTCAGAGAGGACTTAAAGCCTTGGAGGTCAATCCAGACACACTGCCACCCAGAGGCAGAGCCACGAACTGACTCTTCTGTACATACAAATACAGCAGTAAGGGGAACCAATACGGCCTGCCTTAAAATCAGGACTGTGGCTTACAACACGGAGGAACAGTGTATCAGAGGGAAATTCAACATTCTCCTGAATTCCGGGCGTGCCAAAAAGAAGAGTAGAAGATCTGAAGCACCTGCATTACTGCACATTTTTATTTTATTTTTTTTTAATTAATTACTTTTTCACCTTTTAACTAAGAAAACATTGTTTTTCTTTTTTTTTTTCCCATCACCTGATTTTACCCTTTCAACTACTACATTTTTATTTTTAACTAGTATTATTACCGCTACCATTTTACCACCATTTTAAGTGTCATTTTCTTTTCTTTTATTTTTTT
>NW_005371494.1:11184-14755 GCF_000412655.1 Myotis brandtii
CACATATGTAATACCCTTTGTAATACTTATTATAATATTTTTTTAAAAAGAATAAAAAAAATTAAAAAAAGAAAGAAATAGAAAACATACATTTATGTGAAGAAAAGGCACCTTTCAGGAAGGAAATGCAGCTTGCTCTGGGGTGCGCACCTTCCTGTGTTGGAAATACACCTTCCCGTGGGGGAAACGCATTTTCCTCTAGGGGACCACATGTTTCTGTGCAAGTGTTCACCTTTCTGTGGGGGAATACAAGTTTCTGTTGTGAAAATGCACATTTCTGTGGGAGGAACCCTTCTTTTCGGTGGGAACCCTTCTTCCTATGGGGAAGTCATCTTCCTGCAGCAGAATAGCACATTTTGTTGGTGGAAACGCACCTTCCTATAAAAGAACACATCTTGAGGGTGTTGGGAAAGGGCAAATGACCTCCCAGTGGGTGAATGCATTTTCCTGAGGGAGAACCCTTCTTCCTATGGTGGAAATGTATCTACTTGTGGGGGATATACACCTTCCTGTGGTGGAAAAGCACCTTCTTGTGGAGGAACACATCTTCCTGTGCAGGAAACGCCCCATCCTTTGGGGAAACCCACCTTTCTATTGGGGAAGTGCACCATCCTATTAGGGAACACATCTTCCTATGCAGGAAAGGCACCTTCGTGTGTGGTTATCCTTCTTCCAATGATAAACACCCATCATCCTGTGTAGGATTCCTTCTCCCTATGGAGGTACACTTTTTTCTTTTGGGGAGAGCAAACCTTCCTGTTATGGAATGCATGTTCTTGTGGGAGAAACACACCTTCCTGTTGGGGAACACACCGTTCTATTGGGGAAATGCTCCTTTCTGTGGGAGAACACTTTTACTTTTGGGGGAACGCTTCTTTCTATGGGGGAAACACACCTAACTGTGGGGAAACACTAGCTTCTGTGGGGAAAACCCACCTTCCTGTGCAGGAATTCTTCTTCCTGTGGGTGTACACATTTTCCTTTGGAAAAAACTCACCTCCCTGTGGGTAAAGGCACCTTTCTGTGGGGGAAACGCACCTTTCTGTGCAGGAATCCTTCTCCTAGTGGGGGAAATGCACCTTCAAATAAGGAAAATTGTCTTGGTGGGTGGGGGGTAGGGAAAAGCACCTTCCTGTGGGTGAATGCATCTTCCCGTGAAAGAATCCTTCTACTTGTGGGGGAATGCTTCTTCCTATGGGGGAAACACACCTTCCTCTGGGGAAACACTAGTATCAGTGGGGAATACCCACCTTCCTGTGCAGGAATCCTTCTTCCTGTGGGTGTACACATTTTCCTCTGGGGAGAAAACACCTCTCTGTGGGTTAAAGGCACCTTTCTGTGTGGAATAAACCTTCTTGTAGGGGAACGCATGTTTCTGTGGGAGTAACACACCTTCCTGTGGGGAAACACACCTTCCTATTGGGGAAAAGCTCCTTTGTGTGGGAGAACACTTCCACTTGGGGGAACCCTTCTTCCTATTGGGGAAATCATCTTCCTGTAAAAAAAAATACACATTTCTGTGGGGGAAACACACCTTCCAATAAGGGAACACATCTTGCGGGGTGAGGGGGGAAGCACCTTCCTGTGCGTGAATGCATCTTCCTGAGGGAGAACCCTTCTTCCTATGGGGAAACGCATCTTCCTGTGGGGGATATGCAGGGACCTGTGGGAAAACCTACCTTCCTGTAGGGGAAATACACCTTCCTGTGGGGAAAACCCATGTTCCTGTGCAGGAATCCTTGCTGTGGGTGTACACTTTTTCCTTTGGAGAAAACACACCTTCCTGTGAGGGAAAGGCACCTTTCTGTGTGGGAAATGAACCTTCCTGTGGGAAAAGGCACATGTCTTTGGGGAATAAACCTTCCCGTGGGGGAAAGGGACCTTCCTGTGTGGGAATGCATGTTCCTGCGGAAGAAAAGCACCTTCCTGTGGGTAAAAGCTCCTTCCTGTGGGGAGCGCACCTTCCTGTGGTGGAAATGCACCCTCCTGTGGGGGAAACGCATTTTCCTGTAGGGGAACGCATGTTCCCGGAGGGAGTAACTCACCCTCCTGTGGGGAACACACCTTCCTGTTGTGGAAATGCACCTTTTGTGGGAGAACCATTCTACTTGTGGGGGAACCCTTCTTCCTATGGGGGAAAAGCTCCTTCCGGTAGCGGAAATGCACATTTTGGTGGGGGAAACACACCTTCCTGTGCAGGGATCCTCCCTGTGGGTGAAAAGCACCTTCCTATAAGAGAACACATCTTGGGGGTTAGGGGAAGGGAAAAGCACTTTCCTGTGGGTGAATGCATCTTCCTGAGGGAGAACCCTTCTTCCTGTGGTAGAAATGCATCTTCCTCAGTGGGAACCCTTCCTCCTCTGGGGGAAATGCACCATCCTTTGGGGAAACCCACCTCCCTGTGGGGCAAACACAGGATCCTCTTAGCGAACACATCTTCCAATGCAGAAAATACACCTTCCTATGCGGGAATCCTTGTTTGGAAAACCCCCCTTTCTGTGAAGGAATCCTTCTGCCTGTGGGGGTACACTTTTTTCCTTTGAGGAAAACACACCTTCCTGTGAGGGAAAGGCACCTTTCTGTTTGGGAAATGAACCTTCCTGTTGGGAAAGGCAACTTCCTGTGGCAGAAACGCCCCTTTCTGTGGGGGAAAGGTATTTTCCTGTAGGGGAATGCATATTACTATGGGAGAAGTGCACCTTCCTGCGGGGGAACACACCTTCCTGTTGTGGAAATGCACCTTTCTGTGGGAGATCCCTTCTAATTGTGGGAGAACCCTTCTTCCTATGGGGGAAATCATCTTCCTGTAGTGGAAATGCATATTTTGGTGGGGGAAACACATCTTCCTGTGCAGGAATCCTCCCTGTGGGGGAAATGCACCTTCCTATAAGGAAACACATCTTGGGTCGGGGGGAGGGAAGCACCTTTGGTGAATGTATCTTCCTGAGGAAGAACCCTTCTTCCTATGGGGACGCACATCTTCTGTGAAGGATATGCACCTTCCTGTGGGGGAACCCTTCCTGTTGGAGAAATGCACCTTTCTGTGGGGAAACACACCTTCCTGTAGGGTAAGGCATCTTCTCATATGGGCAGTACACTGTTCTGTGGGGGTACTGCACTTTCCTGTGGGGAAACACTTCTTACTGTGGGAAAAACCCACCTTCTTGTGCAGGAATCCTTCTTCCTGTGGGTGTATACTTTTATGCAGGCTCTCACACTCACATTTACATACCAGTCAATGAATAGTTATGCTGAGACAAAGGAGCGCTCCCTCTACCTTTACACCCTTTCAGCAAACATTCACTCAGAGGTTAAACAGTTAACCAGATTCATGCCCCACTGCCCTAACAAAAACAAATGCGGGAGCCTAACAAGAACAGATGTGGGGGCCCTCCCTGAACCCGCATCCCAAGAACAAGATTCATGTCTGAGAGATTGGAGAGAAACCAAGATGGTGGCATAGGTAAACACCAGAAATTGCTGCCTCACACAAAAAATTCAAAAATACAACTAAAAGACAAAAACGGACATCATCCAGAACCACAGGAAGGCTGGCTGAATGGAAATTCTA
>NW_005371494.1:15378-16540 GCF_000412655.1 Myotis brandtii
TGCTGCCTCCCACAACAACATCGAGACTACCAACTATAAGACAAAAAGCTATCATTCAGAACCATGGGAAAGCTGACCCAGTGGAAGCTCTACAACTGGAAGGAAAGAAAGAAGAGCATTGAGACTGAGTAGGTTGTGCAGAGGCTCCAAGAACGGAGGTATGGAGTCACGCGCCACGCGGGCTGCAACTGGATGCGTGTTTTTTTTTCAATCAGAAGGGGCTGCAGACTCTCGAGTCCACTGAGCTTGTTTGGGGTGGGATTCTGAGGCCCCAGACCCCTACGGGGAGAGGCGTGACGGCCTTGCAATGGGCCAGAGAGCGAGAGTGGCTGTCTCGCAGAGCTGCCCGCTGGCGCTTGGGGACACGGGGATGTGGAGTCACAGAGAGGCGAGGACTTGGGGAGACGCCATTGCCCTTTGCCCCGCCCTGGAGATTTGCCAAGAACAGAGGTGTGGAGTCACGCGCCAGGTGGGCTGCAACTGGATGCGCGTGTTTTTTTTTCAATCGGAAGGGGATGCAGACTCTCGAATCCACTGAGTTTGTTTGGGGCGGGACCCTGAGGTCCCAGACCCCTACCGGGAGAGGCGGGATGGCCTTGCAATGGGCCAGAGAGTGAGAGTGGCTGTCTCATGGAGCTGCCCACCAGCGCTCGGGGACTCGGGAACAGGGAGTCATGGAGAGGCGAGGAGTCGCAGAGACGCCATTGCCCCTTGCTCTGCCCTGGTGATTCCTGGGGACCTCGCCCTACTCAATTTAAATCCCCACCCAAGCTGTGCCAGTGGCACAAAGGGAACCACCAGCGCTTTTGCAGCCCAGCCCAGCAGACTGCAGATTTCAACTCCTCACATACATAAGGGACACACTCAAGAAGCAGAATCAGGTTCGGAGGAAGCCGGAGCCAGACCCGGCTGGGCCAGCAACGTGGAACCGCTGTACCAGCAAACGCACAGGCAGGTCCACCAGATCCAGTCTCACATGGGATGCTGGGAGACGGCAGACAAGGTCCACCACTCACATGGGATGCTGGGAGACGGCAGACAGGCAGTCTGTGCACTTGGTAGAAAATGAAATCCAAGCAAGCAAGCAAGCAATTCAGCCACCAGGAACGCCTGGAGATTTTGTCCAGCAAGGAGCCGCCCAACAAAGGACAGAATGCCAAAC